>NC_133801.1:10300962-10620545 GCF_043250625.1 Sebastes fasciatus
AAGCAAGTTATTTAAGGATTTATAAGTAATTGTAGATGCATGAAATCCCAAAGGAAGCTTATGCATTTCAAGTGCCATCCACGGTAATCCTCTGTTTCAGAAGTTTCAGAATAACAAGCTCACAGAAATTAATATTTTTTTTTCCACAGCTTTTTTTTTTATTAAGGGATTGCCAAGCTGTCTATAGATTATGATGTATTAATCCAAATTACATTTACAGTACGGGCATTCATTTCCCAAAGGTGTGAGGCACAACCAAGAAGGAGGGAGAGGGGATGATCATTTGCGCTCCTCTTGTTCCTGAGAGAATAGAGGATTTCTGCAAAAGCTGCAGCCACAGACACACACATCTGGGTTCCCATTTTTTATTGAAAGTGCTCTGTCAAGGCTGTGCACCTGCAACATGTAGTGTTGACTTATCAGTGACACATGAAGAGAGGTTGAATGAGCAGGACCAGTGTGTCTAAAGACCAAGAGACTAGAAGTTTGCACAGGCTTGAAATACTCAAGCCTGAGCTGTCACAAAGTTTCCACCCAAGGACACGAGTCTGACAGATTCTGTAAATGTTTCACAAGAAACAAGCTTGTGTTCCCTTCGTAGTTATTTTGAACGACATTTCCCTGAGAAAATCAATTCCACTCAACAGCTAACATACGTTTACAGCTGCTACGGGCTAAGGAAAGATATAAAACACTTCCACTGTATGTTTACAAGTGACATGTTCTCAAGGTTCTTTATTTGTCAGATGGCAATTCCAGCAAAGCAGTCATTGGTTCCTTCAACAATACTCATAAAATATGTATCTATAAAAGAGGAAATCACACAAGTAAATCTAAAAGCAAATTTATAAACTAAGGCATAAAATAGTGCAGTTAAAATAAATATAAACACAAGTAAATATTAAATATGAATGTGAATGCAAATTTGTAAATTTGTAATTTAGTTGATGACAGTATTTCAGATGGGAAAACTGAATGTAAACAGGATGTAGTATGTATATGTATATGCATGATGAGAAGCTAAATCTGCTAGCTGAAAATGCTATGCTTCCTGCTAAAATGAAGTATCTGAGAGAATTTACTGGCTTCCATTCGATTCAACTGCTTTTCTAACAAGTGCCTGTCTGTCCCATAAATATCACCAGAAGATGAATCATCAGTGACAAAAGGAAGTACAGCCTGAATTTAGCTTTTTCTCAGACAAACACATGGAAGTTGAAACAGGTGAGCAGCAGATGAATGCATCACTTGGGCTGACATGCTCTTTTTTGCAGCGTATCCTCATACAACAGTTTGTATGATGTCTTATGAAAACGTATTCCTCATTTTATGTGTGTTTTCCTACCAATGTCCAGCAACACGTGTCAGTTTCTGCTCGTTACATACAACAAAACTACTTGGTTAGGTTTAGGAAAGGATTGTGGAAGTGGCGTTACTTAAGTACCAAGGTTACTTGACAATTAAGTCAATGTTTGTGTTAAAATACAGAAGTGGTGTAACTTAAGTACAGAATTCACGTGCCTCACACCGGTCTCCTGGGCGAAAGTCCGGTGTTTTTAGACTCACCCATCCACCCCGACGTCCTCTCTGTGCTATATTTGTCACTCTTTATACTTCCTGGTCAACACATTCTCACTCCCAACTCTTCAAATACCGCCGCTGGTATTTTACGCATGGTGTACCCCTCTTGCGTTGCTTTTAGACGGACCAGGGACGGCTTGTCAATATACACTTGTTACATGCATAGTGTCCTTTCAAAATAAACTTCCGTTTTCACAGGAAGCTAGCTTTTAGGCAAGACAACTACTTAGTTAGGGTTAAGAAATGGTCGTGGTTGACATTAACTTCACTGACTAACGACTCACGTGACTGATATGATTCACGTGACAAACAAAGCCAACGTTACTTTTAGTTTCACACGGGACACGAACAGCGGTCTCCTAGTTGAAAGTGGTATGTAAAGTGGGTTTTCATTGTGGTTAGTTTAAAGCCCGGTTCGTCACATACTGTCGCTAAAAGGTGCCTCTATGCGTCAGTTTCTGATGCTGAGGGGCGCTGCCCAATCGGCAGTATTTGACAAGTTGGGAGTGAGAACAGGTTGTCCTGGTTCAGGATTCCGTCGATTACACACAAATTGAATTTGTGTAATAAAAACAAATTACAGTGCATTACTTCTCGTAGGTATAGCTACGAACGGTGTATGAGAACAGCCTGCTCTATGTGGAAGTGCACAAAAAAAACAATGAAAAAAGCAGCTTGTGACATTACACGCTGTGTAATGTATGTAGGTGTGGTCAAAAATACAATACAGAGCCTAAAGTTTAATAAAAAAAACACAAGCTCTACTCTAGCCACACGCCAACCTGAATCTTTCAAGAATCATGTCACACCAATCTCGCATTAGATGCCCAGCAAGAGTTGTTTGTCTTTCATGCTGTACATCCACAGAGGTTGATGGATGGCAGAGTAAGGACAGAAGCCCTCGCTCCATTCATCAAAACCAGACAGCCCTCCTCGGGCCCGGTGGCACCGGTGACAAATGAGGACCGAAGCCCCTGCTGGGGGGTGGAAAGGGTAGGAGCTTTTCAGGAAGTCCCAGCTTGGTCAAAAACAACAGAGACCACTTATATTTGATCCATATGTGCTCCCCTGACCGCTCATTATGCCCAGAGTTCACAAAATGCCTCTGAACTTTTTTTGTCTCCAGCAATGAATTGCGTGACGAATCGTTCTTCGCACTTTAAGCTGGGTTCAATAAGGCCCCAAATTGGTGCTTAGAAGTGTGCAGTGAGAATGAGACAGATGCGGCTGAAGGAGGCTGTGGAGACTTTGTGTCGACGTAAATCACATTTTGCATTTGGAACGGCGAGGAGGCAGGCGGCAGCAGGGAGAAGTGATTCTATTTGAAGCCCCGTATCAACTGGAGGCTTCAATGCATATTGTTAGAAGTCTGCTGAAATGGGAGGAGAGAGCGCTGGTCGGAGGGGAGAAAAGACGCATTAACTTGAACGCCTTGGCCAAGAAAACGGGAATAATGCACGTTCCTTTCAAATCCCTGAAAAGTCCTCTGAAAAATGACTGCTTTTTTAAACATCCTAATTCATCCATTATGTGTGTGTGTATATACTGAGCAGTGACAGATCTGAACTGTAGTAGAGCCACTTTATAACTTTCACTCAAAGGTAATAATTTACAGTATATATATATATTTTTATATCCCTATAAGACTGCTATTGAATTAGCTGCTAAACCTATTAAAACAGTCTTAACATTTATGCAACAGCTTCACAGAGCCCGTAAATATGTTTTGGAAAAAAAGGTGATCATTCAGGGGACTTTATGGCTTTCTTGTAGTGTAAATTGTGAAACAGTAGCAGAGCAGTCGAGGCGCTACGCTCTGTGTAACCACGACACGGCCTTAGTACTCCAATCTGCAGGGTTCTTTCCAGCACATTACTGGTCGACACAGGGCGAATGAGACCATGAAGACTGAATTGTGTGATGTTGAATTCAGCCGTCCTTTATATGGGGACAAGCTTAGAGAGAGAGAGAGAGAGAGGCTCCTTGTTGCTCAGAGAGAGTATCTCATGTTCACCGGCGGCTACGTATAGTTTGAATCATGTTGGTCTGTCACTGTTTGGATTATACTGTTAGAACAGAACAGAGCATCAACAGAGCTACACACTTCATCATCTCTTTAGATATTACATATCTTATTCAAGGGCACCTTGGCTGTGATTGATGAGGGAGCAGAGTCTGTTTATTTGTTTTCCTCATTATTATTACAGCTACTGTGAGGATTGTCATCAGTCACATTTTCTATTTGTCATGCTTTTTACATTAAAACATTAAAACTGAAGGTTTCTGTTACTGAGGCATTTTAAAGAATACTTGATGTACATTTGTGTTGCTTGGCAGTCTTCTCTATATCAGTATCTTGTGATAGCATCTCCATGATGCTCCGCGACAGTCAATTGCTCATCTGGCTCTTTTATTTTACAACCCAATAAGCTATCTGTTATTTTTTTTCAGGGCACTTTCAATGGCTAACATTTAGTCAGTTTTAATCAAACTCTGGTGCGGTTCGTTTGGGCAGTTGTGAACGCAGTAATCGTATTCTGGTGCGGACCAAACGCAAGGCGGCCTGTGCGGGCATTTGTTGAGATGGACACAGGTAAATGACAGGTTAACATGAGTGGGAGACCTGACTTTGACTTCTGTTGAAGTTGTTTGCTTGACATCTGGGCCGAAGAGAATTTACAGAATATCCTAAATAAAGTCCGCAATAATTGTGACGTTTCAATTTCTGCAATGTGAAACCGAACCAGACTTAATAGAAAAATAATCAAGTTTGTTTACTATTTTTTAATTTTTTTTATTTGGACTAGCCAAATGGACTTCTGCTTGTGAAAAAGCGCCCATAGTGGCTTTCGTTGACCTTAGCTCTTAAAGGTACATGGATCAATGTGTGGCATCATTTGGCCACTAGGGGATAGGAAAACATCAAAACAAGCTAACAGATACACAACTGTCATGTATCCCTCGCTTAGAAGTTGTTAAATATTTTAGAAAACACTGCCTTCTTTCATATTCAAAAGACACATCATTTATAGTTTATCATTTATGGTTACCTGAGGAATATAAGTCCATTATTCACTTTATTTTTTAGCTCCATTCCTGAGAAATATTTCTTGGTATTTAGCTTGCTGGGTACTCGACTACTGCTCACCAGCTGATTTCTAACACATGCATACACACTTTGTGTTGGCTTAATTATGAGCTGACTTTGACTCTGACTTTCAGTTTAAACCATCCACGTCCCAAATGCAAAAGAATCCTTAAAACTCTTAAACTTCCCAGGATAATTCTTCTTATCACCAGTGGCTCTGTGTAGTGTAGAGGATTTTTTTTTTTTACCCTCTGCATTTTTTTTTATGAAAACTGATTTGCAAATCTTGTTTGGTTTGATGTGTGGTAAATAATCACAGTGGATGTATTGCCTTCGATGCTTTGTTTACCAGGGAGGGACTGTTTAATTGCACTTTGTGCTTAGTGCTCAAAGCGGTGCAGCTCCATATGGAAATCTATTGGGTTTGAGGAATCTGTTCAGTTTAATTGAATTCATTGCTTGGCTTTTGTTTGAAAAAGATTATTAAGAAACGGCAATATCATTAACAATGCATTACACAACATTTACATTACACAAACTCTCTGACCATACTGATCAAATATGAATCAATATTCTGTTACTGTAATGCTTATTTCTCGTCTCAAAATGTTTTCAGAAACATCTTGTACTGTTTAGCTTTGAAATTAGAAAGTTTGCTCTGGCTGGTGGGCGGTGCTTGGTATTTCCTCAACAGATCTCAACATGGCTGCCGGGTCACAAACCTTCTCATTTCACAGCTAAACAATACACTACAAGATGTTTCTGAAAACATTTGAGGCGAGAAATAGTCATTACAGTAACAGAATATTGATTCGTATTTGATCAACGCTGCCTAGTTTGACCGTTTGATCGGAGTTTGCGAGTGATTGACAGCTGCCTCCATTGAATGAACAGCCAATAGGAACGCTCTATATCTGAAATGACCTGTGATTGGTTAAAGTCTCCCGTCACAGGCTAGTTTTTTTAAAGCCTGAAAACAGAGCCATGAGGAGGTGCAGAAGTCTAGTAGTCTCTCAGAACACTTGAATTACAATATGCTGAAAGGTTATTATTGAATTTTTACCCAATGATGCTAAAAATATTCCGCCTACTGCAGGTTTAACATATTAAAAGTTTTGTTATTAGTGGCTGTACACATTTTCAAGTTACAAAAGTCTGCATGCACAGTCTGCAAAGTCTTATAAGTGTAACCATACTAATGACAAAAGGAAACAAGCTAAGAGTAGCTAATCTTTCTCCATTTCCTAGATTTAATGTTAACACGTTTTTAATGAAACAGCTAAAGAGACTTCCCTGGTGGAACTTTTTTATTTCTTTTAAAGTGTGTGTGTTCAAACTGAATACGAAGCAAATTGAGGTCTTGCTTTATTTGCTTGATTTTGTTCATTGAAGGGCAGCCGCAAACAGCCATTGGACGAGACTGTAAATTAGCTGCAGCTAACTTAGCTAACTTAGCTAACACTGACGCTTTGGACTGTGGCGCGTGCCTGCGTATGTGTGTGATACAGCTTAGATACAGAGTGATTTTAAACTTGCCTAAAACTCCAGTAGTTTTGCTTATTTTCCTGCAGACCCTTTCATTTTTACTCTTATCTTGCATTTTTAAAAAATGTTTTAAGCTTTCGTGTTGCCTCTAATTTTCACTTCCGTTCAGAGTGAAGACTCTTTGCATAGACGTATGGAACCAAAACTTATAGCTACACTCTCCTGCAACCGCAGCCTGACAGTTGTTCTCAAAATGTTCAAGGCAAAGTATTCAAAGCAAAACATTTTCCCAAACCTTTGGAAGTCTGAATTTGATAGAAAATGTAAAGTACATGTGTAATAAGAGACACAATACCGAGAGAATGCACTCCTTACCTGCTTATAAATGTTTCAGCTGTGTGCTGCAGGCACAAAATTGTCGGAAATGCAGGCCGTACACCACTTTTGGCCCTCTGAGATCAGATAAAAGAGTAAGCTTTAGACCTCCATGCCCTCCAATTCAATGTCAGTCACTCACACTGAGGCCAGTTTTTCTTTGGTAACACTGTGGAGAATTCTAGGTCTTATACCCGCCGCTGCAGTACATCCTATCAGTCACTTCATAAAGCCGCTATTTTTTTCTTTTGCCTTGAGCGAGTGTTACGCATGGTTGAGTGTCCACAGGGAGCCTCAGTGAACATGCAGTCTCGCTGTGACAGGTCAGTTCCCAAATAGAGGCTACTCCTACAGCACTTAACCATTGGAGACATACCTGTATACACCTACATTAACACAGAAGTAGGGCTGTCAATCGATTAAAGTATTTAATCTTGATAAATCACACGACTTGCATAGTTAATCACGATTAATCAAACATTAATCGCACATTCAGCACAGATAGCACAGATAGTTCAAAATGTACCTTAAAGGGAGATTTGTAGAGTAAAGTATTTAATACTCTTATCAACATGGGAGTGGGTAAATATGCTGTTTTATGCAAATGGATGTATATATTTATTATTGGAAATCAATTAACAACACAAAACAATGACACATATTGTCCAGAAACCCTCACAGGTACTGTACTTAGCATAAAAAATATGCTCAAATCATAACGTGGCAAACTGAAGCAGTGTGCTGACTTGACTATGACTTGCCCCAAACTGCATGGATTATCATAAAGTGGGCATGTCTGTAAAGAGGAGACTCGTGGGTACCCATAGAACCCAATTTGATTCACATATCTTGAGGTCAGAGGTCAAGGGACCCCTTTGAAAATGGCCATGCCAGTTTATCAAAAATGTAGCTTAAGTTTGGAGCGTTATTTAGCCTCCTTCCCGACAAGCTAGTATGACATGGTTGGTACTAAAGTATTCCTCAGGTTTACCAGTTTCACATGATGCCAGTATATTCACTTTAACTTTAAAACTGAGCCCGGTACAAAAAAGCCTAAAAATCACAAGTTGTGTGAATGCGTTAAAGAAATTAATGGCGTTAAAACAAATTTGCGTTAACGTGTTATTATTGCGTTAACTTTGAGAGCCCTACACAGAAAATACATGTATACATACATGTCTGCACACATACTGTATGCCACGTGCCAAAAAAAAAGTCATTCAGATAAAGTTGGAAAATGTGTGAAGTGCACGGTGGAAAGATAATTGGACTCAGCAAGATAATCACAACTGGAATCTCTCCTGCCATTAATCTGCCTCTGATGAGAGGGTTTATCTTTTCTAACATCGACCGTTTGCAGATAGATTATATACATCTGAAATACATCCAACAACCTCAGTTTCTTTTTCTATCCCAGTCTGTAATTAGACCACACTTCTACCTCCAATGTTTGTAATGTGATCTGCTATGTCGGCATATCCTTCCCTTCATTAGAGCGCCTGTCTCACAAAATACTTGCAATTAGAATGAGGATCTTCTTAATGGCAGGAAAACTCATCCTGCAAGCGAGGCGGAGGCTGTTTCTTCCCGCGGACCGAGCTGACATATTGCAGCTCTGCAGCAATTAAGTGGAAGGAACAAAGAAACCAATACAGAGTAATTTTCTCATGCAGGCTCTGCGGGAAACTGGCAAAGGAAAGGCGTCTTTAGACCCAAATCATGGTGTGTCTCCTGGGTTTGATCGCTTTGAGCCTGGCTGTAATGGCTCGCACTCCAGAGATCTCCCATCTGACGAAAACCTTTATGTTACAGCCAAGAGCAGAGGTCTGGACTGACAGTCCCAGGAGTGTATCAAATCAATTAATCACCACAGAGTATATCTTTTATGATTTGTTGAAAGATTTTATAGAGTAGAAGCCTCGTTATGAAATGATCCATTTGAGAGGTTTGCAGAAGACGCTTTAAAAGACTTGCAGCAAATAGAGCCTGAGGGAAGCATAAAATGTGCTGGACTCTGCATTTTAAAAAGTTTTGGGGCGAAATAGGCACCGTAGCCTCTCCCAGTCCTGTCGAATCAGCTATCAGATAAATGAACTCGTACTGTGCCTTCAAAATCTATCAGTATGGATTCAACAGCGTCCTTTCTGCACGGTATGTTTTCCCTGCTCCTCAGTCAATGGATTGAAAATGTTTGCTTCGTCAAGAGACCACACTACCGTATCAAATCAAGATGAAACGCCTCTGTAACTCCCAGCAACTTTTTCACCAGTCACCAGCACATGGCACTGTGTTGTTGTGACTCTGGAGGAAGCATCATGTAATAGAAAACTCAGAGGTCAAAATCCCCTGATCGAATGTGAAGCAGTGCCTGAAAGAGCACTGAGTGAACCAGACAGTGCTCTGTCGGGCCCGCTGACGGCAGACGGGGGCGGATGCCTCGTCATTTGTCTCTCTTCTGATCGGAGCTGTCAGTTGAGATTCATCTCGTGAGAAATACGCTGTCCGCTCATACAGTTTCTGTCACAAATACTTTTTCTGTCTCAAAACTTTGACTGAATAATGATAGATAGATTGATAGATAAAAAGATAGAATAGGAAGTTACCGCTTATATACAACCAAAATAAACCGCAGCCAGCCAAAACTAGAAAGTAGAAAACGGTGGAGGGTCCATGTGCATACGACTTGCACCCTCACATGTTAAATCCAACGTGGTAAACACTACACATACAGTAAAGTTTGGAAACACTTTGGGTTTCACACATTGCCAGGAAAAGCAGAGCTAGACATCATGGCTAAAGCTGCATGCTAACTCTGGCGTGCGGTCAAGCCAGCCATCACTCTCATCTCTGTGGTCAAATCTGGCAACGCTACAACTGTAGAGCACCCATATACTGACATTTATGTTAAATGCATTCAAACGCCCCAATGGAGCTGACCATGGATGTATAAAGAGAACGGAGCTAACGGGAGAGCTAGCGACGGACTTGACGAAGGTGTTGTAAAAAGAGGGAGAACAAAGGGAACTGTATATTTTTACTGTATTAATTTAGATATTTTCCAAAGTAAAAGTCCCTAGAAGTGTATGATTCAACTTTTTCCCGTGGTCTAGTGTTACAAAAGTTAACAAAAATTGCAATAAATCGTAATATCGAATCGCAATACTTAGTTAGATAGGTAGATGTTTACATCTGTAGCTTGTTGCTTGTATGTAATTGCAGCTGAGCATTACATAAAGCCAATTGTTATATTTAAACCTGGTGTAGGAGTCATCATGCTGCTCACACCGCTGCTTGTCAGACGAGGCCGTGAGGGAACTGTTAACCATGTCTTTATCCAAACGTGGCAGGTTGTCCAAACCGTGCAGTAGCACTGATCCAACAAGGACATCCATGTTCTTTTTAATGCCTCCCCTCTCACTAAGATTACTTAAGCCCCCTGTTTTACGGGTAGCGGAGCCCTTCAATTTCCCAGAGCCCCTGTAATTATGCAGACTGGGAGTATGAACCATGTGATTGTGTTTCTCGGCAGAAGGTATATTACCTTTTTAGGGTGTCAAGGAGAGCACCTCGGGGAGCAACTTATAATTGCAGCTGGCACAGGATTCAATTGTTAGAGCATGTTAGAAGGATTTTCTTATTGTTTGCTTGACTGCACACGCGGCCACGGTCGTGTTCAGACTGCCAGTGTGCGGCTGTGGAGTGAAACATGTAGGTAATGTGATAGATGATTAGAGGTCAGCTCTAATGCAGAGGCATTCACTACAACACAGTAACACACTCCCAACAGTAGCCTACATATTTAGGCACTTCAAATAAGGCCATGGAAAAAAATACAAGTGAAATGTTATTAGAGTTTTAAAGTGTGACAGACAGGTTTTTAGCCACACTAGTAGCTTTATGGTTGACAATATGGGTCTGTTGCTTGGTCGGTCCACTATTTTGGTCCACTGAAAAACTATGGGATGGATTCCCATGACATTTATGGTCACCAGAGGATGAATCTTTCTGACTTACCTGACTTTTCCTCTAGTGCCACCATGAGTTTAACGTGTGTGGATCAAGGTAAAGTTTCTCTATGACAGGACCCAGATCGGGCCAAAGAAACTTGATCGGGATATCCCGATCAAGTTTCTTAGCATGCTGATGTTAGCACTTAGCTCAAAGCAGCACTGTGCCTAAGTACAGCCTCACAGAGCTGCTGTAGACTCTTGTTTCAGCCATAGGGCAAGTTAATTTAAAATGAAATATGACATATCCATAATATCTCACTCAAGTCTAAGCTCAAGTGTTATAGTCAAGGCTGTGGATAAGAAGTGATGAATTTATAACGGCTGCCTTCTTTTATATGCATCATTAACAGTAAAGATCTTTCATGCCGCTAAGTGAGCTGCAGTCATACCGCCCCAATCCTTATGATGCTCACTAAAGTGCAGAGGTCAGCAGAAGTGTTGTGAACAATAATCACATAGAGTGGGATACTGTGAAAAGACAAAGTAGGTGAGATAACTTGATAAATATTTCAAGCAGCACGGGCTTGTTGTCTTTCTACAGCGACGACCACAGTTGTGATAATAGCAGCTCATAAACATTCATCACAGGAGCGGCGACTACACTGCGAGCCTCGAGCGTGTCATCACCTCCAAAGTTTCCCAAAGTGTCTGGTGGCCGCTCTCACCATTCTGCAGGTGTAATGCCTCCAACCAAACATGAGAGGCGAAGCTGCCAAGTGCAAACACCAGCAGTTACCTACACTGCTAGCCAAGAGTAGAAATGACCTCCCCTCCCCCCTTGATTGTCTCCCTGGGATCTATTGAACTCCCGCAGAAGCTGAAAATGACCCTGATATGTTTAGCGCCAGCTGTGAAGATGAAAGGCATCTAGAGAGAGGTCGTGGTTGCTTCTTCACTTTGAAAGTGAGTGCGCTATTTGTGTAATGGTACTCGAAACACCAACACCGGCCTGTCATATAGCCCACTCCAAGGGTAAAGGTACTACAGGGATGCAGTGAAGTACACAGCAGCTGTGAGTCAACAGTTTGGATTCACACAAGTTCAGCAAGGTGGTGTAAATGTTTTCTTGTAGGGCTGAGACGATACACCTATCTCCCAATTCGATACTATCGCGACACTTGGGTGCCGATTCGATATGTATTGCGATTTTTACGTATTGCGATTCTTCAAGTATTGTGATTCGATATTACGATTTATTGTGATTATTGTTAATTTTTTTAACACTAGACCATGGGAAAAAGTTGAATCATACAGTTCTAGAGACTTTTACTTTGGAAAATATCAAAATTAATATAGTAAAAATGTTTGATTTTCAGCATGTATGTAGTCAGAGATGTCCTGAAGTCAAATATATCAGTCATTGTCAGGCATTATTTATTAAATTATTTCCAGCAACTCAAAAATCAAAGAATAAAGACATTTCCTTCACTAATTAGTGGTACTTTCTATTTAATTTATAAGGGACATGTAATGTTTTATACTTCTGGTGAATATAATCCATCAATCTTATATCCATAGATGTAAGTTGTATATACATTTCCCTTAGTATGTCTGTATACTTCCGCTAACTTTGCCAAGTCCGTCGCTAGCTCTCCCGTCAGCTCCGTTCTCTTTATACATCCATGGTCAGCTCCATCGGGGCTGTTTGAATGCATTTAACATAAATGTCAGTATATGGGTGCTCTACAGTTGTAGCGTCGGATGATTTGACCACGGAGATACTGGCTTGACCGCACGTTACTGCAATACGATAACGTTTCCTGTCCATGACAGAGTTAGCATGCAGCTTTAGCCATGATGTCTAGCTCTGCGGTCTGGAACGGTTCGTGTATTTGACCCGAACCGTTCGGTTCAGGACGTTCAGTTCGGTCCGCGACATCCTTTCGGTTCGCCGTTACCCAAACAGATGTTTATGTCTACTACTCGCACGCGCAGAACAGAAACTCTGGAGCGTGAGTTTTACCCGGAAAGTTTTGGTAGCGCACCAGGAATGATAGTAACGCTGTAGCGCCCAGTAGCTCATGATAGTCGAGCTAAACTGACAACGATTTGTGTCAAACTGTACGCCGACACTGTTCAACGGAAGTCGGGTTTATATGTGGACACGTGAAACATCTAATTACGACAGCATCACCTGAATGTGTCGAGCAGCGGAGCGAAACAAAAGCAGACTGGACGGAGAGTCCGTTCCCATACAGTTTTCAGACAGCCTCCCACTGCAGATTCACACCGTGCCAAAGTAATATCTAAAGCTATAAGAGTGTTTATCGCTGCATATACGACCACACTCGATCGTAAACAATACAGACTTAAAGCTTATGGTCAAAGTGCGTGAGCCTTCACGTGTGAATTTTAGTCTGCTGTGCCTGCCCTGTATAAACTAGCATAAGCAGCAGCTGAGGATTTACTAACAGCCTTAAGATGGAACATTACATTACAGACATTTATGATTTTATTTTTGTAATTTATTTTTTCTTATTGACAATATGTCAGTATTTGAGTGCCTTAACTGTTATAGCAAGAATTATGACCAATGAGCCAGTGTTGATAAAAAGATATACGTTTTTTAGCATAGTTCTGGTTGAGCTTCAATGTATGGTATTAGTTTATAATTTCCTCATATTTATATGAAAATAACAAAGCTGCATTTTTTGTTTCTTTTAGAAATGTAAATAAATAGATAAAATGAGTACCTCTTGATATTTCAGAGTGGTGTTGCGTTCCAACAGGACACCACATGGAGCTATTATCTATTTATACCCCAGAGACCAACTGAGATTCTGGCTGTTTCGCCCAGCAGCACCTTCAGGCTGCTGATGTTATTCCTGTACAGCTCTGCAGCTCTGGCTGAGGCTGGAAATTCTTCACAGGGATCAGTGTATTCCAGAAATGGTGTGGTGGGTGGCGGTGGTGGTGTGTGTGTGTGTGGCAGGGGGAAGAGAGGTAATATTATAGGGGGATTGCCTGTAAAGCCACAACCTTCTCCTGTCCTCTGTCTCTGTCAGAAGTTCTCCCTGAGGGGGATCAGCAGGTAGCGTCGAGGGGAGGCTGTTCAGAACTATTTGCCAAACTCCTGGAGGATGAGTGTTGCTCTTAACTCCTGCTGCAACGTCAAAAAAAGTCCATTTAACAAGTAATTTAATCCTTAAAGGACCAGTGTGTAACAATTAGGGGGATCTATTGGTATAAATTGGAATATAATTTTAATAAGTATGTTTTCTTTAGTGTATAATCACCTGAAAATAAGCATGATTGTTTTTGTTACCTTAGAATGAGCCGTTAGTCCACAAACCAATGGGTGATTTCATCCACTTCTTATATACAGTCTGTGGGTGGATATACTGTAGTGTTGGAATCCACACTGGAAGATTTGAGGCCATAACACAAGAAATATGTAGGATACACAGTATCATGGCAGTATGTAGGACATTTCCTCATCTATTCAACAGAGCCAAGAAAATGCAATTGTACAACACGATCTTCACAGTGACTGGCCTTTTTATGTGTTGGTATTGTTGTAGTTGCCAGCAGGTTTTAAATAGAGTCACCTCTTTGCACAATAGGTAGCATGAGGTCTGACAGCGGTAAGGATAAAGACAACAGTGCAAGGTAAATAAGTAGTTATTTTGAGTTAACTCGTGCTCAGCTTTTCTAACACGCCACTAGTCCCAGCTGCCGTGCGTCGTCATGGCAACCAAATGGTCAGGCTGAGCTCAGCACAGCGCAGTTTTTTTGGTCTTGAGGAAAAAAGCCATAAACAGGAGGACAAACAAAGATTGCCCTCCAAAGCTGCGATGAGAGAACGCAGCGTGGTATTGACACCAGCCTGCAAATTATCCTGCTCGTGTGAAGTCTCCGCTGCATCCATCATCCACATCCCGTGCTTTTTCATTGTGTCACCGCACACAGTGTGCAATTAAATTGTATACCTCACATAATGTATGAGGGGGTCAGGAGATTATCGCTGTAAAATCTTTCAAATAATTCACCTTGGAGATAATTACATCACATCATCGCTATTAGGCCTCTGACATTTCCTTTATTCTTTAGTGTGAGTATAATGACATTAAATTCAACATGCTTCTACCCAGCTGATAATCGACTAAATGGGTAATTATGATTTAACTGGATGGCTGTGAGTTCTGGGGGCTTCGAGGGTGACCTGCACGCTTGATGATTGTTCTTGTAAAAGGACATCCTGTGCTCTGCGGCTTGGCCTTCATTGAGCTGTCAGGAGCTGTGGGGGATGCAGCGCTGTCAGCCTGCCTGCCCACCTCCACCATCCATGGGATCGATCACACCGCCGCCTCCTCCTAGAGAAACCCAACCACCACAGCTCCTCCAATTACTGCTGATGGGCCACATCTTTCTATCCGAATAGGCGTCAGAGCCATACGGCTCCTTTCAGAGCCAGGGACAGAAAGAGAGAGAAAGGACGGCGTGGCAAGCTTGCAGTGGAAAAGAGAGAGAAAGAAAGAGGAAGAATGTGGTGACAAGCGTGTCGTGCGCAGCTGCTGAAACCTCCCATGTTGAACTTTGCCAAGACGGATGCTGAACTTAGACCCGCGTGTGCATTATTAATATTGACCACTTACACGAGAATAAAGAAGCATTTACTCAGCAACTGACATGCCTGAATTAATCATAGAGCCATACTCAAAGGCACGATGAATTCTCTTTCATGACAAACTGCAATTTTCACTTAAATGACAGATGTCTTCAGAATGAAAAAAGGCCACCAGGTCTGTCATTATCTCTGGCATTATCTGACGCACCATCAAAGATTCAGCAGACGACAGGCTTTGTTTTTTTTCTCAGTAGGGAATTTTCCACTCCACAATATTATTCTTCAACAACAATCACACATACCTTAAAAGATTACTATCAGTGATGGGATTATTGTATGTCTGGGGAAAGGGCCAAGGATGCAAAGATGCACATAAAAGCAGTTACTATCGTGAATTCTGCGGAAATAAGCATGTGCTTCTCCCTTGCCATAGTGCAGTGGTTGCCTTTCTTGCCTCGGGCAAGTGAGCCTCTGTGTGTACTGTATTATATATTGTTGTTGGTCCATATACTTTAACAGTGTGTGTGTGTGTGTGTTTTATTCTGATGTCCTGCACATTGCTCCTGGTGGGAAGCAGAATTAGAAAGGATTGTCCCCGCAGGGCTCTCGCAGCTTCTCCTCCAGACTCTGTGTTAGATTAGAAAATATATCAAAACTCACACAGCAGTCAGTACATATAGAAAATAAACCATAATCACAACTGCAGAAAGGAAGAGAAGTATCTATTGTCACATTTTTACTAGGGCTGTCAATGATTAAAATAGTTAATCGGATTAATCGCACATTTTTTATCTGTTCAAAATGAACCTTAAAGGGAGATTTGTCAATTATTTAATACTCTTATCAACATGGGAGTGGGCAAATTTGCTTGCTTTATGCAAATGTATGTATATATTTATTATTATAAATCAACAACACAAAACAATAACAAATATTGTCCAGAAACCCTCACAGGTAATACATTTAGCATAAAAAAAATGCTCAAATCATAACATGGCAAACTGAAGCCCAACAGGCAACAACAGCTGTCAGTGTGTCAGTGTGCTGAATTGACTATAACTTGCCCCAAACTGCATGTGATTATCATAAAGTGGGCATGTCTGTAAAGGGGAGACTCGTGGGTACCCATAGAACCCATTTTCATTCACATATCTTGAGGTCAGAGGTCAAGGGACGCCTTTGAAAATGGCCATGTCGGTGTTTCCTCGCCAGAATTTAGTGTAAGTTTGGAGCGTTATTTAGCCTCCTTCGTGACAAGCTAGTATGCCATGGTTGGTACCGATGGATTCCTTAGGTTTTTCTAGTTTCATATGACACCAGTATCTTCACTCCAGCTATAGTCCGCTACAGTTTCTGAAAGATTGGTGGCCTGTCAGATTTTTAAAAGGTTAATTAAAAATCGCAAGTTGCATTAATGTGTTAAAGAAATTAGTGGCGTTACATTAAATTTGTGTTAACGCGTTATTATCATGTTAACTTTGACAGCCCTAATTTTTACACTTTTTAAAATTGGATTTTATGAATTGGATTTCTTCCTGAAAGACAACCTCTGCATGAGGAAGCATTGATTCCTGGTGATGCTTTTGTGTGTATATGTCCGTCTCTATTCTGATGGGTTACATTAGCAGGTTTGAAGTCAATCAATACCAACACCACCCTGTCTGGTCTCTCTCTCTCTCTCTGCTCCCTCCACCATCAAATCTTCCATCTTCATGTTCTGTCCTCTATCTGTCACTGTCAGATGCACAGACTGATCGTGGTCGCAGTGGTCAGACGCCCACGTCAGAGCCACAGCTCGTCGCCCAGCGTGAGCTTGTCTGGAAGTGTGTGAATGTGTGTGTGCGTGTCTGTGGGCTCCCACGTACGTTTGGTGTCTGGTCGTAGAGCAGAACATGACAGAATGGAGCCGCTTCCGCAGTTCACACTCTGAAGTTCAGGGTTTATGCCGTGACTCAATCAAGTCCTGAAAGAGTTTCTGAGTGCAGATGTTAATAAGTTATGGAATACATCACCATGTTGCAGGGTAAAAATCTCTAAGATATCACAATAACCTGGAGAGAACTGGAATTATCTATATTTTAAAAAATACTGTATCGGAACATGAAAAGAAAATTAGTTGCGAGTATCTTAAGTCATGTGTTTTGGTCTTTATATAAGCGCGACATTTCTTTCTACAATTAGGTTTGTAGATTGAGATTTCTGTTTTACGCAGCCATTGTGTTTGTAAATAGAGGGGGCCACTCCCAGTTGTAGCTCATGAATAATTGTTATTATTATACAAATGAGCTCCAAACAGCTTGAGGCAGATAGGCAGGTGTGGAGGTTTTGGAGTAACCGAGTAAATGTATCCATTTAAACATTTAAATGACTTAATAATATCCATCCTAATTTAAAAAGCTTATCTTGAAAGCTATCACTATCCTCTCTTCTCACCGTATCTCACCTCCCATCAGCAGCAGATTTATATCCAGCGTAGTAACCATAGCTATGCATGGCACAAAAGGCACATTTTTGGCTGGTGCCTGGTTTTTATCTCTGAGCTTTTAACCCCCGATGAGCAGAGGCACAGCTTGAGATCCTTGGCCTGCTTTGGTCGCTCCGCAGTCTAAGCTGACAGTTATTGCTGTTTGAGCTTTTTCCATCAGAGTCCCTCGGAACTGAAATGACCTGCTGAGCAACTCACTGTCCCTTTTTTAAAATGTTTTGAAAAACACTTCAAATCTGGTCTGTTTACATTATATTCTGTGCTGTTTTGGGTGAATCATTTCATGATGACTATTGTTTCTGTTTTGTTTTACATTGATTTTCCTTCATGACTCACAATCTTATTCATATAACACATCTATGACTTTTCTTTTTATTATTATTTAACCTGACATTGCTCCAGCTGCGGGCGTTGAGCCTCTAACAGGGGGGGTGCAGTGATGTATTGTTCCCTGCCATGCAGGAGGTGCAGGTTTGAACAGGTCTTTCAATCTCCATCATGTCAAAACAAAATACAACACGGTGTGATGAAAGGGGAGGGTGTATGTTTCTACGTGTGATGGTGTAGGGGCCCAAGATATCTTCTTTTTTTTTTTAATACGATATGTTTGAGGTTATACCCTAAGCATACTGAAACCCAGTTAAGATAAGATAAGATAAGATGAGATAGAACTTTATTAATCCCGAAGGAAATTCTTGTGCCAGAGATTGCTCAAAAATATAACAAAATTACCACAAGTTCAAATGTATAAAATACAATTGTATAAAATAAAAAGTACTATTTCTAGCACCAGTGCCTAAACGAATAACAATTAAGTAAAATACATTTAGTAAAATTAGTAAATAAGATAAGTAAAATAAAAATAGGTAAAGTAAGCTAAAAACAGAAAATTAAGTAATATTGCATGTGATGAGAAAATAAGTAATATTGCACATATTGGATATTAATATTGCACACAATTAACAGTGATATTGCACATGAGAATGGAAAAAGTAGTATTGCACATGATATTGATATTATTGTTGTTGTCAGTGTCCAGTGTTTTCAGTAATTAATACACAGTTTTACATTTAAGATATAGACTCAACTTTACTTAAATATAAATTACATTAGGAGTGTCATTTCGTTGCCATGTAGTCTGGACTGACTGCAATGTAGTGACATAGAATAAAAGGGGGGAAAGGCCGCTAATGGCGGGTGGGAAGGGAGGTTGATGGGTCCAACAAACCCAGGACTTTCAACCAGGAGACCAGTGTTGAAGACCGTTGTTTTCTTTTGTAAGTTATGTTAGTCACGTTAGTCACGTGTTTCGTAGAGATGTTTGTCACATGTTTTCCATAGTGATTTTACATTGTTTCTATACATATTTTACTTAGTTTACATACTTATTTTAAGGCCAACCATGTTGCTTTTCCTAAACCTACTGGTTTAAGATATGTTATGGCATATTCACATTATCGCGGAAAAACAACTTTTGCATCATCTCTTCCATTATTATGTATGGAGCATGTTGTGACTGCTTTGTACGGATGTCTGCTGAGTGCAGAGAGGAGCAGTGTTGCGGCAAAAGTTCAAATTGCTTTGACCCAAGCTGTGTTGACCTTTGTGGGCGCTGCCAATTGCTGTTGATCACTGCTTTAATCCATCGTACTAATACATTATCAAGGGTTTGGCCAGCAGATGTTGCCATATTTGTATCAAATGCGTTGAAACAGTGAACCACCTTCAACACTCTTGCTTCATAGTGCTTCAGTGCTTCAGAAAGCTTTTGAATATAAATCCTGAGGCTCAGGTTGAGAATCTGCGAGTCAGCTGGATCTACAGACGGGGTATTCCCCGTGGTTTTGAGATAATGACTTTCTTCCCTTATGACAACCCTATTGAATTTAGATTAGGCCAATAACAAACCTGCGACACTGCATGCCCTCTGCATCGCATCTTGTCGATAGGCTGCTAATGTGCCCGACCCATGTCTCATTTCTCCTCGCGTGGCATCAGCTGGTCCCCCTCTGCAACCACAGCGGCTGCCCACAGGCGAGCACCACCAGCACTGTGGCAGATGAGGCGGACAGAGGAAGTCTCATCAATAATGGAGAGCGGTAGCTGGGGGAGAGGAATCGCGGTGGAGTGAGTGAGAAGTACAGCTGGTGTGTTTGTCTTATTTCTTCCAAATGGACATTTTCAGATGACACTCCCCACAGGGCATGCGTAAAAGGAAGGAGGCTATTAATAGCTTTGAATAAATTGTGTAATTTGTGTTTGCGTCTGGCCATATTTTAGCAATTTCTTTCTTTGCTTTTCTGTCATAATTTCCCCAGGGCGTAGGACAAATAAACTAATTAATAACACAGGAAAGTATAGCTTTTTTTCCCTCTGTTGTTTTTTTTATGGCCATGCAAGTTGTTTTCATACTGTATGAGGAAAATGTGAAATAACTGTGAAGCTGAAGTCAGCAACATGGGGTGTAGTCATGGGTGTAAAAGGCAAAAACAAAAATGTCATCAATTTCCTGTCTGTCAAGCAGCTTGTAACTGTACCTCCTCAAAATCCTCAGAGGAACACACACACACACGCACACAATGATTAACTCTCCTGACAGCTGTCCAGATGCAAACAGAAATCCCGTCACAGAGGCACTGGGAATGACCCAGTGGCTGTTATAGTGTGGCAGCGTCTCCTCCCAGCTGCCATCCTGCTCATTCCCTTTCTTCAATGCCTCTCATTGTATTGGGAAGAGGAGGCCCATTCTTACTCACATCTCTCTCGTGCTCTTGTTTCTCCAGGGGCCAGCCCTGAGGACGTGAAACTGTTGGGAGAGTTTGGATGTCACCGGTGACACAGCTTCGCACTGCATTTGACCACCTTCAACCGCACACATCTCTGCTCTCCGGGCGGCGGCACCAATTAAGGCGGACTTGAGACGAAGAGTTGTGACAGTATCCGACGACACAAGGAGGACAGCAATACACTGGAGGAGGGGCCTGTGGTTGCTGCAGACGGGCAAAGGACTGCTTGTGAGTATCCTATTGTTCTTATTGTTGTGGGGTTGCACATTTCCATACAACAGACCAGGACTGTGCTACACTCTCCCATTTGATGTTTTTCCAGTATAGCAATCAGGGTTTACACTATAATTTTTTTTTGACAGCTAAATGGCCGTTAATATTCCAGAACTACCGGACAGATGTTTTAAATGGCAATATAATAGCAGTCTAAAGTGGTCTAAAAAATTCAATAAAAGACTTGTCAATTATTCAAATAGTATTGTGTGGCTCGTAGGGCTGTAGCCTACCGAACAGTTTGAAGCTTCATTCATAACGTTGACATTCAAATTATTATTAATACCTTACTGAAACATTGTGTGCAATAGTCCACCTTCATTTCCCCTCAGACTCTCTCTCTCTCTCAGTGGCGGCGCTCCTCGTCTCTGTAATTGTCTCAGTCCAAAGCCCAAAAGTCAATATTTATTGAAAAAAGATAGATAATCATTTTCAAAATTCATAACTTGTTTTTATATAATGAAATATTGTGCTTCAATCCATGTTGGTGCTTAGCCTTTCAAAAAACAACATTTTCACTGAGTCAGAAAACATCATAAAATATGACGACAGACATTCAAGGCTTCATTCAAAAACCTCAATAGAAGTTTGATTGTAAAAATAAATAAATAAATGACATCCACTACCAGTAATGGCTTAGTCTGAGCCATTTTGTTTCCCATTTGTAGAGCCATGAATTTGTTTCAGCGAACACACATAACAGACAGCCAGCGGACCGTGAGGAGATATTCGCTGAGTTTGACAAAAAGTGTATTGGGTTGGAATCATAGCGGAGGCATGTAAACTTTGTATAATATAAGTTTATATTTAAGTTGTCTTGTCACATAATATAAGGCTATTTAATATGCTATTCATGAATTTATTCATTTATTTGGCATATTTCCCAACGGACATTTTGGCCGTTGATCATTTAATCAACAATACACATGATACTGGCAAAAATGTAAACCCTGGCAGCAATTAAGAAGTTCATAACCAGTATTCCATCTAAAAATCAATGTGAGATATTGATTCCTTTGTCAGGAACAGTGTATTTCTATCCAGAGATGTTTTTCAAATATATGAGGATATTTTTTCATCTCTGTAACTGCCTTATGCAGACAGCCGGGTTGACCTTGACAATCTTGCTTTATTCTTTTTTTTTTCTGCTGTCACTAACGTTAACAAACACGCAGATGCCTTATTTATTCATTTCTCTCTGCAAGGCAGCTAAAATTAAAACTCTGTGAGCATCAAATGATGCGGATAAAGGCAAAAGGAGGATGCAGGTGATAGTACCTCCACTCTGTGTCTCACTCTATCATGGCCGTCTTCCTACTTTCTGTCTCGCTGCCTGTCCAATAGATGTTCCATTTTCACCAGGAAATCCAGTAGAGGAATTAGGTGGAAGACAGGGGCAAAATGATCTGACAGATCCACTTACCTCTGGAGCCTGCGATCCCCCTGGCCTCTGATATTATTAGAGGTTGATATATATATGGGCATAGTGCACGGGAGCATGAGGGAGACGATTGGGAGGTGAGGAAGGCAGGGATAGGTGTGAGAGCTCAAGATCCGACGCTGCTGATGACAAATCCGAGGGAATAATCTTAAGGTGTGGAGGCAGCAAATGATGAGATAGTGAGGAGGGGGAGAGAGAAAGAGTGAGAATGGCTTGGCTGTAAAATTGCTTGTAGGCTCTGTTGTCTCCTCACACTACCAAAGAAAATATCATGATTTCTTATTGGCAAGCCGAGGGTAAGATGAATATAAACCTTATACTCTCATACAGTATTGCCTTTTTTCCCAGTGCAAACAAACACGGCCGAAATAAGACAGGTTAGCACACAGATCTATAGCGCTTACATAAACCACAGAGCCCTGGGATCACAGCACTGGTCGATAGCAATGTTTCACACTGCACCAAATATTCAACTTTTGTATATTACACCAACTGCTCTCAGATAAATGATAAAACAAAAAGCATAACAGTGAAATCAAGATGTTTTTAAAAGGCAGAACATAGATATACTGTAGTTATTGGATATGCTTTGACAAACCAGTCATGCAGCATTTTTTTTACAGATATTCATGGTCACCAGAGGATGAATCCTCCTGACTTCCCAGACATTTCCTCTAATGCAGGCCCGCTCATAACAATAATAATAATAATGATAATAATAATAAGAATTTCGACATTTCTGGCTTCTAGTAGAATATCTTGACAATAAGTTTCTTTAACGCATTAACACAACTTGCGATTTTTAGGTTGTAGCGGGCTCAGTTTTTAAGCTAGATAGAAGATACTGGTATCATATGAAACTAGAAAACCTGATGAATCCATTGGTACACATCATACTAGCTTGTCGAAAAGGAGGTTAAATAACGCTCGAAACTTGCACTACATTTTGGCGAAGAAAAACTGGCATGGCCATTTTCGAAGGGGTCCCTTAACCTCTGACCTCAAGATATGTGAATGTAAATGGATCCTATGGATACCCACGAGTCTCCGCTTTACAGACATGCCCACTTTATGATAATCACATGCAGTTTGGGGCAAGTCATAGTCAAGTCAGCACACTGACACGCTGACAGCTGTTGTAGAGAGGTATTGATTCAACTCTGCGGTCACGTTGTGTTGTTTTATCGGGCTTTATTATATTGCCATATATTTAATCATATTGCATGACACTGAATGATCTTGCATGCTATATTCCCACACGCGGCCTGTCTTTAGGCGGCTGCTATGTAAACTGTTTGCTCATGTGTGGCTCCAACATGTGAGAAAAGGCACGAGTCCATAACGTCTTCATGATCATAGTTTTATTTACAGTCTCTCCAACAAGCTTAGAGCACATAGCATATGTTATGTAATAATTTAGATAGCACTCCCAACCTCCTTAATTGGTGTGAGCTGAATTATCACTGACTAATCAACATAGCAGCCTCTCATCATAGATTTATAGACGGCTACGATTGCTGCCAGGGTGAAATTAACTCTTTCAGTCTGCGGGGAAATGTTGAAAGATGCTTGGCTGAAACACACACACACACACACACACACACACACACACATATATGCAGATGAAACTTGTCTGTTCCTTCTGGCTGTCTCTGTAGAGCTGTCACACATGCTGCGTCTTGGAGCACCAGGAGACCGGGGTTGACTTGAATTAAACTGAGAGGATGTCCTTTCCAGATCTGCAGAGGGCCACAGAGGCGCATCCGCCCCCAGAGAGAGCTAGTCAAAAAGACAGAGGGAGGGAGAGAGAGAGAGGGAGATGAATGGAGGAAGAGAGGAACAAGAAGGGAGGCTGGAGATGGGGTGGAGAGGAGGAGGAAGTTAATACAAAAAAAGGGATAAATTGTGTGTGAGAGAGAGGGATGGAAGATGAGATGGAGAAAGAGGAGGATACTAGAATAAGAAGGACGAAGAGTGGGTGAAATTGAGTGTGTGGGTGTGTGTGCGTGACAGAGTTTGACAGAAAAGAGGGAGGATGAGAAAGAAAGCTCAGAGAGGCTAAGGCCACCAGACACACCTACAGTATAATTCCTCTTTTCCCTCTGTGCTGGCCAACACTGTCTAAAACTTGCACAGATACGGTTTAATACATGAATTCAAAATTATTACTGCATCTTAAAAATTAAGATTTTATATATATTAATTAAATAAAAAAGACATGAAATAAATAATCATGAATTTAAAGCTGCAATGAGAAGTCGATTAATTGATTAGTTGATCAACAGAAAATTAACAGGCAACTACTTTGATAATCGATTAATCATTTGATGATTCCAGCTTTTCAAATGGGAGAATTCGCTGCTCTTCCTTCTCATAACAGTATTGTAAATGGAATATCTTTGGATTTTCAATTGTTGGTCACATAAAAAGACATTTATTGTGAAGGGCATTGTCACTATCTTTGGCAACCCTGTCTCACACAAAATTACATTCCCATACAATTAAACTGTATTCTCAATTATGTTTCAAGAGAAACATATTTGTTTGTGTTGGATTATGGTCGCAGTTTAAATACGTGGTTAATGTTGTAAAATGAAACAAAACAAATACAAAAATTCAACAAAACTACTTTGTTAAGTTTAGTAAAAAAAAAAACATGGTTTGGCTTAAAATGACTACGACATTGAAACAACACAAAACAAGATTAGGTTTAGTAAAAAAACATTGCGGTTCGGATTGACTATGTTTCACACAGGACCTGAACAGCGATCTTCTGGGGGAAAGTCCGGTGTTAGTTTGACCCATCCACGACCCTTCCCACCCGTAGTGGATTTCTTTGCTTGTTATACTCGTAATTATACCATAAAACTTTCAATAACGTTATTGTTCCACGTAACTTTCATTAACGGTCGCTCGATATAATACGTCATTTGCTTGTCCATGGACTTACAAACGTATTTGTGATACGTCAAAGATAAACGTAATCCGCAACAAAATCTAGACGCAATTGAGAATGCAGTTTAGTTGTATGGGAACGTAATTTTTAGGACACATGGCTGATTTTTTTATGTTTTATAGACCAAACAATGAATTGATTAATCATGAAAATAATCGGTAATCGCTGCATCCTTACTGGAATTTGATAAAAAGCGACGTGTAATAAACACTGTAATTGTAAAAAGAAGCAGAGTTAATATAATTGTACAATACTGAGTTCAGTTTAAAAAAGGTATTGTAATATTTCACAATTTGATGGCTATATATTTTGTTTGTATTACCTGATATTCCTCTTTTTTATATGTCATATTTTTCTAATTGATTGTGAACCATAGTTTGTAGACTCAAAAGCCTGACAGTGTTTAAGATCATAATTCATGTGATTCAAGAGTTACCATTCTGAACACATGGCTCATATGGTTATCATGATTCTGGTAATAAACACAATAGTCAGCAATTATAGGTAATACAGCACCATCTGCATAGAGAGGAGAGAAAATTCAGATGTTGTACGCTGTTAGATGCAGAAAAACGACAGCATTGGGTGTACTTTATGTGTTAATCTGCCTCAGTCTTTATCACAGCTGCAGCATTCGGACTAATCTCCCAAACAGAGGTACACTGTACCAGTATGTAAAAAGCTGAGCATATACAGAAAAGTGCAGTGTATGTTTAGAATAGATTACAGTAATGTCCTGAATGTCCTACGGCTGCAGAGCAGATTTAGAATAGACCATCATTTTCTATATCCCACCTCCAGGCATTGTTATTAACAGTAAGTGCGTCCCTGTGTCTCTCCCTTCCCCTGGATGATAAACACGCTGGAGACCAAGGTTTTTGTCGAACAAGAAATTGGAACATAAATTATTAAGTGAGAATGCGCCTTCCCAAAAAAAGCATCCATTGTATTTCTCCTTATGCCTGCTGCAAACTAGGCAATCCTTGAACCTCCTGCCTAGATTTCAGCTCGGTGTTCGGGTGAGCTTGTTACTCTTAATACAAGGAAGACACTGCTCATCATTGTCGCTCCAGCAAATCTACTGTGAGCTCTTCGGAACATTTCTTCTGCCCTTTGTTGCACAATCTCTTTGTTCTGTAATGACACAAACCTGCTACGCAGAAGACCTACAGGCGACGTTTTCTCATTTCAATTCCAGGGCATTAGCTGCTGAATTATTCCAAGATTAATGATGACACTCCAAGCATGACGCACAATCATTGTATGTGATTACTTATATGAAACGAGCAGTTCAAAGATAATAACACACACATTTGGTGGTTTTAGGAAGTGCTTAAATGCATCAATGTTTACTTGCTTTTTCCACCTACACCACAATTACATTTGTCCCCTTGGCAGTTTTCTGTCGCATTAATTCTCACAAGCCAAGTGAGCACACAAATGGCTGACCTAAAAATGTGTTGGTGAAAAATGCGGCTGCCATGAAAAGGCTTTGTGAATGAATTTTTGTGCTTTTTAGTTTATCTTGTACTCAACCAGTCATTTCTAAATGATTTTTCAAAGACAGACCTTTGAACTTGTAATCAAACTACCCACTAATTGCTAACTTCCTTTGAGACATTCAAAACAGAAAATGTCTACAAAAATGTTGAAATTAGGTCTTTTAAATACTTCAAACTACTGTAAGAACTGCTGAAAGGACTAAGTGCAACAGCAGCTTGCAACAGCTGTGAAGCACTTTTGCAAGGACACAGATTTCTCACACTTGGATAATGTTGTATTGTAAGATTAAAAGGAGTAAAACAGTGTTGTGCAATGATGCAACTGTTTGCAATTTCATTGTTATCATGAGAAATGTCTCTTAACGTTTCCCTCTTGAACATTGAATTATTCAGTGCACAGCAACCTGGTTTTGGAGTGTAAACCATTCGCAGAGGAGCTGTATGGCACAGTTACAGTAACAAACACACCAAATGCAGGAGGCATGCAAACTGAAAGCAAAATCATGGTGAAAAGCAAGTATTTTTTAGCACACAAAAGCTAAAATGAGCACAGTAGATCATTGAAAGTTCAGCATGTGAACAACTCAATTCCACCCAAACCAACATAACCCAAATAAGTGGTTCAGTCTCCCAGACATTTTGGGATTTATCCACGAGCCAGCTGGCTGCAGCACTTTACGGTACCTGCACACAGTGAGCTCCTGCAAGATTAGATAACTAGCACTGCTCCAAGACTCGGCGAGGTCCTGGGGAATTGTGAAAGTTGGCGTTGAGTTGTCTGATGAAACCCACACACGTACATGCAGCCATGTTTGCACACACAAAAACACAAGCACAGATATAAACGCATCCACTTGCACGCACACACAAACAGGGAGATCCTGAAGGCTTTTAAAGAAGTTAAATCACCCTGAAGCCCATCAGACCACATCAGTGTTTGAGTGTGTGTATGTTTGCATCATTAGACAGCCCCGGGTTGGCCCAACTAGCAGCAGTTAACAGGACAACAGCCTTAACTAAAGCACAACCCCCCAGAATTGCACCATCTCCGTTGGGAAGCAAACTGGGATACACCAACATTGTCTCGCCCTGCAGCTACACAGCATCAACAAACTCCTCTGAGGCAATCCTATTGCTCCATTTTCTAGCCCAGCATATGGCCACTGTGTATGGTGTTTAGTGTTTGGGAGAAGAAACAAGCTATTTTTTATTCCATATTATCAAAGCTTTGTGCACTGAATTGTAGTTAGTCTCACACAGCCTGCTTAAGTCTCATCAGGTTACATTTAAGTCTGAAACACTGAACCTGGTAGATTGGAAGGTCCAGAGTGTAGCATTTAGGAGGATCTATTGGTAGAAAGATGCACTCAGTAGAGTGCAGATCTCCGCCAGGTGTGTCTGCAACAACCACTGCTCATTTTAATCCATGAAGATGTCTGCACCGGCTCTGTGCAGACGCACGTCTCAGCTCCATCTCACGGGCGTAACCGCGACTTCAAGCGTTTATTTAGGCTGCAAGTCTACTGAGCAAACTGTTTTCCCCCACTGTGTTTCTGGAGCGGCGGTGATGCACTCAAGCTATGTGTAGTTCCGTTAGCTGTTAGCGACGGCGATGCCTTCAGCTCTGTGTGTACTGGTTGTTCCATTAGCCGTTAGCTGTTAGCCGAACACACCGTCCAAAACAATGAGCAAACTGTTTTCCCCAAATGTGGCTGTGTGTGAAATCACATACTAACATATTATTCATACAGAGTATCTAGTATAGTATGTGGATTCTGTGTATGGTAGAAATGCCCGGGTGTATACTATATCAGCAAGAATTTCTGAGTATGAGACGTGAGCTTACTGCACATTCTCAATTGTCATTTGTTACACAAATCATGTCACAAATGAATAGATGAAGATCAATAGTTGTTCTGTGATTTTATCAAGGAACACGATCAAAGCAGAGAGGGCGATAATGAACAGCGACATTTGAATGTTCAGAGCTTGCCAACCATGACAGGACAAACTGACACGTACAAACACTCATCTGGTTGGATAAGATACAAACAAACATACATACACATACAAAGAACTGAAGTAATATGCAGCGGGAAGCTGTACGAAACTGCTTCATCATGTAGGATTACCATCTGAAAGAGGGGATGTGCTGTATGTTTGAGTGTGCTTTGAGTTCTCAGTTCTGCCTCGACTCAAAACAATGTGTTAGTCTGAATTGGACGAAGACATTAATCAATAGTAAGCCGGTGAAAATCCTCTGCGATGCTCAAACACAAAGGGTCATTTCTCTGTTCACTTGGATCTCTAAATGCTCAAGATAAATTGAGCATGAGCCAGGCAAGGAAAGCACATCCTACTCAAAATCACATTAAAGGTCGGCTCTGCAAATTTTCAAAAGAGGACATGATGCTTGTTGTTGAAATGCTGTCGCCACAATTTTGACTCTGTTCCTAGAATGATTTATCACATTTGAGGTGTTTTTTTTTCTCTGCAAACACATTGCTTCCAAGAGATTTTGTTAAAAAGACTGACAGCACCTGAAAAGTAAACATGAGAGGTTTGTTTTTGCATTTACAACATCACAGTTTTCAATATTTTGTGTGATAATGAGGCTGTCAAAGTTAACGCAATAATAACACAGTAACGCAATTTCGGTTTAATGCCACCAATTTCGCAACTTGCGATTTTTAGGTTGTAGCGGGCTCCGTTTTAAAGTTAGATTGAAGATACTGGCATCATATGAAACTACAAAACCTAAGGAATTCATTGGTACCAACCATGTCATACTGGTCATATGGGAGTCTCCCCTTTACAGACATGCCCACTTTATGATAATCACATGCAGTTTGGGGCAAGTCATAGTCAAGTCAGCACACTGACACACTGACAGCTGTTGTTACCTGTTGGGTTTGAGTTTTCCATGTTATGATTTGAGCATATATTTTATGTTAAATGCAGTACCTTTGAGGCTTTCTGGACAATATTTATCATTGTTTTTTGTTGTAAATTGATTTCCAATAATAAATATAAACATACATTTGCATAAAGCATATTTGTCCACTCCCATGTTGATAAGAGTATTAAATACTTGACAAATCTCCCTTTAAGGTACATTTTAACAGAAAAAAAATGTGCGATTAATTTGCGATAAATCACGATTAATCATGAACAGACATGCGATTAATTGCAATTAAATATTTTAATTAATTGGCAGCCCTAGATTAAAGCAATTGACAGAATGATAACTAATGAAAACTTTAAATCAAACTATTCAGAAACATATTGAAAATATAACCAAACGCTGTCAAACACTGCCTATGATGACGCACATAATCCAAGTAAACATGTGACATTAATACATGATTGCAGCCATATGAATAGTTGTGTGAAGCCTATGACCTTTTCTCTTGCTTAATGTCTCCACTCCATCCATCCAAACAGAAATCCTCGTGCTCCTTTAAAGGTCAAAGGGCCAGAAGGGTCGGTCAGACTTCAGGGATACATTCATCAAACTCATGACGACATGTCACCTCCAAAGGGGTCATAAAAACACGTCAGTTTCGTTAGTTACCAACCAAGAAATCTACTTCAGATGTGTATTTCACTACAGTGGAAGTGATGAATGTTTTGTGAGAGAACAAGGCTTCACTTAAGGCTGAAAATATTCTAATTATGATCATCTGCAAGCAGATTGTCATTCTAATGTAATATGCATGCATTGGCATCTGATGTCAAGTAATGAAAGCCGTTGACCGTAAAAACAGAATTAGTATCATTGTGCTTCAACATGAGAAGCTGTTTGGGGGATGTGTAATGATATGGGTCTTTAAACTGCAGGAAAAAAATAGCCTTTGATTCGTGCAATCAGCAGACTTGAAGCAGTGAAGGAAGGCGCTGGCTAAGAACAGAGTGATTGAATGCAGCTCTGATAACACCTGATTGTAGCTCGGTCCCATCCACATCCTCCCCTCTAACTTTGTAATTGTCCAACCCTCCCTGGACTTTACAGCTAGATGGCCTAATTGGAGCCATTTCCACATATAATGTGTCGGCTCCAAGGGGGTTCATTATAGATGATGGGTCGACCCACCTCAGCTATTCTTCAGCCCCTCTTAAGGGTCCTGTGGTTCGGTGTAGTGACGGATACAGTAGGGTTTCCCTCAGCCCACAGGCTATTGATCATCATTAGGAGGGAGGAAAGTCATGCTGGTTTCGTTGTGTGACTGTGTTGGCGTATATGTGTGTGTCTGTGTCACTATGAGCACAGGCCTGCAGAAATGACTCACCTCTCATGCGTCAAACTAAACTAAAGGGAACATCATAATGACTGTTGCAGTTGTTGGTGGAAAATAACAATGTAGGACACATGGCCGAGATACATGTGAACATTGGAAAATGCTAAATCCTGCTCGCTAAAAGTTGCTAATTTAAGCAACTTTAAAGGAATGGTTCGACATTTTGGGAAATACTATTATTTGCTTTCTAGCAAAGAATTAGATGAGAAGATTGATACCACTCATGTCTGTCTGGTAAATACTAACCTGTCTGAAGGAAACAAAATCTGCCCTACCACCACCTCTAAAGTTCACTAATTGACACAAAAACCGAAGTGTAGAAAAGGACAAGTTGCAGTTTTACAGGGGTTATGTGCAGAAATCTTTCTTGACAATGCACAATGACTTTCTGGAGTCTCTGCTGGCTGTCTAGCAACCTAAGACAGGAGAAAACTCCAGGAGCTGATTAGAAATAGTCCAGCACCTAACCTCACGTAAAACCACAACTTGTCCTTTTTGTACTTCAGTATTTGTACAGATTAAACTAACGAGATATAACATGTTAATTTAGACATGTTGTTTAGCGGATATTGTTACCTTAGGACAGAACCAGGCTAGCTTTTTCTCCTGTTTGCAGTCTTTGTGATAAGCTAAGCTAATCGGCTGCTGGCGGATACTTCATGTTTACCACACAGACTAGGGCTGGGGCGATTCATTGACGTAATCAACGTCATTGATTACAAAAATACGTAGATTTGCATAACGTGCGTCGGTGCATCACAAGAATGTCTTCCCCCGGTCAAAGCATTTATTCCCCCCGAGAACAAGCTGCAGCTAAAAAACCTGTGGAAGTATTTTAGACAGAGACCCAACAATGTGGTGCTCTGTAAACTCTGCAGATTGGAAATGGGCTATCACAGCAGTACAACTGCTATGACACTTCCAAAAACGAAAGCATCCCGGAGTGCTTTGTCAAGACAGCCGCGGCAGCAAGACAGCACCACCCTGTTCACTTTGTGTCCCAACCAAAGCATGATATATTAAGATTATCAACACGCATTTCAATGTGTTTCTGTTTGTAGTAGGCACTTAACATTGATTTTCTAAATGTTTCTTCATCATGTTAATAATTAGTAATTTCTGCACTGCTGCTGTTACAGTAAGGTTACACTGCGTGTCGTCTAACGTTATTATTTGTCCGTTTTGTATTTTCTGTTTACCTAACGGCCATGTATGAGTGAGAAATGACTTTAACTAGCATTAGTCTGTTGTCACAGTCTGTAAATCGTTCCAATTATTTTCCTTACCCAGACTGATGCAAAAATACATTTTACTGTGATTATCTTAACTGCATATTACTCCAGTGATGAAATCAATATGCAGTATTTCATAACCATTTAAAATTTTAAGTCAAGTATAGGTAAAGAAACTGATTCTCCAGTTCAGAGTTCTCCAGGTAAATCAAAAAATAAATCGTTAGATTAAAGTTGCAGTAGGCAGTATATTTTTGGCATCATTGGGCAAAAATTCCATAATAACCTTTCAGCATATTGTAATCAAGTGTTTTGAGAGATAACTAGACTTCTGCACCTCCTCATGGCTACGTTTTCAGGCTTTAGAAAATCTACTTTGGCCAATCACAGGTCATTTCAGAGAGAGAGCGTTCCTATTGGCTGGGCTCCGGTCATGTGACTGGAACTTGGCGTTCCTTCAAGATATCTTAACATGGCTGCCGGGTCACAAACTTTCTCATTTTACAGCTAAACAGTACACTACAAGATGATTCTGAAAACATTTGAGGCGAGAAATAAGCATTCACGTTACATAATATTGATTCATATTTGATCAGCGCTGCCTAGTTTGACTGTTTGGTTTGAGTTCGCGAGTGATTGACAGCCGGCTCTCATAGACAGCAGATGGACAGCAGATCCCAGATCAGCTCCGACTGCTTGTTTTCCTCCGTCTGTGAAATCTTGCCGATGCCGTTAGGAGCACCGGAGGACACCGGAGGTTTTCAGGTTGCCTGTTTCATGCACTACTGTCAGGATGTAGTGACCGTTTTATAAAAATAACTTTTTTTAAATCATATTATTATCCAATCTTGCCTACTTCAGCTTTAATCAATAAAAAAACAATTGTTGGTGCAGCCCTAGTACAGACATTACAGTGGTATTGATCTTCACATCTAAATCTTGAAAGCAAATAAGCATATTTCCCAACATGTTAAACTAATTCCATGACAGCATTAAACTGTGAGCATGTTAGTACAGTACGCTGCCACTAGCACTTAGCTCACGTACAGCCTCAGTGTACTTGAGGTACTATGCAGAGAGTAGGCTAGCATGGCTGTAGACTCTAGGTAGATAAGAACATGTCTGGTTTGGTCTGGTAATGAAGGTGTTTAAGGTAACATTTGGATTATGGTTTAGGTGTATTTTAAGCTCTGTCCCTCATTATTATTATTATCACAAGGACACAGTACTGTTTTTACCGTGCTTGCAGAGTACCCATGAAGCTTAAAATCGCCATTTGGATTTGGTGACAGCGTTGCTGTCAGTCACCACGGTGCTCTTTATCTCAGCAAAGTCATTGCTCCGTTGAGTCAGTGACACCTCTGTAATGTAGCATCAGCAGACACACAGTCGCTGTGTCAACACTGTTCTGTCGGTGTCATCTTTCTGTGCCCCCGGGTGCTCTTTGAATGCGACTGTGCATAGCCGCATACAAGCAAAGGACAAATAATAATAGTAAGTGGTAAGCAACGATTTGAAAGGCCAGCAAAGAGCAGATTATCAAGGCTCCGGTTGAAATGTTAAAGGTGCCTTGTTTTACATTGAGCTGGAAACTATGCTGACTCGCTTCTTCATTAGGCCTGCATTCAACATCATCACTTATCTGACATTTTACCAGAGATCTTTAAATGTCAGTGCTTTTATGGTGGTATTCAAGAAATGAGATTTGTGTGAAAGTGGTGCATAGGTGCTAAACTGTTTTTGATATGGAATTTAAATTAATAATGTGGAATGACCAGCTGCTGCTAAGAATTATTTTAATATACAGTACAATGTGATATGATTACATTAGTAAGATCAGGTATTTCTCTCTTGGTAATAGTAGGAAACAGATACTAACATATGATTTTTAGGTGCTTTTTCATGTCTATTTTGTTCAGTGTTTGGACTACAACCCTGTCAACAAATGAGTGCAAATACATAAAACGTATTGGGATTTTTAGGATATCATGAAATGCACTGCATAAACCATTAGCAAATGGAATGACTCACACATGCAGTAAGCATGGGAAATAATAATAATAATGTCGCATCCACTAATTACCAAAGCTATTACATGAGTCTCCGCCACAAATTAGCTGTCTCCTGGGGGCCGTGTTTTACTGGCAGGTTCAAAGCTAATGACAGCATGTCATAGAGGGAAATCACATATACCAACACTCTGACTAATTATGTAATTAAGAAAACACCAGAGATGGACATGAGCAAACTGGCAGCTGCGTTGAGTCCATAATTGTTATGTGCCAAGTTCATCTGCATCAGACATATCTTTAAAACCTCTACTTATCCTGGGGAAGGTTTTGCTGAGCACGCACGCTGTCCTCCAGCGCTTCCTGATTCAAATTCACACATGCAGCCGAGCTACACTGCTACACACTCTTGACACCACAGAGCCACCCTGTGTTCCCACGTTGGTCATGGAGCTTCATTATCCTTACTGGCTTGTCTGTCCAACCTGAGGCTACTGGTGTTCCCATATGTCTTTTTTTCATACCATCAGTCTTAACTTTCAAATCCCAGTTTTCCTTCTTCATGGCTGAAGTATTAAATATGTTTTATTAACAGGGCTGTCAAAATTAGCGCAATAATAACGCAACATTTTAACGCCACCAATTTCTTTAACGCATTAATGCAAATTGCGATTTTTAGGTTGTAGCTGGCTCAGTTTTAAAGCTAGAGGGAAGATACTGGCATCATGTGAAACTAGAAAAACCTAAGGAATCCATTGGTACCAATGATATCATACTAGCTTGTTGCGAAGGAGGCTAAATAACGCTCCAAACTTGTACCCACGAGTCTCCCCTTTACAGGCATGCCTACTTTATGATAATCACATGCAGTTTGGTGCACGTCATAGTCAAGTCAGCACGCTGACACACTGACAGCTCTTGAGTTTGCCATGTTATGATTTGAGCATATTTTTTATGCTAAATGCAGTACCTGTGAGGGTTTCTGGACAATGTTTGTCATTGTTTTGTGTTGCTAATTGATTTCCAATAATAAATATATACATGTATTTACATAATGCAAGCCTATTTACCCACTCCCATGTTGATAAGAGTATTGAATACTTGAAAAATGTCCTTTTATGGTACATTTTGAACAGATACAAATGTGATTAATTTGCGATTAACGCCGATTATCTATGGACAATCCTGCGATTAATCGCGATTAAATATTTTAATCGATTGACAGCCCTACTTATTAATAAAATTCAGTTTGTTTGATTGTGAAAAATTAAATCCTTCAGATACCCAATGATTCTGATGTCATTGTCAAACAAGCAGCTCCTTAAGGAAAGTCTTAATGTCTCTTTTTCTTCTCTATTTACACCAATTATTTCCCATCCCAAACAAAACTCTCGGCTACACTGCCATTGCATTGGATCAAATCCCCCAAGTTTAATTAGCGATGATCAGCTTCATAATTATATATATTTTCCCTCCACAAGGGCATATAATTGGGGGACTTTGACGCTGGGGAATCTTTCAGCGGAAAAATCCATGGTCTAACCCTCATTACGGAGCTCAGCAGAGCTAGCATGTTGAAGTCTGAGAGCGGGAACCAGTCGAACACCTAAACTCCCTCTCAGGAAGCAGCCTTTAATTAGCTAAGGAATCTGGGAGCTCCTTCTCTGCCAACCTTTGACCTTATGCTGAAGCATAATAAGCCTGTTCACAGTGCGAGACATGTCACATGTGGTTGAAATCAATGCCCTGTACACCAAAACCAATTTTAATGAGATAAACGCTATGCTTTCCCTTTTATTGTTAGGAACTGTTGAAGTCCACATTCATGAATCATTCCTGCAGACTCTCCAAAGGTTGTAATGTATTGATTTAGTGTCATTTCCAACAAAAGTCTCTGCTTCATGATTGATATTGTTAGTTATGTTAATGGCACACAAAGGATCCAATGCCATTTTCTAATTTACAGTATAACCAAACCTCTCATGGCAGCAGTGAAAAAAACATCTAAACCATGAATATGTTATTAATTTCCTTGTTGCTACAGGGCAATTTAATCATAAAAAGGGGCTTTGGTGACCTGTCAAAATGTAAAAAAAAGTAATTATTAGCATACAAGTTCACCCTGCAAATTAAATTTAGGTCAGTGTTGTTTATGAACAGCGTTTATTCCCATTTATTAATTATAAGTACAGTATTTAAAGGAATACATTTTACATTTTGGGAAATGTGCTTATTTGCTTTCAGGTGGAGAGCAGCATAAGAAGGTTGATCTCATAATCGCTAGTAAATATAAAAGTAGCCGGTTAGCTTACCTTAGCATAAGCACAGCTGGTCTAGCAAAATCTGCCTACCAGCACCGAATTACAGTGCATTACTTTTCATGGGTATAGCTAAGAACGGTGTGTGAGAACAACCGGAGAAAGCAAAAAACTGTATTTCCCAAAATGTCAAAACTGTAGGTTAAAGTTGCAAAAGTGTGAGTCTGAGATAGTCCATACTACTTTTAATAAGTCAAATCTATATGCATCAGTTTAGTACACTAATGATTCACTAATAATAAGGTATATTTTCTAGCAGTCACTATGAGGAGAAACTATGAGACAGTTCTGTTCTCCCGTCTCTCTCCCTGTGGTCTCCCCAAGATGACATCTTCCATGACTCCATTCTGATCAGAGCTGAGCTGCGCTGACCCGACATGGCAGGTCCAGGTCTCAGTGGCAGCCTCTGCAATCCTGGCGGAGCTCCTTCAGTCTGCTCAGCCAGCTGTGAGAGGCTGCATCGTGCTCCCGGGTCCAGCATTGGAATTGTGCCCTGGGTGAGCCGGACTATAAATTAGTCAGAATAACTTAAGGGCAGGCTGCGCTAGGCTATCCCCCATGGTTATCGGCAGAGAAGAAAATGCCTGAAGGTTGGTGCTCTTAAATCTTTCATCATTGCTGAGGCAGCCTGATCCTGGCATGGACTGGAGCCATCAATCAGGGCCAATGCTCACAGCTAATGGGTTATTCAAGTTTTCCTGAAAATGAAACAGCCATCCTCATCGCCTAAATCAAGCATGCGAAACAGCACTTACTGCCACTCTCTCCGGCTAATTTTTTTTATTAAACAGCATTTATAGTGATTGGGGTAACTGGTCTGCAAACAGTGAGAGTCTGGCAGATTAAAACTCGACCTGTTCTGTAATAGTTTAATCACACTCCAGACACTCTAATTACTGTTTAAATTAGTGCCATTGTCAATTTAACTAGTATGTTATAATTCCAGTTAGCATGAGTTACGGTAAACTTGAGAATATGACATGATCGTAAACAACATAGCTGTCTTTCCTCTCACAACCCACCGCAGGATTCATACAGGAGCTGCCTGCCCTGCATTGCTATTATTAGCTTGACTCAAAGCAGGCAGTTGTTTCATGAGGAGAGGATCAAATTTTTAAGAGACTCTCTGCATGGCAGGTGTGAACTGGATTGATGACACAAGTAACACAAAACTAGCATTAAGGCGACCTTTCACTGAACCCAAACCTAGAATATGAATAGTAACATAGCTAGCACAAGCATGGCAGATATAAACAATCATTAAACAGATAATTTAAACAGAGGAAATGCTTTCTTTTTTGGTCACATTGAGATTCTTGATAGTATTAATGCCTGTTTTAATTCCGAGAACTTTAAACTCTCGTTCACATCTTGAAAAGCAAAATAATTGCCAACTCTGCTCCAGATTTCTGATCAACATTGTAAATCAGTTCCCCCTCTCCCCACAAATGAGTTTAATTAGTTTGTGAGAAAAAAGAGAGTCAAAAAGTCTTTAAAACACAAAAGATTTTCTCGACTACAGCGATGAGCCAGCCTCTAATTGTTTTTTCATCTATTATATTTTGAACTTTCTATTTCTGAGTGGAAAGAGAAACTCACATTGATAAAACTGAGTTATTGAATATACTATATATATGTATACACTAATGAAAAATGGACTTTAAATGTCATTATCCCAATTTTTGAGAATGAGAAGTATTACACGTACACACACCGTAAATAGTAAGTGTGATATATTCAAAGGACGAATTAATGAGGCACTCTGTGTCCTCGTCTAATAGCTTGGAGGTGCTACATATACAGTACTGTGTGTTTTTAGCATTTTAAAGCTATTTGGGTCTAAAATTATCATATTTTTAAGAAGTAAGAATTTACTTTATAAGTAAGCGAGATGATTTTAGATGTTAAATCACTGAAGGAGCTGATTGTTGTTTCATATTTGTGGGCTAAAAGTTGTCCAGTTTCTTTACAAAGAACATCCTTTCCATAAGTCAACTCAGTTACAGGAAGCCTATGAGTTACTGTATGTATACACTCCTGAAAAATGGACTTTAAATGTTGTTAAGACGTCCTAATTTTTGAGAATGAGAAGTATTACAGTGCACCACGCGTGCATTCAAACCCATACACATTTACAGATATTACTTTTACTGAAATTTTCTGTTTAGTCCTATTTTGAATGCACACAGATTCAGAATGTGTTCGTTTAAAGGCATGTAAAGTGTGCCATTTACAGTGCCTTGCACTGTTTCTGCTATCTATGACATATTTAACTGTGTAACACTGTAAGCTGTCAGTTTACATTAAAATCTAACAGAGTAACAAAGCCAAACGCCTGTACGTTTATTAAACTTTGCGATAATGTTATGGTGATTCAAAACCAGGACTATATGAGAAGCGTAACATCAGAGAAAGCCCAGACCGATCACCTGCTCCTGGCTTACTGTACCTCAAAAGCAATTACGCCTGTTTGAATCAATGCCCACAGATTCAAAATTCACTTTTAATGACACCTCTAGGCGAAGCTTTTTGGGGGGCTGTGACAGTGACATCAATAATGATCTATTGCAGCGACATCATGTCTCCCAAGGTTCTCCAGATATCCCTGAAAACTGTTCTGGGCTTTACCAGGCTGGTCGCAGACCAATGAATTCATAAACTAAAGCGAACGATTGGACATACCAGGACACACACAATCTCCAGAGAGGCTCTCCTCCCAGCCGACTGGAGAGTACATCAAAATAATGCCACAAAGCAAGCAAGAAAAGATGATGTTATTATTGGGTCCTCTGGAAATAGGAGATGGTCGGGGCCAAGGGAGCTCAGAAGTCAGAGGCAGACTCGATAACAAACTTGGAAACTTGCCCCCGCTTCTTCTTTGACTTCACGAATGAGAGAGAGAGAGAGAAGAGGGAGGATGTGTGAGCCTGCCAGCGCTGACCTGATGGCTCTGACATAGTTACTTGTCAATGATGTGAGGGAGTGAGTAATAAATTATCAGTTTACTGTCCAGTGCCTATTTAAGTATTTTGTAGCCCAAACCACAGTAATGCATTGCAACATATTTTAACCTTTTTTGTTAAATAATAATACAAATATATGTTTTCGCATTATTGTATTAAATGTTAATTTAATTTCACATATAATCTTGTTTCTCTGGAGACTGATATTAAACTGAATACTGCATATAGGACTAAACTTGGAGAGGCAATATCTTAAATTTTTCCAATTATAAGAATTTACTAAATGTTTTGACAGCATGACAAAGTTCTGTCTTTACCTTGGAAATCTTAACTCAATGTCTAGAGTTGCCACGATTATTCGATTTATCGATTAGTCGATCGTCAACAAAGTAATCGCCAACTATTTTCATACATTTTTCATGCAAAAATGGCAGAAAATGCTGTTTTCAGCCTCTCAAATATGGAGAGAAAACAAGACATTTTGTTTTATAGACCAAACTATTGATCGATTAATCTAGAAAATAATCTGCAGATTAATTAATATAATCGTTTAATTGCAGCCCTATCAATGTCCACTTACTAGCTTACCCATGCTTTCAATCACATATTGTGGTCTTCTTCGCGGGGCCTAGGTAACTTGTAATAACTGTTATAACAGTAAAGGTCAGTATCACCTGAAGTTCCATACTTGACAACAGAGCTATTTCCATGACAACAGAGAAAATTCCATTCACCGAGGAAGACCATGAGATATGGTTGTAAGCCTCCTAAAAAAGCTAGTAAGTGGATCTTGAATTAAAAATGTTTTGTTAAAGCCTTCGTAATAATAAAAAGAAAATATGGCACTTGCTACAAAATCCATCTTTACTGTCTTACTGCCCCTCTCTTGAAGCCTGTTTTGTTCCAATTGCTGCCTGCTGAATCATCAGAAGGTTTATTTATATTATATATAAAAAACTAAAAGATACTTTCCAAAACAAATGATAGATTCAAAGGATTAATGAGGCACTCTGTGTCCTTGTGTAATAGCTTGGAGGTGCTACATATGCAGTACAATGTGTTTTCATTATCTAAAAGCTGATTCTATTTGGGTCAAAAAGGAGGATTTTAGATGTTAAAATCACTGAAGGAGCTGTTTTTTAGTTTCAGATTACATCCTTTCCATAAATTGATTCAGTTAGAGGAAGGCTATAAATTAAGATTATTTAGAGACCTGAGGAAATAAAACCATTTAAGCCTTTTACGGTAACAATATGGGAATTGCTTTATGACCATAAAGTCATAATAATAAAGTTAATGATCATAAAAAGGGACAGTCTGCTGTGGGTTGTCCAAAACAAGTGAAAACATTAGACTTTACTGTCTAATTACTCTGAGATCTCCCATCCTTTTTATCTCACACAATATTTCTGTGACACACTTGAGGAACATATTGTTTCAACCCTCCCGTCTCACCTTTTGGGGGTAATAGTGTTAGTTCAACAATCAGTACAAAAATGTTCACACGTGGCATTGTTTCTGTGATTCTTTATTAATCAGCGGCAGGTGTTCCCTTCACAGCTGGTTAACTCGCACTGATGTGAGAGGCTGTCAAGCTTCATTGTCTGCCATTGGCTGCAGTCTGTGGTGGGATTTGCATTCTTGCCACATCACACAGTTCAGGTGCCACAGACAGAAACAGGCCACCTGGGTGCTCGTATGGTACAGAGACCTCGCCATCAGTGCCTCTTGCCTATTGTTACTGTTTTACCGCCTGTTGGGCAGAGACGGAGGAAAGTTCTACATTAGTATGAAACAGATTAGACTAAAATTGATTAGAACATAGAAACAGTGAGAAATGTAAGCTTCAGTATTGGTATGTGTGTACATCTATAATCCACCTCAACTGACAACAAGCTGCAGTCGGTTCTAACTAACATAAACTTTATTGTATTTGTCATAAACATACAGGTACATGCATAAAATTTGACTTCTGCATTTAACCCATCCTTAGGAGCAGTGGGCGCCCAAGGAGTAATTTGGGTCTTGCTCAAGGACACATGTAGACAGTGGGAACTGTGGATCGAGCGGTTAAAGGATGACCGCTCTACAGCCAGTCTACAGCCAGTCTACAGCCATGCTAGCGTGCTCTGTGAGGCTGTACCATGGATGTATAAAGAGAACTGGATACAGTGTCGGAGGCGGGGTTGCTCAGTGGCGCATGAAGCCAAAATAGCTTGACTACCTAGTGATAGATTACCCGGATCTTCGGGCGATCTTCCGCATCCAATGGGCCCATAGAGGAGGCGCAGTAGCGTTTCCTTTAACCCTGCCTCCCAGCCACTTTGGCTCATTCTGGCTCATTCACATGGACGGCAGCACGAAAATAACTCTGGATTCAGCTATTAGTGCATTTTATAATTTTTAGGACCTAATGATTTAAATAAGGGCTATTCAATACTGGGAAGTTGATTTACCTAAAAAAAATGATCTGCTGACTTACAGACGTCTCTTTCCCAATGTAAGTCTATGGGAAAAAGGCTTGTTGGGCCCAATAGCATCACATGACTGGTTTGACCAGACGAAAATTGTCTTCAAAGCCCCCCAGCAGTGCTTGAGCTAAATAATGTTAGCATGCTTACGTGCTGATGTTTAGCAGGTATAGTGGTTACCACGTTCATCATCTCATTTCCACGTGTTAGCATGCTAGAATTTGCTAATTAGCACAAACAACAGCTGAGGCTGATGGGAATGTTGTAGATTTGGCAGGTGTCTGGTTATGAACCAAAGTATTGGACCAATTAAGATTGTATTAATTTCAAGTTAAATCTTCCTTTAAAAAAATAAGTAAATCTTCCATGTCCCAAGCCAACTCAAATGTGTAAACAAGTCTGTGCCAAAGAAGAAATCAAGCCTTTTAATGAATGCATTCATCATATCATAAAATATATTCTGTACATAACAGCCGTATGAGTTCCAGCTCCCTTCAGCTGGCAGCACTTGCCACGTTGGTTTGTTTTTCCAAACATTTTCTTTCAAAAATGTTTAGCACTGAGACTGCAGCGGCCTGTTGGAGGGTCTGAGATTTTGGCAGGTTGTTGTACTCTACTGTGTTTCCTGCTGTTTAGTGCCATCACAATGCATAGAAGAGAGGAGTGTTGTACAGGAATCAGAACGACAACACTGTCATTGCGACTTTGCATACATGACAGTACCTGGCAGCAACTGTAAAGCCTTTCTATTGCTGCTGTTTAGTTATTTTTTTTGTCACTACAGTGCTTGCTTGTCGCTGTCATAAAAAGCAAATACTGCAGAAGCTGCACTAACCCATGGAGACCGTTTCTAGTATTCATCTTTTATTCCTTTTTCAACACATCTGACGTCAACCCTCAGATGCATGATCCCTCAGTTTGAGAAATTGGACAATGTGGGCAATCCCAAAAATAGATTGTTTTGAAATTTTGTGCACATCAAGCACAAACACCCCCTACTGCATTACTGGGTCACAGGCAATTTGCCTTTTTAAACAACAGTTTGCCTCAGTGAAATGACTCCTGCTGCTCATTCCCCAAAACCTACATATTTGCACTTTATATGATTCTCTATTTCAAGGCAAAGCCCCTAAAACATACAGTCTTCAGCCATCCAGTTTTGGAGCTGATGCAGCATGCAGACATCACTGGCTGAGTGAAGCATAAGCCTCCAAAGAAGCAGCGTTCCATCAGATGTATTTGAATAAGACATGATGCCAGTTTATTTTTGTAACATCCCCCACCCCAGACTGTTGGCAAGCAATGGAGTTGTGACTAACCCTCTTCCATTTTCCACATTAGGCATAAAAACAAGAAAGATACTGACTGTGTGTCTGTTCAGTTCCGATTGGAGTCAATGAGGTAAAATTATCAATATATACAGTATTTACCGTTTCACTCATGAGCAAAAACGTAGCATTGTAAGGCACAGCAGTGGTGTACCACTGGGGGAGGGATTCCTGCAGTGAATCTGAATGATGTGCATCCAAATTAGAGTTCATTACTTGATACTGACACACTTTTTCTCAGCTGCATTTTCAGCCCAAGCTCTTTGATGTTAAATAATGAATAGATGTCACACAGCCACGCTGCTCACAAAGGGTGTCTAGAGCCAAGAATCTCTGCAAGGCGTATAACTCTTAGAGCTTGTCCAAATGGCTATGTTTAAACCTGTCTGACTGTCCTTGGATGTCTCATGCTGTTGGGGGGGGCAGCACATGAAGGTACACACTGTGAAAACACAAAGAGAGAAGCAATCTGTCACCACTGAGTCACATTCGCTGAAATGTTCTTCTTTCACAGGTCTGGACTCAGTGTTGCCCGTCTGCGTGAGAAGACACGGCAGAGGAAGAGGAAGAGGAAATGGTCGCTGAAGTGTCATGGAGGACGTCACCACTACGTAGCTCGTCCAGTATGCGGTGTGGCCTTCCCAGCTGCGCATCACCAGTGGTGCCATGATCCAGTTATAACTGTGGGTGAGCATCCAAAGCCTTTTTTCATTCATATGGATGTGTTCAGCAGGCAATGTTGTTAAAGGGGAATGCCCTCACTGATTTTACACTTCAAGGTCAGTTTACTGCTCACAAGGAGTACTACTGAACTTGCGACTACAGTTTTGTAATGTTTTCTGTGGCTCAAGAGGAGCTTTACCAAATGTAAGAAAATACATCATATCGGCACATACGGGTACTTCGCAAAAAGTCAAGGCTGTGCCCCCTTTTGGGGGATAGAAGACCGAAGATCCCATAGATGTCAAAACAATTTGACGTGTGTTTGGATCGTAATTTTAATTTTTTTTATCCATTCATCTCTTGTTAAACAAACATTTGTTTTATACACATGTTTAATAATTATTTTGCGATCTTGCCTGAACCTGAGCGTTTGCGATGCCTTAATAAATTAATGTTGATCGCCACCGTGTCCCTTCAGTCTCCGCCCGTCCAACAAAGTGAGCGGATATTACTTTTCTAGACTTCTATAAATATTTGATTGAATCACGTTAGGCTAAGTGTTGTCTGTAAATAACCAGCCTGTTAATAGCACACTGTTTGATCTATAGGCTGAGATTTAGTTGGAACCGACAGTCTGATGCTGCTATAATGTTAATGTATGACTGTATTACCGCAGCAGCCTCACACTCAAGCTAACGTTAGCTAGCCATGCCTGTCACTGTCACCGGCATCTTTTAGCGATTTACCACAGACAGTGAACATTAACGTATCGTATGTGCCTCAGATCTCAGTGTGATAGTGCCTTGGTTAACCCGCTACACAACAGCTTTTCGGCATTTTCCTGTTTAATATGACAGCGAGTTTTTTTCCTTCAAAAGGGAGCGCAACCTCGGCCTTAACGTGATGCTGGTCAGGTCTATAGCTTGGAGCCAGAAAGATCCTCAATAATATATTTTTTAACACATGGGTTTGGAGACATGTTTTAACTTCCTCTGTTTACACTGTCACCATCTATGAGGGACACAGGATCTTTTTCCCTCAAAAGGGGGCGTTTGATGAGAGCCTACTCTGGATGACGTATTGCCAGTCTGATGTATAAATCTGATGGTGTCATAGTGATGTCATCAGGGCTATTGCGGCTTTGGTTTAGAGACAAATTTCAAAAAGCCTACGTTACAAACTGGATGCGTGGAGTTTGAAAGATGCCTCATGGGAAATGTAGGAAAGGTAGTAAAGCCAGTCTGTATTTGCAGAATGACCCTCTATTTGATAAAAAAGGAGTTTATTAGATGGAAAATGGGGTAATTCAAGGTTTTTAAAAGAAAGCTATCTTTTTATCATTTTTCAGCAACCATTATAAAGCTAACAGAGACGGATACTTCCCAATACCAAGGTCATATTCACAAGTTTAAGGAATCCATTTCACATACATATAAGCAATAGCAATGATGTGTGATGGGTAGATGTTCAGCATTATAATGGTTTGTGCTCCCTGAGTGCCATCTAGATTGCATTGTGAATTACTGAAGTGGGGTTTTTTTTACCTTTTGAAATTACTGTATTCGCTTCTGATAGAGTAGACATGTTTTACATATGTATAGGCTGTAAAATGATTGTTTGTATTTCCAGCATTTGTAAGCAGGTGTAAAATAACTATTTCAGGTTATGATGAAAAGGTCTAAAAGTCATTTACAAGGTGACACCTTTTTCTTCAAAAAAATACGTCTGTTCCCCATGTCGCCCTTCAAAAACATGGCTCAAGGCGATGCATTTGAAATTCCCATATCATTTATTCAAGGACTGTGGGTAATGTCATTTTCTGTACATCCTGTACCTTTATGTAACTATGCAAAGCCCCGCACAATAACATTTTCCACACAGGACTTCACTGTAAATCACCTCTCCGCTGAGGTAGAAAAAGTACAGCTTTACAACTCCGCAGAACCAATTTCTGTTTCAGCATAAAGCGTACGGTGCGTCAGAACTATACACACTCCTCACCTGATGGCTTGGGCATTAATGGTGTATTTATTTACAGAGCTCAATAAACATAATTGGCATGTACAATTATGTTAAGCCTCAATATACTGCCACCTTCCCCAGCAGTGGGAACAGGATCACTGTGGGAAATGTGATGACTTGCTTCCTCATGTGTAAAGCTGTAATGAATATGCCAAACACCTGTGCTCACATTATGTCTGTTTTTCTCCTTTGTGTAATTGAGCAGATCAGTTAATAACTGCATTTTTCCAGTTAGGGCTCGGCGTAATGCCAGAAGCCTATTATGGAGGAGGAGAGACAGTTCCTGGGAGAGACGGGGAGGTCTGTCATCCTTATATTCAATGCAAATGAGCTGCGAGGCAACGAAGTACAGCACAGGGAGTGGACACAGTAATAAGAACGTCTAAAATATAATGATGCAATCCAGACATTAGCAAACTACAACATCTGTGAAACATGATGTAACATTTTTTCGTTCAGACTGCATCAGAGGTAGTGATTCTTATTTTCAAAGTTTGGGTGAAATTACTGTATATAGCGAATGTTCATGTAATTGTGTGCTTTTTTAAATTTAATATCTCAAAATCACACCATGTAGAATCAACGTCTATAAGCTTCAACCCGATATCACACCAAAGCGTGTGATAGACCTGCCTGTCCACCAGAGGATAGCGTTTCAGTGTCACATTTTGCCTCGCCGAGGTGTGAATATTACACGCGTCTATGAAGGTGCAGTACCAGCAGGGGGCAACAAAACTACTTAGTTAGGTTTAGGTTTATTCTACGTCATTATATTGCAGTCAATACAGACTACATGGTGTGAAAATGATATGCCTAAAGCCAGAGCAGTGTTCCTATTACACACTTTTGCCTTGTGCATTATCGTGTCATTCACACGCCTTTTCGTGCGACCAGGTAATGTATTTACTGTATTACTGTATTTACGGTACATCTATAAATAAACCTTTAACAACATTAGAACACACAAAACTCAGATTTAGTTAGTCCATGTATTGAAAGACCTGCTAGATTATTGTCTCTCCTGGTCTGGAGGAGGCAACATTCAGGCCACAGCACAGAGGTATAACCATGCAAGTTGATTTAAACTGTGCTGATGTCAAATGAGGTTATTGAAGTAGGAAAATGCATTTAATGTATTTAATAAGTTTGTTAGACCTTCAAAAAAACAATTTAACCTTTTTAATGAAAGTGTACATCAGCTACTTACAGAGACTTACTGACATTTTTTAATCACATTCTGACAATTCATGAATAACTGACATTTTAAAGGTTCATTTTTAGATGCTATTGCAATTAATTTCCAGTGAACATCTTTCATGCTTAAATTCGATTTTTCAAAGGGATATAAAGTTGAACCAAACGATCTGGACTCAGAGGGAAGGGCACATTTCCCAAACAGTCAACAGTCTGGTGACATTGTTTCCTGCCATTTGGCCGGTGAATAGTTTCAGCACTGGGCATGAAGTCACTGCCTCGTCCTCAGTGATGGCACCGATGAGCTCATCGGGTTTGCAGAGGGCACAAGCTCCTGCTCCATGGCTTCTTACAGTGGCTTTGACTCTCCTTTTGGTGGCTGTGTCACACACTTGTGGTTTTGATTTTATTGTATTTGAACTTCTCACAGTTTTCTGCATAGATTAGCACCTGCTCCATCATCTAACTCTTAATGTGTTCGGTGAGGCTGTAATAGCGCTGTCTGCTGCAGAGTAATATTTTATTTCAACAGCTCCAAGTACACTATTACACATTTTCTGTCAATGACACTTTTCGTATGAATATAGGTGTCCTCCAGTGCCTCCCCATTTCCTAGTGATTGAGATCTGGTGCAAACAACAAACATTTCATCGACTTTTTTGAACTTTCTCAAAGTGATTTGACCTGAAATCCTGTGTGTTACAGAATGCAGAATGATAATACATCCATCTTTTTTACTCCAGGTAATGCCGAGCCAAATAACCAATCCTGGAGATGCCGAAGAGAAGAGATATTCTTGCCATCGTGTTGATCGTGTTACCCTGGACTCTGCTCATCACTGTTTGGCACCAAAGCGCTATAGCTCCACTCCTCGCCATCCGCAAGGGTACGCAGTGCACCGCACTCCACTGGCAATATCAAACAAGAAGTGGGTCCTCGAACCTAACACTGCACTTCAGGTTTAGACAACAGGCCGTTCATTTAAAGGCACTCCCTCACCGTGACCACCAGCTTCATCAGGGCTCAATAACACTTGTCCTGTCATTATAAACCTCATCAGTGTGGATTGTTCGGTGCATGATGAAGAAGTTACAATCACATTATACGCTCTCATACATACAGTATATTCAGTCTGTCAGTTGAATAGAGTTAAGTGTTCAGCTGTGTCTAATCTGCAGTCACTTTTCTTATGTTGACAATAACTTTCCCACTACAGTATTTTGTCCTTTCACAGCATTCGCAGCCTATCAACTCACATACTTTGGCCCATCAATCCATATTTTCCTCTTGGTGTGGCGCTCAACTAGACAAAGCATGCAGTGTTCAGCAGCATGTCCATCATTCTTTTCACTAACAAAGACCATGCCAATAACGATTTGGGTTTAGAATGGTTTATTATATATAGACGATGGAGGGGAGCCATGATAATGTTGGAAGGATCAAGTCAAGTCGAGTCAATTTTATTTTGTACAGCCCAAAATCACAAATCACAAATTTGCCTCAGGGGACACCCTCTGTCCTTTACAGTGCGACCTTCTCATCGGATAAGGAAAAACTAAAACTAAAAACCTTTTAACAGGGGAAAAAAGGAAAAATGGAAGAAACCTCAGGAAGAGATGTAAGGGATGAGGGGATGAAGTAATGAGGGTCAAGGGATGAGGGGATGAAGGGTAAGGGTTGTTGGTAGAGGGATGGAGTGGTAAGGGGAAGAGGGATGAAGGAACGAGGGGAGAAATCATGGTTGTGGACAGACGGATGGAGGAAAGCGACGTTGGACAGGTCTTATCAAGAGGCAGGAGGGAGGGAACCGGGGGAGTTAAGCCATCTCTTGCAAGCTCTGATGTTTTCATGTGTTTGAGGCATGGTCTTTGTTCCTGAAACTAGTTATAAAACTTCATTTTATCCATTTAGGCTTAAACTTTCCCCCAATTTCACTCATTCAAATTCAGTGGAAATTAATTTCAGAGTTTTTTTAATCAGCAATTTCAAAAAATATAAATGTCTGCTCAATTAACTTCACGGAGTATCTCGCATCCACGTGTATTATCACGTTTGCACACCAGTGTGAGTCATTAAGACACCTACTCACGAGCCTCCCAATCATCCCCCAGAGACGACAAACCAACAGTGTAAAATGTCAAGCATGCTACAGAGTAAACAAATCCAAATTAGAGACACAGCAAATCAATGGAGCTCTTTGCCCTCTTCTTATAATGTCATGAATGTGCATACAGGGGTTAACAAACAAAACAATTGAATGCCCTGAGGCAGTCTGGAGTCAACAGAAGCTTGAAATTATACGAATTAATTTGCTTTTGCAGTTTATCTACACACCTAAAATAGTTGAAAATGCCAAAAAGGTTGTACTAATGAATATTTTTTCCTCACCAAATTCGTACATATTTTTTGAAAAAGGTGTCGACAATTACAACACAATACTTTTTGTTTTTGTTTTGTTTGCCAGTGCTATCTGACCCAGCTCTGCCCACAGGCCGCTTTTTGTGTGCTCTTAAAAGAGAAGCTAGAGGTTTTTTGGCAGCGCGCTGGCTGGCAGCCTTTGTTGAACATCTGGCCATCAGCAGATTGTGTTAATCTATGTGCTGCAGAAAAAATCCTCCTTATGTTGGAGGTGCGACTGGAGCTCGGGCACAACAGTTGCCATTAGCTGTGGCACAATGAAAAGAAATTAACAACCTTTGTGATTCTATAATCTTATTCTATCCATCATGACCAAACTATTGGAGCCAAAGTATCACAGCCTTTACCTCTGGAGTCAGTGTGTCAGTGCACTGATTCAACACCGTTTACAGGCAAGTCTTGAGTGGTCACATTTTTCTCACTTATATTCAAAATAATATTTACGTTAAGCAGTGTGTTAGTGACACAACATCCACTGCTGTAGTGCTGCAGCTGTTGGGAGCTTTGATTATTAATTCTATGTAGTGACTGTTAGATGCCCAACATGGACACCAAAAATAGTTCACCAATCTCAGCTGAAATACTTAAACATTAGCAATTTTCTACTGTTCATTTGTGTTTGTTGTTACCTGAATTTTCAGACTCCAGATAACCAGTATGCATAAAAGTGCAATAGCCACTAAAGCATTGAGTAGAGCAGAATAATCACATAATCACATCCTTTTCTAAAGAGTCATTTATGAGCCAACATATCTTGGTAGTGAAGTCTTAACCTGTTTTTGATTGTTCAGTCCATGCTAACAACCACCACAGTTAATCATAGCAATTGTAGTTATGTTTAGGGATTTCTGGGGCTATCTATATTAATGATAAATTTAAATGTGAACAGTAGGACTGATTTCAGCTAAATTTCTCCATGTTTATTGCAGGAACATAGTGGTTGTAAGTTAGGGAAATGGAGGGGCAGTCAGAGGCTGAGGGAGTCTGAACCATAAACTGTATATATAGATGAACGACGCGTCTCCACATCATCCCACAGTACAAAAGTGAAGCCAAAATATCCCGGATACGGGAGCTACCATCTTGAGATCCTGATGTCATTAGGAGCCGGAATCTGATCTGAAATCTGCAAAAACTTGTGTAAGACTCGCTGCCTGACGACCTATCCTAACCTTAACTATTTGAGATCAATGCCTAACCTTAACCATCTTGCGAGAGTTTCCCCAACTCGCAGGTTACCTTCTAGACACGACCGTGATCAAAGGGCTGGAGCCGCGGTATCATGGTCCCACCCAAACGAGCCGAGCACGGCCGCAACTTATTAGCGTGAGCCACCTAGCTGCTACGTTAGCACCACGGTAGCTGTTTGCCTAGAAAGACACAACAACTGACCATGATATCTCTAAATCTACATTTATGATCAATTTGACACGTTCCATTACACAGACTTGTGACGGTTATTGAAAGTTAAAGTTACATTTCCTTTCTCGTACAATTCACGAGACTCCGGCTGTGACTACTTCACTCAGAGCAGCTGTCAATCACAGCTGTCAATCATGACGCCTCACCCCCTTTTTATAGTGTCAAATAATAATAATAATAATTAAAACCAAATCAGCAAAATTAACACTTGAACATACATCAGCGTGATAAGAACTACCTAAAATGATGGAAACCATCTTTGAAGTTTACTTTGACGTTTACTTTGACTTTTTAGTTTGGCCCATGTCCCATCGGCTAACATCAAGGGGGCGGGATTTATGACCTATACTGCAGACAGCCACCAGGGGGCGATCAAGATGTTTTGGCTTCACTTTTGGGGAGCTGCCATGTCGTCCATCTTTATATACAGTCTAAGCTCTGAACATAAAAAGAGGGCATGTCTTCTGGATCCACATACCCACATTTTTCTTTCATTTGAAAGAAAAGCCCAAAGGCAATGCCGGGGGAATAGCAAGGCTCATCTCTCCCCTTCCCTTTCCTTGCCCTGTCTCTCTGTCCATCAGCTGTGTTATCCTCTCACGGTGCCTGCTTTCACTTTTTGCAGCTTGTCACCATCTAGTAAAAGAGATCTTTATCATTCCAGAGAGGCTTGCAGTCCGCCACCACCGGCTCTCAGGTACACTTTACCCCCCATTGGGTTTAAGTCACCTGAGGCAAATATACAAAGGGCAGCCCAAGGTTGCGCTAATGCCTTACATGTCTTCTTATCCCCAAATCTGCAGATGATGGTGTCGAGGGCAAGAGGGAGGCTGGTGGCCAGGCACAAGACTCCAAGGAATACTGTGCCTCAGATAAGGACATTGTGGAGGTGGTGAGGACAGAGTATGTGTATACGCGGCCTCCACCCTGGTCCGATGTGCTGCCTACCATCCATATCATCACCCCCACATATAGTCGACCGGTGCAGAAGGCAGAGCTGACACGGCTGGGAAACACCTTCCTCCATGTTCCCAACCTGCACTGGATCCTGGTGGAGGACTCTCAAAGGAGAACGCCTCTTGTCACGCGACTCCTCCGAGAAATGGGACTTAACTACACCCACCTCAATGTAGAGACGCCCAGGAACTATAAGCTGCGGGGTGACACTCGGGACCCCAGAATCCCCAGGGGGACAATGCAGAGGAACCTCGCACTGCGGTGGCTGAGGGAGACCTTCAACGCCAACAGCAGCCAAGCTGGAATCGTCTACTTTGCAGACGACGACAACACATACAGCCTGGAGCTGTTCGAGGAGGTCAGAGCTGATATACACTCATGTTCATTTCACGCATTTCTTTTTTACAAACTCACATAAAATGCCTATAAAAAGGCCATCCTAAAATGTTTCTGAATACAGTGCAGTGATGAGTGGATGTTTGCAATGTTACATCAACAACAAACCACTACCATGTACAAATAGCTAAATTACCTTTTTCTTGGTTGTGTTCTTATTAGGGCTGTCAGTCGAATCAAATATTTAATCGCGATTAATTGCATGATTGTCCATAGTTAATCGTGATTAATCGCAACTTAATCAGAAATTTTTTTATCTGTTCAAAGTGTACCTTAAAGGGAGATTTGTCAAGTATTTAAAACTCTTATCAACATGAGAGTGGAGAAATATGTTTGCAACCCTCACAGGTACTGTATTTAGCATAAAAAATATGCTCAAATCATAACATGGCAACCTGAAGCCCAACAGGCAACAACAGCTGTCAGTGTGTCAGTGTGCTGACTTGACTATGACTTGCCCCAAACGGCATGTGATTATCATAAAGTGGGCATGTCTGTAAAGGAGAGACTCGTTGGTACCCATAGAATCCATTTTCATTCACATATCTTGAGGTCAGAGGTCAAAGAACCCTTATGAAAATGGCCATGACAGTTTTTCCTCACCAAAATTTAGCGCAAGTTTGGAGCATTATTTAACCTCCTTCGTAACAAGCTAGTATGACATGGTTGGTACCAATGGATTCCTTAGATTCTAGTTTCATATGGTGCTAGTATCTTCACTCTAGCTTTAAAACTGTGGTGTTAAAATGTATTTGCGTTAACACGTTATCACGTTAACTTTGATAGCCCTAGTTCTTATATATCAAAGTGTAACTACAATTACAAATGGAAATCCTCACCATAACCCAATCTCCTCTAACCTTAACTTAACTTCTAAAGTATGTCCAACTTTAAACCTGATCATCTAAACTTTAGATTCTAAAGCCTATACCTAAGCATAACCATTTCCTGTTTGAAAACTCTCAAGCTCCATCCACCTTTCAAATGCTGCACCGCTGATATCCACTTGAGTTTCAGAAAAACAAACCTTGTGCAGAACACAGGGTGGGTAATTCATGGGCTCTGGGAGATTGAACCATTCCCAGCAAAAACACAGAGGCTAGCCGGTTATTCTGTTTAGAAAGCTTGAAAGCTCAGCAGCCATTCGGCTAACAAAGGAGTGACTGGAATTTATCAGGAAAAAGCCAAAAATCAGTGAACCCTCAGCAAAATGTTCAGGTATGTACATGGTAATTTTGTGCAAAGATCCAGTAAAATACAACTGACTGCACTTTGAAATGGGCTCTAGGAAAGGTTGGGGCGGATTAAATATTATATTGTGTGTTTGAATTTTTAGTGCAAGGCATAAATATTTAGGTAACACTTCATTTTACAGGTCCGCAAATTTCATGGTAATTACGTGATAATTAGCAAGTAACCTATTTGAAATTTCTTTGGAATTACTGACAAGTTACCCTAATATTTACCTCAAAATGTATTGAAAATTACTTTATTATAAATATAAATATAATAAAGTATCTATATCTATATCTATATATATATATATATATATATAAATATATAAATACAAATTATCACATAATTACCATGAAAGTTGCGGACCTGTAAAATGAAGTGTTACCTATATTCTCTACTGTACATGTATTCCATGTGGAGTCGTTTTGGGAAAAAAATACATGCACAATTGTAAATGCTTACTTTTTAAATTGCAAGCTTTCTTGTGGATCCATCCCTATAACTTTAGCTCAATAAGTGAAACATACAATATATCATATGGCACTTCCCAGCCATATACTGTAGGCATCTGTGGTGTGTTATATAAGGGGGAGGTGGGGGGGGGTGAACTATGAATTCTCAGTAACTTGAAGCATTTTTTTTTAGCTCTTAACAAGCATAGTCAGTGATCTGGAGCTATTGGAGAGAAGTTTGGGCATGTAATCAGTACATCAGGCCGTCCATCTCAACATCAGTTGAATTACCTGAGCGGACACGGTCTAGGTCCTCTGAGTATTAGACTTGAAGCCTCAAGTCTTGTTAGTAGTGCAGACGGGGGCCGTAGTAAATGGAGCGCCGGGTATTGACGGGGCCTGTCATTACCTTTCTCTGGGAATCAGCCGAAGTGCTTCGTCTCCCTCAGAGGCCTTCCATCACCTCCAACGGGCCTATTTATGGGCCAGAGTAACGGCCCTGAGGGGCAAAGAGAGCGAGGCAGAGAGGGAGAGACAGAAAAAGAAAACAAATGCGAGAAAAAGACAAGGTGACAGCCAGATAGGCAGAAAGCAGAGTTGACTGCAACTACAGAATAGTTTGCTGACACTATAGTTAAAATTCATAAGTTTGCTGACGACCATAGTAAATTGAGTCTCAACAGCTTGAAAACAGATAGGCGTTTAATTCTCCAGTGTGGACACAAGGTTGAAAGATTGATGTGCACTGCTCCATGTGTTAGAGATAGACTCATCATTTTCTCCTGGTTAATCTAAAGTGAGCTAATTCTTTCATTTTGAGCAATTACACGACTCTTTTTACTCTAATTGTAAGAAAAATTACAATTACTCCGTGAAGAGGACCCGCTCCCTATGTAGATATAAACGGCTCATTCTAAGTTAATGAAAACACAGCGATTCTTAGTTTCAGGTGATTATACACTAATGAAAACATAGTTATGAATATTATATTCCATTTCTGCTAATAGATCCCCCGAAATGTTACACACTGTTCCTTTAATTGATATAAAAACATTTTTTAAGTGATATAACACCCTGCTCTACTTTATCTGTTCAAAACCACTTTATTTAGATAGACAATTGGCTCCATCCATCGGCTTTATTCCACATATGAGGTGTAAAAAACAATTTGAATAATGAAATGGAAATTTAATCAGAATCATAAAACCTAAATAACTATAGCACTTTTCTATTATTTGGACAAAGACTTAAATCCAAAGACTCCTCAAATGGCAGCAATGGACGACTATTCTGTTGTGTTTCTTCCTCTCTGCACCCTTAAGGACTGATTAATACCTGGATGTCTGCCTTCTTTTCTTTTCTCTGTGAGAATTTGGGATTTCTTTTCTTTGTACTGCTTCTCTGAAACACGGCCACTTTGTCTCTGAAGGCCTCTCTCTTTAAGTGGAGCAAGAAATAGAGTCTTAAATGCACACACAGGCATTCAAATACAAACTCTAGCAACCGTGAACAAAAAAACTCAGTACAAACACATAATATTCTCCAGAATGGGGCTAGGAAGGAACTTTGTTGCGTTTTCATTTTGTTTTTGGGTGCCAGCAGAAGAAGAGGGATGTGTGCTGTTTTACTCTGGTTGATATTCCCACCAGAGGCAGCAGGCGGAACGTTCGTTTCCACATGTTCAGATGGGGAAAGTGACGAGCCTCTTGACATCGCCCGCAGAGAGCCTGATTTATGCTTCCTTTTGATTTAAGTTGCATGCAGGCAGGTGTATGTTTGGGTAAAATGGGTTGGTGGCTGGATTTAGTTGTGTACTTAGTGGAGCTCCTCAGCATCTTAAGCAGTTTTTTGTGAACCTGCAGGTGTAGAAATAGGAAGTAGTATGAGCATTGCTGGCAAAGCACACATGGGACTAGGGGAGTAAGAATATATCAAAAAAATATCGCGATAATATGTTTTGTGATACTGTATCGATTCTCCAAAACACTGCATCAATTTTTAAATAATAGTTTACATGCAGAGATTAACTAAGTCAATACTTTATTTCATTTGCAAAGAGATGCATCCTCTCAGTGTTTGTTTCCTCTTAAAGTAGTGCTATGATGTTGGATGTTACAGGGACTGTGATAAATGAAAATACAGATCCCACTGTTCTGATTGCATAAAAAGTAAACTTGTTTTACTCAGATTTTATGCATAAGTTGGTGTGTTCTTTATACTATGACAGTTTTCCTAAAATTAGATTAAAGAAATAGCAATATATCACCTTGCTTACCCTTGTATCATGATATATATCGTATGGCCAGAAATCTTACCAATACACAGCCCTACATGGACATATATCAGACAGAAACATGATCCTGTGTATTGAATTATAGCAGCACATTCAAATGGACACATGCATATAAGCACTCGATCTCCACCATTAACACCCAGAGCTCATTAACACCAAACATCCGGCCAAATCTTATCTGGGTGCCTGGCACTGTTGTTTTTGTTTTTTTCCCTAAAGCTCAAATCCACAGATTCCCATAAGCCCCCAGTCCACTTCATGCTGTTCACACTCTGCAGCTCTCTGATCCCCTGAACTGACCAATCAGCAGCCCATCAACGATCACACACACTAATCTAACACAGCAGCTCACATGCAAACATGTATTTAAAATACAAGCTTGCATGTAGATATAGAGATTTTCTATATACATGCTCTTGTATGCATGCAAGCACTAATGATTCAGCTTTATTTGCTAAGTACATAAATACAGGAATTTATCTCCGGTTTTATGCATCTCCATAAACGTACTTACACAGAAAAAATAACCGCCAGGGACAAGGACAACAAAGGTGGACAAATAAAGACACGGAATAGCAAGAACTGTTATGTACACAAGTGGTGATAAAACAGGTGTATATATAAATATTATATAAATATATATTAAGAGCTCCAATGACCAACAATAAAATGAGAAATAAAATAAAACGTCTATATACAAGTCAAGTGTTCTGTAAGTTGTAAACAATACAAATAGTGCAAAGAAATAAATACTGAATGGATATACAGTACATGGGCTGGATGATTATGTACAGTATGCACATGTGAAGATGTCTATATACTGTATGTACAGTGAGTAGGATTTATATTGACAGAGACAGACTGTAAATTATAATCTATAATAGCAGCAGCAGATATTTTGGTGTTAGAGGGTCATGGACAGTGTATGACTGATTTAAGTGTTCATCAGAGTATTTTATACTATATAGACACACACATACTAGATGGATATTGTACTTGCACCTTTATATTTAAATGGACCTTCGCCCATTGAGGCTCCAGCATAATTATTTCTGCTGCATTGAGTTTGATTAAATGACTCTGCGGTTCCCTCATTGTAAAAACTTACCTTTTATGACTGCAGCCGCTCCGGCTAGAATGGCGAAAACTAACTGAGAGGCAGATAAAGAAAAAGGGCGGCAAGATCGTTTGATGCTTGAAGATTAAAGGACAAAAAGAAAAAGAGGGTGGCGGTACTGTACATTAAAGAATCTCCTCAGCCAACCAGCGACTAGAGCCACTTGCTCTAATGGCTTGGCTCCTTCAAACCCTCTTGGCACTGTACTCCTTTTAAAGATGGTTGTGTCTAATTATGTCATTGTAGGGCAGCTGTTGAACAATGAGCGTGATCTGCCTTCATCTAACATTGTGTCAGCTGCACATGGCACAATGGCTCGGTCAATATTCACCGTCTTTCAGAATGAATAATAGCAGCCGCTCTAAAAACCCTCCGTCCACACTCTGCTGTAACGCTGTCAGCTGATGCTCAAATACTGTGTCTCACTGTCATGTACGCTTTTTCAGATGACTTATTCGCTCTCTTCCCTCCTCCATTTCTCTTCTTGACTCTCCTCTCGCTAGATGAGATCCACTCGGAAAGTGTCAGTGTGGCCGGTGGCCTTTGTGGGCGGCTTGCGGTACGAGTCCCCCAAGGTCAACGCAGCTGGAAAGGTCTACGGCTGGAAGACGGTGTTCGACCCCCATCGGCCCTTCGCCATCGACATGGCTGGCTTTGCCATCAACCTGAGGCTCATCCTCTTCAAGCCGCAGGCGTATTTTAAGCTTCGCGGGGTGAAGGGGGGCTACCAGGAGAGTAGTTTGCTTCGGGAACTTGTCACACTCAACGACCTGGAGCCTAAAGCAGCCAATTGCACTAAGGTAATCTCTTTTTTCCATGTTTACTGATGTTAAGCACTTTGACTTGAGCAGTTTGCTAAACTGTTTGTGAAGATGTTAAAAAGAGTTTGAACGAATCAAACCTGCTGTAGACAGTGGTGGAAGAAGTATTCAGATCCTCTACTTAAATTAAAGTACGAATTAGGGCTGTCAGTCAATTCAAATATTTAATCACGATTAATCACATATTTTTTTATCCGTTCAAAATGTACCTTAAAGGGAGATTTGTCAAGTATCTAATACACTTATCAACATGGGAGTGGACAAATATGCTTGCTTTATGCACATGTATGTATATATTTATTATTAGAAAATCAATTAACAACACAAAATAATGACAAATATTGTCCAGAAACCCTCACAGGTACTGCATTTAGCTTAAAAAATATGCTCAAATCATAACTTGACAAACTGCAGCCCAACAGGCAACAACAGCTGTCAGTATGTCAGTGTGCTGACTTGACTATGACTTGCCCCTAACTGCATGTGATTATCATAAAGTGGTCATGTCCGTTAAGGAGAGACTCGTGGGCCGGTACTCACCGGTACGCAGTACTTCTTCATCTTACTCCTTGGCAGACCGTGACTTTTTCTTGTGCAACACCAGCACTTCTGACAAGCTGCCGGTACTCTTCTCTGCCCTCTCCATATCAGGTTCTCTGGGAGATTCATAATGGCGATTCAAAACGGAGTAGCGCCAGTGTATTTGCACCGCGCCTCATAAGCCGTATGAACATAAAAACTATGTGGAGAGCATCTGGATGAGCCAACGCTCATACAGGGGGAGGGAGGTGAGAACGAGAGTGCTGTAATTCATCAATACAATGTTCACGTCCTTTTTGTAAAACAATTACTGAACTGTTCATCATAACTTTTCTTTGTGAACAAATATAACTAATGAAACATTATTTAAAAGTTTGACTGGGACATTGCTCCTAAAACCTGAATGATTCCCTACTATAGGCTAAAAGTAACACAGGAAAGCACCTTAACTATTAACACTATGGGTAAATATACAAACACACCACCTTAACCCTGTAATGTTCCAGTTGGAATATTATTGGAGTATTAAAGGCCTACTAGTTATAGTTGCATAATAATAGCAATAAAACCACAGCTGATTATGACTGACACAGTATAACATGCTTAAAGAAATAATGAATAAATAGGAATAAGTCACAAGAAATTGCACACACGCCAACATGTGAATAAGAGAGTACTGGTACTTTTTTTCTCACTTCAAGCTCTGTATACAAGGCAAGAAATCCATGTATTTCTTTCCAAAAAATCCATGAAAACACAATGATGTTCTGATGGTCAGAAAGTGAATTAATGTAAAGTTGTTGCTGAAAAGTTGGATATCATTGATTATATTTCTCACACTGACTACAATCACTCTTGCACCACGAACACACACATTTCAGTAACAGGCTTGAGGGTAGCCTCCATGTCCACTCCAACATCCCTGCTTCCGACCCTTGGTCTGCATGGGTCACATCACTAAGCCTCTCTCTGGGCAAAGTGGAGTCAGCCAGAGGGCTTTAGCTAGCCAGCATCCACAAGGCAATCACCCCTACACACACACAAAGAGAGAGAGAAGGGAGAGGAAGGGAGGGAGAGATACTTTCAGCCAGCTTTTTCTTCTGCTCTCCCCCTGCCATTCAGAGGGGTAAATGAAAAGAGGGGATTCAGGGAACGGCTGAGAGAGCGGAATTGGGAGTTGGGAAGGAAAGGGGAGGCAGGGCCGTCACACTGATTACAGATGAGCACAGGGACGGACAGAAGGGCGGGAGGGAAGGAGGAAGAAAGAAATGGAGAACCGTGCACGGGCATCTCTCTTCCTTATAATCTACCACTTCCGATGCAAGCGTGACTATTAACCTCCCCCTACACCTGAGCAAAGTGGGAGTGGGCTCCTGGCACATCTCAAACACACCCTATGAATAATTCATGGCCGCTGCCACGGCGAGATGAAAGGATGGAGGGTTCCAGCACAGAGAAGAGCGGGGAAAATGAGCTTGACACTTTTTTTTCTCCTCCCCTGTTCCCCTTGCCATCCTTTTCCTGGATGTTTGTCCAGTCTCTGGGGCCAAATGAATCCAATCTGAAGGCTCGATGGCACAATAGCATCCCCAGAAGAACGGTGCAAAGAACTGTAAAGGCAAAAGCTCATATATATATATATTTATATATATACTGTGTCGAAACGTCTTCAGTTGGCTGTCATCTGCAGGTAGCCATTATCCTATGGGCGGGAGAGGACTTTACACAGGCCAAGCTGAGAGGGCTGTTTCATATCTGGTCCCTCTTCACTCCCTCCTAATGCAGGGTTCACGCTCAAGTAGCTCTTTGCACACACACAGGCCCTGTGGTGGTGTATGCACTGTCACAGCTACAACCAGAATTGACTGTTTTGAAGAACATGTGGCAGAGTGGGAGCGTAGAGGGAGAGCAGCAGACCCAATGAGGACATTAAGGGAACAGCATGTTACTAATGTTGCTGTTGTTTGTGTTTGGTTTTCTCACCAGATACTCGTTTGGCACACGAGAACGGAGAAACCTGTCCTTGTAAACGAGGGGAAAAAAGGATTCACAGACCCCAATGTGGAGATTTGAACGTTTCTCCTCAAACCACGGTAAATAATAATGTGTTATACATAGGGCTGCCAATCGATTCAAATATTTAATTGTGATTAATCGCATGATGGTCCATAGTTGATTTTTCACATAGCAAATTAATTGCACATTTTTTTATCTGTTCAAAATGTACCTTAAAGGGAGATTTCTCAAGTATTTAATATTCTTATCAACATGGGAGTGGGCAAGTATGCTTGCTTTATGCAAATATATGTATATATTTATTATTGGAAATCAATTAACAACACAAGACAATGACAAATATTGTCCAGAAACCCTCACAGGTACTGCATTTAGCATAAAAAATATGCTCAAATCATAACATGGCAAACTGAAGCCCAACAGGCAACAACAGCTGTCAGTGTGTCAGTGTGCTGACTTGACTATGACTTGCCCCAAACTGCATGTGATTATCATAAAGTGAGCATGTCTGTAAAGGGGAGACTATAACCCATTTTCATTCACATATCTTGAGGTCAGAGGTCAAGGGATCCCTTTGAAAATCGCCAAAATTTAGCGTAAGTTTGGAGCGTTATTTAGCCTTCTTCCTGACAAGGTAAAATTACACGATTTGTACCAATGGATTCCTTATGTTTTCTAGTTTCATATGATGTCAGCTTCACACTAGCTTTAAAACTGAGCCTGCTACAACCTAAAAACCATATGCTGCCTTAATGTGTTAAAGAAATAAGTGGCGTTAAAACGAATTTGCGTTATCGCGTTATTATCGTGTTAACTTTAACAGCCTTAGTTATACATTTTTGAAATACATTCTATTGCAGACCTGAACCCTCTTTTCTCCATCAATATTTCCTCCAGAAGGGGAAACGTAATGATCATTTTCACGGGTCTCACCTTCTTAGACTACAAAAAGAGCAGGTGTTTTTCATATTTCATATTAAATTGTACATTAATTTCATTAATGTGCTTTCTGTTAGGGCACAATTACCGCAGCTGTTGTCTAGCATTAAAATGTCACCTATGAAATAAACAGGTTAAATTAACTTAATTAAAGCTTAGCGCTCTTTCTCAGCATATCTTAATCCTTTCTATTGCAGGTGGTCGGCCTTGGACCTGCAGAGGAAGGAAACGGCTGAGTCTCTTGATAAGTGCAACCAGCGCTCATGTCTTAATCATCAGAATAAAAAGGAAATGGGGGCCTTTGAAGGGGGATTTAATCCTCTTGACTGAATCTGACATTTTTAAAATATGGAGTAAAACAGTACAAATGTACCATATTAAAGCACAGATTAGTAAGAGGCAGCAGTTATTTGTCAGGTCTTCGACTGAAGAGCAGAGGAGACGACATAAAGGACGCCTCACAGGGTCGGCGTGGATAGACGTGACCTGCACCTTCACGGTACAACGGCCCGCTGAGGACAACCTAACAAAAGAGACAGCACAATATGACAGCCAGCGGAGTCAAACCAAACGAGCAGGTTAAAGAATATCCTTCACCTCAAAAAAACTAAAGGAAATAAAACACATTGTCTGGATCTGCACATGGTTCAAGAGGGATTTAAGGACACGGCCTACATCATCAGCCCGGATAAAAACACGACTCCAAGGACAATTATGTCTTGTGTGGATTTTCCTTTGAGCAAACACAAACATAGCAAGTGAAGGAATGTTCTTTTGATAAAATGTTTGCTTTAATTTTATTTAATCGGTCCGGGTGTTTCACAAGCACTTGACTTGCTAGTTCAATACTACTGACTCTTACCTGCATTTACTCCTGGGTTATCATTGCTCATTTTACGGTGTCATTATAAATCATGCATTGAAACCACCCCCGTACACTTGGAAGAGAGACTGCTGTTTGAGATGAACCCCTTGTTGTGCTTGGGAGCTGAAACGTACATCAAAAATCCTGACACGTCTTAGCACTTAAAAAATACACAAATGATGTTCCTTTGTGTCCTTTTGTGTAAATAATGATTCAACATGAGAACAATCAGAGGATTGATGACAAATTTTGACAAAAGCATTGTAATTATTGTATTTATATGTAAAAAAAACAAAACAAAGTCTCTTCTCTTTCCCCCCCCTTGGTGAATCCCTCACGACGACACACAACAAGGCACAGGTTCACTGTAAGTTCAACACATGGAAAGAGTAATAGCACATTTTCATTTGGTAATAGAAACTCCAGTTTGTGACACATTCATAATGCATAGACAAGACCTTCAAATCAGCTACACGGTAGACTCACGAATGCTGACCTAATTGCCATGTAAGCTTTCATATAAAGTGTCATTTCTGACATTGCGGGGGAAAAATGTGTCATTTTAGAGAGCTAATATTTCCCTTTGTCTATGCACGCTCTTATGTCCACGAGCCACCAGTTAACGAGGGTCCGCTGTGTGCAGGATGAAAAGGCATCAAAGCCTGAGAATTTGATTTTTACTAGGCTTGTCAGTCCCTCTCCTCTCTAGAAAATACACTTTACTGTGATGTGAAGGAGACAGAATCCCCCTAAAATATAAATTTAGATCCTCAGGCTGCATCTGCTGACTTTTAATACAGCTCACCTTCGAACAGCTGGTGCAAGTTACGAAGGATAGATTAAAATAATTTATGCATGGCCCCGAATATTGTGTTTTTTTATAAAAACTTTGGCTTCCACGTATGAAATGAGACAGACTAAAGAAAAGCACAACAATCTTATTTTTTGCTCATGATTTGGACGTTGACGCGCCACCTTCAGTATTGTGGATTTGATGTCTCATGGTTTATTTTAGTATTAGTATCCATCTGTTCTGTTGTACATTAACTGGATCACAGGAGGGAGTCGCCGCACCTCTAACGACAGCAGCTATGACGCTGAACACTGTAACAAAGTTATTCTACACCTTGCATAATAGAATCTCTCCCCTACTTGATAAATCATCCGTCTAGTGCAATACACACAGTGGTGGCTCTTATCTAACATTGCCCGGCAGAAGTAGCTGGAGATAATTTAAACACTGAGCCTTTGTACCGTTGCCAGATTATCTCTGTGCACCCCCCCTCTTCATCACACACAACCCAAAATACACTGCTGCAGTATGAAAACTTACAAAGACGTTACAGCCTCTCGGGCTCATCAGCCGGGGAAACCGTGCTATTACATATTTCACTCGGAATATGATAAGATACACATTCAGACAATGGCTGTATTGTATCTCTCATCAGACTGGCTGTTTTCATTGACTGCATGATATTACACTGCACAGGGACCGGCCATGGAGATCACAGACTGTCTTTGGGTTTGTTCTACTCTTCAACTTGCCTCCCATTATTTATTAACAATCAAATTTAATGTATTTATTTATGTATTTATTTCAAGTGTGGATGTGCAATTGAATCATAGCAGTGTTTGCCCTTAAATCTGTATTTTCCAAACTGCTCTCTAAAAAAAGCATGCCCACATACGGTATAGTGTACACACATGGATTATCATACAGATCAATAACGGGGTAGTGCTACCAACATGCAGACACAAACACACCATCTTCTTTATAGCATTGCTGTTGATCTAATGGTGCCTTCAAATGAAACTCCTGAGCTCGTGTTTACAACATGGGAAGACGTGTACACGATATGCTTGGCGTTCAAAGTCGTGAGAACACTGCTGCTAAGCAACGGCAATATTAACGTTACTGTCGGCGTCTAGAAGCCCCAGAGGCTTACAATTTAGCAAGCTATAGCAAGCGAGTAACATAATGCAGTAAATGCAAAGGCATAATGACAGAGGAAAAAGATGAGGCCGTTGGGAATATAAACATTTTCCTCAGACATATTATAAAATTACGAAGAAAAACAATATAAAACTAAAGTCATAATATATTAACTTATAATGCACTGAAAAATTAACTTCCATGGCCTCCGCCATTTCTGACGTCAACAAACACATCACAACACGTGAACTCTGCACTTTCAGAAACTTTCCACTAACGAGGTTGTGAAAACCACATGAGGGGGACGTTCATAAGGACTCTTCTTGTGAACACAGTAAACACGATCCCCATTTGAAGGCACCATATATTCTACTTATGAGGTCATCGTCTTTTGATCTGAATCCTCCTGAAATGTTTTTAGCGCTGAAACAAATTCCGAATTGACAAAACACCAGCGTGTAAAAGTCTTAATATGAACACTACAGGTTTTCTTGAAATTGAGTATGTTGTATATAATTTACTTTTCAAGTGAAACTAAATTCCCGCTCTTGTAAACGTTGCTGTTGTGAAGATGCAGGCAAACAAACGTCATTTTACAGGTCAGCATGTGGTCGGATTGGTTAAATAGATTCTGTGGTGTCCTGAAGCGGCAGAGCAAATCAAAAGGGCTTCAACTTAAAAATGATGTTACAGTGTTGTCCGATATCTGGTTTGAAATGTTTCTGACTTTGACAGATGATGTATCAAGCAATATCTAATACTCACAAAGAATTAGTCTACTAGAACCGACCTACCTACAGTATACATCAACTTTAGCAGTGCAGGTTATTCAGTATTTAATGTCAGTTAATGAGCATTACCCTCTGAGGGGCTTCTCTAAGGCACAATACACACAAGTCCTCTCTTTTCCTCATCTCCACTGTCATCCCCCCAGCCTCATGTGATTCACATTTTATGCATGTGACTCTTAAGGTTGTTTATTTGCCACAGCAATTCTGTCTCAGAGAAAGATGTTAGTTGAATCAAGAGAAATAAATACCTGAGAAGAACCTCACCTGTGCTGGAGTATTGTGTCTGTACACTGGTCGTCTTTACACTGTGTGTTGTACTACGTGTGTTTCAAACATCTGACACATTTGATATTGTCTTGAATTCACCAGTGATTTTATAAAACTTCTGTTGTGTCCTAATAGTAACAACTAGCTAGTTTCAAACTAGTGATTTACTGGCTACATCAGGTTGCAAAATTAACACATAAGGATCATCATAGCTAGTAAAAACTTTAGTAATATGTAAATCAGTCGTAAATTAGTTAGCTAAGCTAGCTGTAAAAAAAAAAACCTCACAAAAACAGTTAAAGGAGCCAAATTATATATTAAAGCATGTGCTAATCCTTTGTAAATGTCTTTGTTTTATTTATAAAGGCATCACCTTTCAGTGATACCATAGGAGCTGTAATCACTTTTTGGTACATGGAAAACTATATTTTATGGGTTGCATTGCCCCTTTAAAGGTATTTTAACAGGTAAAAAGGACTGGGTGGGCTATAATCTGTCAAATACAACTCTCGTGATTTAAATCAAGTCATTTTGAGGCATAAATAACCTTTCGGTGACACAGGAGGAGCTGTAATCACTTTTTTGGACCACCGGAGAGTGCAACAAATATGACGAAGAAAGAAGGGAATTGTTATCAGGAGTAGATGATGGAAATATTACAATGGGGAATCTGCTAGGAAAGACATCTAAGAAAGCATACAATCTTCTAATTATCTAATTAATTACTTAAAGGGATTGTTTGTAACTTTTTACAGGTATAAATCACCCGGGTCGATGTCCCATGCACGCTCGCCTATGCGCGTTCACGTGTGGCTGCGCTGTTCAGACTCAGACTCCAACACAAACTACACGGAAGCACCAAAACCGCAAAGTTATATCTAGTGAAGCCTGTCTTGCAAAACAGTGTTGGCCGCGGTCGGAGGAAGCGGGGGAGACTGTATGCTTTGGTCTCCAGGACCGTAGTCTCTGCTCCTCTGCTCCTCTGCCTGCTTGCCTTCACTCAGCTCGCTCCACCTCACGTGCATGCGCGCACACTCCACCCTGCAGAAGAGTTAGTAGCTCTGAGAATATCTAGTGAATGTACAGTGGACGTTTGTGCAGAAATAAATGCTGCAGCTCCTCCAGACCAACAGAGGTTTTCCGTGTCTTGTGAAGTGACGGGGCTTCGCAGCGAGAAAAAAAAAAATATTATTATTATTATTATTTAATTTAATTTAATTAAAAACATTTTTTTTTTTTTTTTCCTGCCAATCTACTGCTCCACACTCCAGTCCAGTAGGTGGCGGTAATGCACCTATAAGCTGGTTTGCCAACCGCCAATAAACACCCGTTTCGAGGGTGTCCTGTATCTAGTAGGTGTTTCCTGTAGTACTGTGGACCCACACCTGTGTCATTAATGAGCCTGATTCAGAAAGACTAGACGTGTGGAGATGTAAAAGGACAGAGTTCTGGGAGAAAACAGCACAAAGAAGCAGAGTTTCTAGTGAATAATGAGGTCAGTTTGAGGCTGAACGGCCAAAACAACACAAACACGTCACTGCGTCCATTGATAGCTAGCTTACAGCTAACTTATGCTAACTAACGTCTTTTGGCTGTTTGTTTGGGTGAAATAAACAAACGACTCAGCGGCCAAATGATGTTGAAATTAGTTATATAGGGGAGAGTGGGGTAAAATGACCCAGTGGGTAAGTTGACCCACCCCCTCTATCTTGGCAACTGTGATTATGTTTTGTCATGTGACCATAAATTCAGGAAGTACCCATCATTTCTATCTTGCTGTGATGGAGTTAAGCACATGGGAGAAGTAGTAAGTACTTTTTTACACCAAAAACAGTTTTTTCCCTATCAAAGTAAATTTTCTGCATGTCAGGAATAATGAATGTTAGGTCAAAGCAAATTTATCCAGGTCTAAAAAAATATATTATACATGTTGGTGATTTACTAAGATATAACACCATGTTAATCCCTTCGCTAAAGATTAGCCTGAATTGCTAAACTGGGCCATTTTTTCCAAAATGGTAGCTATGGGGCAAAGTGAGCCAAAGGTTATGGGGTAAGTTGAGCCACTGGCTCACTAATATTCTACTATTATTCCGAGCCACTGGCTCAATTTACCCCACCATAAATTAACCAAATTAATTCTCTGATGTATAAAATGGTATTACTGTTGAGTGTTACACAACTTGGTTTGATTTTTTTATGTGTTAACCTTTATAGAAGAGGGAGATAAAGGAAGTTAAAACAGTTGGTTATAGTGGAACAGCAGAGGCAAAGAGGGTCCTCACAGAGGAGGTAGAGAAGGAGCTTGTAGACCATATCAAGAAGCTGGCTGAACAGTTCCACGGCCTTACTCCAAAGAAATGCTGTGAACTGGCATTGGAATTGGCAGAAAGAACAACCTTCCTGTCCCCAACAACTGGAAAGAGCAGGGTTTAGCAGGTAGGCCTAGGTCAAACCAAAGACCAAGACGAAAATCACAGCGTACAGCAGTTCTGAGGAGAGTGTGATGCCATCCCATTTGATGACACTTCTGAGCATGAGAGAAGTGAATCAGACATCTCAGATCTGTCAGTTGGTGACTTTGTCATAGTAAACGTTGTATCCAAAGGCAGAAGCTACCATTACATTGGCTTGGTTGAGAGCCTGGAGGGCAACGAAGTGAGTGCAAGATTTCTCAGAAGAATCCGGGGGAACACTTGACGTGAGAAGCCCACCTTTGTATTCAAGGAAAAGGATGAGGCATCTTTTCCACTGAGTGATGTGCTGAAGGAGCTACCTCAACCTCAAAAGGCTGGAGGAACTGCAAGGAGGGAGCAACAGTTCATATTTCACTGCAACCTTGACGACTGGAATATAGTCGAATATTGAATGATATTTTGATTGTTCAATGGTCTTGAAACTCACAGGTGATTTGTTCTCACAAGTTCATAACTGTGAAACTGTTTGTTAACACACTTATGCTGAGGTTTAAACTTAAAAACTCAGATGTTCAGTTTACCCCACGATGGCTCAACTTACCCACTGACTCGGATCAACTTACCCCTTACCTGGGGCAAGTTGAGCCACAGGAGCACTTTTTTTGGGAAGGTCATTTTTTCCAGACAGCTTTGTGATGGATGCATGCTGATCATTTCATTTGATAGGAGAGATCCTGAATTTAAGGTTCAAGTTTTCATTCTGCTTCTGTCTCATTTTTCCTAACGTCGAGGACAGCATAAGTAAAAATTGGCTCATCTTACCCCACTCTCCCCTATATATATATATATATCACATTCACTTTCCTGAGATATTGAAAAAAAAAAAATAAGACTTTTCCCCAGAACTTCTTTGTAAGAGATGAGATCACATACCGACTTCATTAAGATTCACTACCAGTTCCCTTCCCTCAGCATCAATTCAATTCAGAGATTAAATTTCCATTTTTGTTTTTCTTTTGTATTTATGGTGATATAACTATTAATACATTAATGTGGCATCACTGTAGCATATTCTGATAGCCCTGTTTGTCCTGAAAAAAGGAGATGTAAATGTATTGCTTTTATACTTTTGAAATCTTGAGCTCCATGGGGTTTAATGGAGTTAACATTTTATTTCTGATATATCTCCAAAAGTATACAGTAAAAGCAATAAAACAGTTTATTTTTTCATACTTTGTTACATATTAACATGAAAAAAAAAAATCATTTTTACCCTTCACTTTACACATTTTGCTTTACTGCACCACCTTTATTGTTTTTGTACAAAGTTTCTTAATCTATGTGATGGCCTGAACTGTGCCAACCTACCATCATATATTACCTTAAAAGTAGTTCTTTTAAAAATGTGTCTGTGTGAAATTTCTGCCTATGACAACTTTGTATTAAAAAGTGTCTTGCTCTAGTATTATAATAAATACATATTTTGATATTCATATTGCTTTGAGGTGTGCGGCAGATATCTGGGCATTATTAGTGCAAATTCAAACTAAATCCAAGCAATAGGTGAAAAAATATTAGATTTTGTAACGACCATCATCATCAAAATTAAGAAAAAACATGGTCATGCCACTTATCCATATATAGCTTGTACAACACCATAAAATACACTGTTTAGTCTTCAAATGTGACAGCAAAGCTTCAATGTGGCATCAATCTTTAAAGAAAATAATGTGAAGGCAGGCTGGTTAGCACCACACGAGTTGAGTTTTAAAAACTCTCTTCAAACACAGCTTGTGAACTTGACTTCTCTGCAGGAGTTCACAGAATATCATAAGAGGGTAAATTTGAAAAGCAACCCGTGTTATATCAAACAGGCTCTCCATGTGCAGGACAAATAAAGCAGTTCACAGGCTGCCTTACTGACACAGAGGTCGTACCCACCTTTACCTTTATTCACAGTTCTTTTTACACAGCCTGTAATTCATAACTTAAGTCTGTAGGAGGATGAGATTTTATAACACTTCATTATAATCAACGACCATCCCTTGGTCTCTCCAGTTATGAAGTATATGAATGCAGGTTAATGATACCGTTACTAAAGTGAACAAAAAAAGATTCAACAGAATGTCATAATAAATACAGTCACTAAATGAAAAACTGGATCACCGCCGTGGTTGGTGTCTTCTGATGAGACAGATGCCATGTTCACTAACGTGTGTCACTTTTGAGTGCTGCTGGTCGCGGCACGGCGTTAGTGCCCGAGTAGACGAAGCTCGCGGCAATCGCCTCTGTTGTGCCCTTTCCCAGCTACTCTCCCATCATCCTCCTCTCCTCATCCACGCTCCCTTCTCACCTCCCGTCCTCACTGGACATCAACGGTCATGCCATAGTCAGGGCTGCTGGCGAACTGAATCTTACCATCTGTTTCCTGCTCCTCAAACACTATGACCTGTAATAAAGCAAACAATACCAACTTAGCTGAGGTCATGAGAGGACAACCAGAGTGGGTGGTTGAGCACCAACGTAAATATGTGCACAGAAATGAAAAAGTTGCGAAAGGCAGAAACACAGTAGATAGAGTACATGTAGCTAAGGCCTTCTCCAGAAAGTGCTCCAGAGTTCAACAACAAACTCCAGGGTGATGAAAATCACTAGCTGTATACAGGAACTTTTGCCGTATTACTGGAAGTGAGGAGCATGTGACTGCAGGAACTACAGTATATAGCACTCTGGCACAGATGCACACAGTCCTTTAAATTAGTTATTTCAATAATACAAAAGGTTTATATTTGCATCTGGATTCAGACCTGCATCAAATAGTGATAGACAATGTGGATTTTTTGAGAGGTCATTTTCATCACGTAACCAAGGCCTATTGAAGGAGGCTGGGCCACGCCTCATCAACGCGTCATATCACCGAAATTGAGCCAATCGCAACGCACAACCGCAGCTTCAGTTACAGTGCGCATGCGTCATACCCCATACCCCAAGACCCGTGTCCGCCCGTGTCCCAGCCTCCTTCAATAGGCCTTTCATGTAACTAGTGCCACCTAGCGAATTGCCATCCAATTTTGAGGAATTTGCTCGCTGTTAAAAACTAAATAACGCATATCAAAACATAAAAACATACATACAATGCGGAATGATTTTTTTAAACATGGGAAAATAGGGTTGAAAATGACCAAAGTTACCCTTTAAAAGTGCTTTAAATGTAACCATGTGGCAGCACTATACACAACAAAAAGTTATTCAATGGCCTAACTGTCCTGTATACATCACTGTGATGTGTTTAGTATGTTTTTTTAAATATCCTGTTAAATAACAAACATACGGGACTGAGGATACCCTTAGTGAAAGGTTACTAATGCTAAAGTGACTTTAGTATCTCGTATATATAAGACAGAAGTAGTGTACCTGGTTGTCCCCCCTGTGAAGCCAGGGACCTGGGACGTAGAGAGTTTGCTGAGGACCGACGGACCGGTAGCGACCCAGATTCCTGCCGTTGATAAACACCACACCTTTGCTCCATCCCTGTGAACACAAGTGACAGTTCACCATGACAACAGGCAGGTTCAGCCAATTAAATGCTGATGGGTAAAAGAAGAAACACGTCGAGAAACACCACATGTCAAGCCTTCCTTTCTAATGTGATTCGCACCTCTTGCTTCATACATCCTGAGTTGTTGTTAATTGCAGCTCTTCGCTTCACTTCTCTACATCCAGACACTTCACTTTGAGCTTCAAGTTACAAGCTAAAAAAACCTGAGAGATTTACAGTATAACAAGAGGGTAAAGAGGCACTTATTCAATCAATAACCGCATTATGTAAAACTGCATAAAAATTGGATCATCATCAATCCTCTTTTCTGTAAAGAGCCTTTTAAGATGCTGTCTGTTCTCACTCATAAAATAATATTATTGTGTAAATATATCCAATTAATATTAAGTAAGTTGCACTCAATAATGCTTCTCAAAGAACTATTTCTCTGGGGAAAATACAAATTGCAAAACCAAACTATATTGTAATATTCCAGTCTTTCTGAAGGAGGCAAAATCACTAATAATATTGTAAGCTAACCGTACATAATAAAGATCAAATAAAAGATATGAATAAATTCACACTGAATCTGAATTTCTGGTGTCAAAATTCCTATCAGATCTATAAAGGAGAGATTCCCATGTCTACTGTCTATGTGGTGAAGACATCTTACTGAACCAGAACTGTATGAATAAATATCAGTCCTGCGCTACCAAAACTGTCTGGCTAAAGCTCAGGTAATAATGACTAAAACCAGTAGTATGTGAGTTATCTATGAAAGTATTGACAGCTTGATTTTTCTTAAATCTAGAGGACGTAAAACCTGACATTCATATCTGATTTAATAAATGTCTTTACTGATGCTGCAACGATTAATTCGTTAATCGATTAGTTGTCAACTATTAAATTAATCGCCAACTATTTTAATAATCGTTTGGGTCATTTTTTAAGAAACAAAAATTCTCTGATTCAGACATTTGAGGACGTCATCTTGGGCTTTGGGAAACACTGATCGATATTTTTCACCCTTTTCTGACATTTTATAGACCAAGCAACTAATCGATTCATAAAGAAAATAATAAATAATGAAAATAATCAATAGTTGCAGCTAACTTGGTGTTTTTAACTTTCATTTATATTGTGAATCTATGAGAGGTTGGGCAAAATAACCCAAACACCAGTCAATGTACGGTAATTCTATCAAATAATGCAGCCCTGTACAAAATACTGTCCTTTGTTTTAATTAACGCTCCATTTTTGGTTCAGATTTAGTCAAAGAGGTATTGAATAAACTTAATGTCAGTTTCTGAGTGTGAGGTGCTGCTGTACTGGATTTCTGTCCTACTCACAGGGAGTTTGATGAAGGTGTCTTTAGGGAAACTGTTCACGTAGAGTCTGGTCTGGAAAAACCCTGGGAAGGAGGGCCGCTGACGCATCGACATCCAGTGGCTTGAACTTTCAAGTCTGTAAAAGGAGAACACATTTTGCACTTTTCAGATGACTTTTTCCACAATGCTGTATGTTTCATAGCATGAAAGCACAAATCTCGATTCTCTTATGTAATATTTAGATACACTCTGCTGCAGTTTTTCCTCAAAAACTCAGTATTGACTTTTAGGTGTTTCGGCCAACAGTGTATCATGTCATTCATATTTATACGCCTACAGTAAATGTCAAGTGAAACCTTGGACATGGATGGCAGGGGAAATATTCAGAATCACTATCTTTGTTTTGGCTGTGGGTTATATTTTGCCTCTAAGTGAATTCAAAAGGTTGTCATGATAGAAGAAAAATTCCTTCCTCCGTTTTGTTAGTGTTCACTCATACAGGGCTTCAGGCCTTGACATTTTCAAGATAGTGCTGAGGTAAAGAGATTGCAATTTTTCAGTACATGAGGAGAAACCAAAAATGACTTGAAAATATATGTCGATAATCCACTAAGTACAAATATAAACCTCTAAAGAAACTAGAAGGTCAGTTAATCCTAGTGACCTTGATGTTTATTATCTGTGCAACAAATATGAGTTCAATACTGACGGTAATCAATACAAGAAAACAACTAGAAATCCTGAATATCAACAAGGATTATGTGATTGGAAAGGGTTGTGGAAGATGTTTTACTTCAATCTGGTGTTAAGGACACTCATATTGCATGTGATATACAGGAAGGCATCATAATATCATAATATGGAAACATCACAAGGGAATGCATTTGCATGCACTGGGCCCTGCCAAAATGCCCTTATAATGCTTGGCTGGTGTGGAGAAATTACCTTATGGGATGGGTGCCACATTAAAGTTTGCCAGCCGCAGCCCAAATACACAAATAGGACTTGCGTTTTCGCCGCACTGCCGGATCTGGTGTGAATGCTGCTGTAATGATTTTCTGGCTGTTTTAAATCTTACATTTAAGCCATCAGACACTAGCCTGACCGTGTCAGAAGGTTTATTTCATAGAACCATCTGAGAAGCCGTCATTGGAAACTGTTTAAAAAAATATACTCGGCAGGTGATTGGACGAACCATCTGTCAATCAAACTAACGAAAGCAAAACTAACTGAAGGCGTAATCCTCGCCGTACTTTACACGTTCAGTGCCATACTTTGCTCTTCTTTGAATGAAGAAATACTCTCTAGTTCTGATATATGTGATGCTATTGCAACATCTACGTCAACCTCTCAAGGAGCTGCTATTGTTGTTTAGAGCGAACAGTCGGCTCTCTGTGTCGTTTTACATTATGGTCTCACACACCTGAGTCAGGCCCGTAACGGCCAGTAGCTCCTCACAGGAAGCTGCTTGGTCCGTTGTCTGGTGAGCCGGACACAAATGCATTACTTGAAGCCTGACTAGATGGATTGTCATGTGACAATTGATCCCACAATTCTCGCGTGATCTCGTGACATTGCGAGAGTCCAGTTGCTCTGAAGGCCAGTCAGATGCATGCTGCTAACTGAAATTCAACTTACAATGAATTATATTTTTACGAGGTTTTTTCTTTATTGTATTCACCTGGAGCTAAAATTAGTTTGGATTCTGCTAGTACTGTGTATTATGAACACATTGTGCTTGTGAAAAAGTAAATATCAGATTTATTTACTTTTTACTATTTAGTCACAAAAAGGTAAATGTTTTCCTATCATGTTGAGCCTCTAGAACATTGAGAACAGTACAGATCTTAACTGACTCCAGCAGTGATCTACCTACTGTTCTGCTCATAATTTAAGATGTTTAACATGAGACGCTGGAATGGAAGGCTTGTTTTGATTTCTGCATTTTGCCATCATGTTCCCACCGTAATTGTGTTAAGCAGGGAGATAATGAGCTGGATTAAATCAGGAGCATGCAGGCGTAATGACAGAGAAAAACAAACATGGAGGGAAACTGGGTAATAATTGAAAGACACGAACCTGTTTACAAAGCCTGGCTTCATATCCAAACTACGAATAATGAAGTCACGGAGGGGGCGCTTGTTTATCTCGATATCTCCAACAAGACCTGAAAGGTGAGTCAAAGCTGCTTTAAGTTTTTTTCTTCTTTTTTTAACTTATTGATCTTAACCATTGTGCATCCCTTTGTCCTTAGAAGGACAAATATGTCCGTGTCAAAAAACTGCCATAAAATTGCATAATATTATTTTCAACTTTCATTGATTTAATTTTATTTATTCATTTTCAGAATTGTAACCCTTTAAATGCCAGTTTGTTTACATAATGCCCCTGTTGTTATGAACAAAAAAAAAAAAAATCTGATTTATTTTCTGTATACTAAATGCTAGCAGTCTGGGATATGTCAATGATTAGCAACAATATTGATTTTAATGCATTGCAATCAAACACTGCAGGAAAAATAGTAAAAAAAATACAATTTTGGAGCCAGGGCTCCAGATTGAAATCCCGATATAGTACAATGCATGATTTTACGTGGTAATGGCCGTGGGATAAAAATTGTGGTTTAAATAGGTTTGTCCTTAACAATGTGAATGTCTGTATTTTACATACTATCTTCTTAGTGTCTTTAGACAACTTATTACAAGGCTTATCAGTGTGTCCAATTTCACATATCTCCATTATGTCTTATGATTGTACTTGAATTTTAACTATTTGTGAATAAACTAAACTGATTTTGGCTACACACTTTAATATAAACTTATCATAGGAGCTGGGGTTGTTTTTCCATAATAAAAAAAAATAACTAACACCCTTATCAAAATGCCATATGCATTAACACAGCCAAAATGATCAAAGAAATACAAATTCAAAACCCCAAAACATCCTTAGTGATGCATACGGGTTAACAACATTGTTAATTAGTTTCCTTCAAGGTATCTAATGAAAAAGATAATTCAGCAATACTTGTCCTGACTGGAACGTCTACACAGCCATCAGTTAACAGAACAACTTGTACCTTTGCGCTGCTCATCCAGAGTTTCCCCATAATTCACTCTTCCGCAGTTCTCCACCAGTAAACTCAGAGTTCTTTTTCCCTTCAGTGGAAAAATACACAACACATGAGAGGTATTACTAAAATACAGCAGTATTCCTCAATGGAAAGAATTAACAACAAAAAGTAGGCAAAGAAATTCCTTTCAGCTAGTCTGGCTTTAGTAAGGCCGATCTGAGTCTGCACTTTCCCGTAACGTTGGCGTTGACTGTTCAAATTTGTTGAGATAAACAGTCATTTGAAGGTTTTGCTGTTGGCTTAATACGGGGACCTTGCTGCCAAAAACATCTATCAGCATCCCCTGAAACTTTCACATGCTGTTAAATATTAATAACGTTATGCTTCTGAAAGTAACTAACCGCAGAGTAGGTTTTTAACTACAAAAACACACACACACACACAAGGTACCTTCCCATCAGGGAGTGCAAGTTCGTGCGTCTTATAATCCAGAACACCAACCAAGTGCTTGTCCACAAAAACCTAGGAAGAAAAAGAAAAAGTAATACACCACATCAGAAACTATTTAATATTTGTGTTGCTAATGTGACCAGAACAGAGAGAAAAGGCTCAGCAGGAGCACCAAACCTTCCCCCACCTATTTGTAGACTGCATGTAAATGAATGTATAAAATAACCTGAACACCTGCCGTCAACATGAAGCATTAATGTCTTTGTCTTCACATAACATTCATTCTTTCATTGAAGTTTTTAGACATCAACTTTTGAGAACTATGACTGTTTGACATTAACAACAGAGCAACTGGTAGCAGCCTGAGCTTGTTAATTGTACTCCACAAGTTCACAGATCAGGGGTGCAAACATTCTCACAAAGGAAAGTGTAAATGTGTGATTGCGGATGCATTATGTCGGCGTCTGTCTTCCTGTCTTTACCAGTGCTCTGTCTCTGATGTTGTTCTTTGAGTTGAGGGCTCCTTTGCTGGTGATGGTGGTCTCATACAGCGTGTAGCCGTAAGACTGACCGTTGTTGTTGTTGACAGGGAGATTCTCCATGTTCACCGGCATCTCTGACTTCAAAGGCTGAAAAAAAATATACAAATGAAGAGCTTAAGACAGACACAAGGTGTTTCAATGTGCTGCCGAAATTTGACGTTTAAATGTGCTGCAGAAATTCAACGTTTTTTTTTTTTAATGGTTATATGAAGTTTGCTGTATTTTAAGTGAACACACAATCTCAAAACCACTCTCAGTGCAGATGGGATCTTATCATTCCCGCCGCACTATCTCCCACTCGCAAGATGGCTTCACCCAAAGTGATGATTTATCAAACCTAATGAAGCTTTCCTGTCTGGCGTTCAGAGCAATCCTTTTATTCAGCAGCAGTCTTTTGCATACCCTCGGGAGGTGCATTATGCACTCTTCGCGACACAATAAACACTCGCTGCTATGACACGATTAACCATGTACCTCCAAACACACAGATACAATATCAAACCCAGGCATTTCATTCAGTCTCTCTGAAGCCTCTGAAGAGAAAATGCTCTTTTTGAACAAGTGTGGCTGGTCAGGGGCAAAGTAATTGTCGTCTCACAGGGAAGCAAATTATTGCGACGGGGAGTGAATAATTAATGTTGTAAACGACTGCCAGACGTGCTACATCTGGTTTGAATATAAATGCCCCTGAAGAGCACGGTGTAAATGGCTAAACTAGAGTGGTGGACATGAAAGCGAACAGACATGATGACACCTTCCAAACACGTTTTTAACCAGTCTTTTGGCAAGGGGAGATTTTCTGTTGTATTCATGTTTTATTTCCACAACAACCTGCTTTACAGTCATAAAGCTGCACACCGTTGGTTACTGCTGGTCCCTGAGCAAGCCGCTAGTGAAGTTAGGAGAGGATGTCTTGCTCAGGGGCATCTCATGTTCATTTAAGGGAGGAGTGCTGCTCATTTACTTCCCTTCTCAGACTTCCTCAACAGGTCCAGGAGTCCAAGCTGGTGGTGGATGATGACTGCAAGCTCACTCCTCTCACTTTCAGATTACCTTGTATGTACCTTAAGGCCTTCACACACCGGGGATGTGACGAATAAACAACACGAAAATACGGAATACTCGCCTGCGAATATTATATGTCTTGGGCTTTTATTGTGAAAAATAAGAACAAAAGGAGTGGATCTTGTCTGCGCTGCCTTGTCGAGGTTGAAAGGAGTAATAAGGTTTTCTGTCCTGGGTCGGACTACAGAGCATTTGTGTTGTTGTTCCATAAATATAGGCGCAACTCAACCCGCTCTGCACAACGTGATTGGTTGATGTCTTTATTCGCGGTGCGAAAGCTCAGGAAACCGACCTTGTTGACAAAAAAAAGAAATGACACCGCTTTTTCGCCGAATAATATCCACATTCTATGTGAAAGTATTCATGACAAAAACAACAGTTCAGAAAAATATATTGACGTGCACAAAAAAACGCCCTGGTGTGTATAGGCCTTTACTTTGTGATTTTCAGAGCTTCAAATTAGAAATGAAATTATTCTGTAGGGGTTTGGTTTAAGTATTAGAGGAACATATGTTACTGTATATCTTATGACTTGTTATCATTTGGAGAGACCAAATGGCATCCTGGCAGAGATGGGGACTTCTATCATTTGCTAATGTTGACTGACATAATAATAAATACTGGTAACAGGTATTTGATAGGGAGCTTGTGCTCCTGTAAATACACCTGTCCTTGGACTAGGACAGCCTCATGTGCTATGCAAGGCTTTTTGAGCAGGAGAATACATTTTTTAAAAAGTACACAGACCACAACGGGCTGCACATCCATATAATTGACAGAAAATTCTCTTTGAGTTTATGTGATTGGCTTTTGTGTTATAACTTATGCATTCAATATTTTGTGTATTACTGTTGTCTGTCAACAACCTTCTGCCTCTGTTTTGAGCAATGCTACATGGACGATGTTTATTATTTCAGTGCCTCCAATTTTGGCACTCTGTGTGCGTATGTAGCTTACCTTGTCGGTGAGATGCAGACTGTCCCACAGAGACAGGTGCTGCTGGATGACAACAGGATGGTACGCTCTCCTCTCCTGATGAGAGGGCAGTTCAGGGAGAGGCTGGGCTGGAAAACAAGGAGGGAAAATGAGGGTAGGATGCAGTCTGTATATTCATTTATTTGCATTTCCTTCATCCTGTATTTACCCAGGGGATGCAAACAAGTCTAAACTAAGGGGATTTTTTTAATGAATAAAACATGATGCATTCACTGCCCACATTCAGTCAGAGAACGGAGTTAAAGATTCTGATATTTAAAGAAATATCTTAACACTTGCCAAGCTGTGAAAGGTTTAAAGTTGTAAGACAAAAACACAGACAACTCAAAGCCCGGACAACGCTGTGGTAGCAACCGGTCAATCACAAAGTAGCCACGCCCTAAAGCATACCCTGCTTTATCGTCTATTTGACTCTAAACGGGACCATAATTTACTCAATGAGCATCATGCTGTATTGAAGAAGACTTGAAACTAGCGATTGAGACCATAAACTCATGTTTACAATGTTTACTGAGGTAATAAATCAAGTGAGAAGTAGGGTCATTTTCTCATAGACTTCTATACAATCAGACTTCTTTTTGCAACCAGAGGAGTCGCCCCCTGCTGTCTATTAGAAAGAATGCAAGTTTAAGGCACTTCTGCATTGGCTTCACTTTTCAGACCCAGAGGATGCTGCCTGGTTATCACCCCAGAGAGAGAAAGATGGAGCCTGAGGAGGTCTGTTTTGTAAATTTAATATGTAAACCATGTTAAGTCTAAAAGCAAACTAAAACAATGTTTTGGTTACAGCTGGTACTAAGAAAAACATAGGATAATTAATAGATAGATAGATAGAAAGATTGTCCCATTCTGCATTATCCTACATGAGGTTCCTGCTCTAAAGTCTATGAATCAATCAATACCAATCAAAAAGGTGACCTGTCCCTTGGAAACTGCTTTTCAGGCTCCTTGGGTGAGCCATTTGCCCTCCACAACAGCATCCAGTTTGTGCTCCATGTTGCAAAACACTCTCGTTACAACAATTAACAGTGGTTGCCCATGCCCTCTCACTGCTTTTAAAGGTGTTAAAGCATGCAGAGACACCAGCGGTCCCTCTGGTATAGGCTTGACAGCATTTCCTCATCACCTAGTGGTAACAGCTGGATCACTTAAGGAAAGCTTCGAGGATAACGGCCAACACCTTTCTCCTAAATGGCTCTCTACAACGCTTACAAGCCTGTGCCTTTGTTGGTGTTTATAACGTGTCAAATCTAAGAGGGGAAGAGTGTGCGTTGGAAAGACATTTCTATGAAGCTATCATAAACTGGTACCATGAATAGGGAGTTGGCATACTGCAAGTGCACAGACAGACTGTGGTGCAAATGAATGTGTAGCTTAAATAGCAGTATTATATACTGTATTTTTGCAATTTTTGACAGCTTTGTAATAATAAGAAAGCCCCAAAGCATATATGTCACAGGTCTATCTTAAGAGCCATGTTGTTGTCAAAGATCAGTGTTAGACTTTTGACACATCAGCCTGAATCCATGCCAGGTTATGCAAAAACAAAACCACGCGGCAAAGAGTAACTGACACAATATACGTGATTTGACAACCAAACAATAATAAAATATCAAAATGATCCAATTAAAGAACTGGGTCATGTGTTTGAAGTTGATGAGCAGAACAAAAAGCCTTCTCAGACTCACTCTCATATCCAGGCCACTGCTCATTGTTCAGCAGACTACAAAACATAAGGATGAATCACGCACAAGCAGCCTTTCAAACTATCCTCAATCACCACAACTCTGGGCAAATTATTACTTTGCTGTGCTAGATTCAATCCCAGATTGCCAAAAGCTACATTTTCAGTCCTGGCCACAAAACACTTGAGACTTCTGCCCCCAACCACAAACCCTTGTTTTACAAACAGAGAAAAATGCAGCGGCAATAAACATGATAAAAGGCCTAGTATGTAATTTTCACAATGGGTGGTAATTGAGAATCTTTGACTTTGGGCAGAAATCTCACACACATGCACAAACACACAAACCCATATCTAATCCGTGCTTGTAATCATATGCAAAGTTATCCCAGTTTAGCCAACAGAGAGCAGGTTCTACAAGGAGAATTAACTTAAGTGGGGAGATGAAAGGGAAGGCAGAGAAAGAGAGACAGAAGATGTGGGGCCCGACTCTGCAACAACACACAACACTCACCGTGGTAGCGGCTGAATAAATTCCTCAGAAGATGGTACTTGGTGGTGTAATCCCCAGCCTCGGATAATGGAGCATCGTAATCTGAAAGATAATGCGCTATCAGAACAGCAGGCTCGGGCGCCGGAGAGAGGCAGGGATGCCTCTTACCGTGGCAGATGCTTTCACTGTGCTCCCCTATCAAACATCTTGAGACAGCAGTGGGCCGAGACACATTTTAGGTTATCTTGACAGAAAATTGAGGCAGAAAGGTAAAAGGCATTCAGAAGGGTAAACACAGGTATGACGACGGCTGAAGGTCAGAGGTGGTCTCCCCTGCTGGGGAGCAGTTTTCAAAATTCTTCTCTTTTCTCAAGAACGAGGTCATTACAATGTTAAGTACCCTAGAGGAGGATATAAAACCCATTGTACCATCTTTAATTTACATTTCCCGAGCATTTTATTAGGTAATGAATTCATTAATGCACACTGCATATTCAAATTTCAAAGCAGCCGAAGGTCAGAGGCTCAGGAGTAGAGATAGCGCCATCTCCAGACTTTTTTTTTTATCCACCTCTCCTATTCATATTTGATTCAAGCAGATAGGCTCAGACTGTATTTCAAAAAGGTTATTGTTTGATGATTATTTACTTATTTACAAGCTTTATGGATTGTTCAGCCTACACTGATGCAGAATCAGTGGACTTTAAAAATAAGGCTGAAATCAGCAGAAACATAAGTAATTGAGAATATGGGTCTGGCTATTAAAATGCAGTTTTGTGTTGAATCCTTGTGGCATGAGCCTATAGGTCAACCCAGACCTATCAACCCTGTATATGATAATATTTCTCCTTACTCAAAGGGAATTGTGCTCATTCAAATGTTACAAAATGCTGGTCATCATTAAACATACCATAGCTTGTCACCATAGGTTTCGGTGCTGGCAATCCAACCTCAAACGCTCCGCTCATGAAGCCAAAATTTGTCCCTCCGTGGAACATGTAGAGGTTGATGGACATGTCCAGCTTCAGGATCTCTGTGACCACAGGTATCATGTCTGCAAAAAAGAAAAAAACATTTAATACGTATAAGTCTAAAGGGCACTGTTCGGTCGTAAGCTATTGCCTAATTAATTATTTTGATATAACCAGTGAGTAAATCAGAGAATAACAAACACAAAGCTAAACATTAAGAGCCATGAGTAACAAAAAGGGAAAAAAAATGATTTCAATAACCCTATTGCCCTCAATTCCACTCCAATTGAAACATGGAAAGACCTCAGCCACACATCCTATTACAGGTTACTATAATTCATTACGGCGATGCTCACACCCATAAAAATTGCCCACCTCCGTGCACAAATTAGCTACCTATAGTTTGCAGCGAACATAGCAGAGCAGGTAATTAAGTATTCAAATTGGACTTTAGTAGTCAAATTGGACTGACTTTAATGATCTGAATCAAAGGCATGAGCCTTAGTGAATAACAATTGAGCAGGGTAAGTGACAGAGCCGGACTCGGTTGGTTTCATGGCGGTGGCACTAGCTGTGACCGACTGCTGGGTGTGTTGCAGTCTGCAGAGCACTGAACTGTCAAGGACATGAATCCCCTCTGAATACCAGCGTTCATTTCACAGCTGTGACACTTTCTGCATGGCCAGGGTCTTTTTTTCCCCTTATCCCTTTCTCACTGAGGAGAAAATACATAAGGAAGCCTTCATTTTCAGAACATTTTTTTTGTAAAGATGTGGATGGCTGCTGGAAATGACAGAGAGCAAAAAGGAAGCTTGTGGCTGTTTGAAATAAGATATTTCTGAGAGCACTGAAGATGGTGATAGCATTAGTCTTTACAATTGGGAAACAGGTGCTATCATGTATGTCACGACTGCACATTACATTAAAGATATCACCCTCCTGGCTGCAGCATGTGGACCATGTTATCTGGTATGTGGGAGATACAGTAAAGTACATACTATACGAGTTAGCCGCTGGCTCTTTTACATTAATATCATACTAGGACTTTACATAGCTTAAGGGCTCATACCAACAGCCAGGACAAGGTGATTCAACCTTCAACAGTTTATGGCACATGTGTTTGTGACATGTAGCTGAAACTAGTGGATTAATCAATTATTCAATAAACAGAGAATTAATTTTGAAAATCCATTAATTGTCAAGTGTAATGCCAAACATTCACTGGTTGCAGCTTCTCAAATGGAAAGATTTTATGTTTTTCTTTTTTATATCATTCCAAATTAAATATGTTTGAATTATGGACTGTTAATCAAAACAAAACAAGCAATTTCAAGACACTGGGCCAGTGTTGTAGTTAAGACCACCTAAACCGAGACCAAGTCATGACCAAGACCAGAGTTTATTGAGACCGAGACAAGACCAAAACTTTGAGGGGTTGAGACCGAGTCAAGACCAAGACCAGACCAGTGCGAGTCCCACACAGTATGACACACTTATGATAAAATGTGGAACATGCAAACCATAGGCACTCCTCAAATTGATCTGAAAGATCCACATTCCCATAAAAACACCCTCAGAAAACAAATACAGATTCCTCTTCATTCACCTCTTTTAATACGATAAATACTGTATATGTGTGTATGTATAAGTGTACCATGAGAAATGATAAAATAATCAAATGGCATTGCAGAGGTGAATTGTATGTGAATTTTCCTGTCTTTTCTATGAGCAATTACAGTAATAACGTTAACAAATCAAACAATAAAGAGGCAATTTAGTAATGCCCCCACATTCGTGGTCTTGACTGGTCTTGAAATAACGAGACCGAGACGAGACCGAGTAAAAATGTGGTTGATTCCGAGACTGAGACCTTCAAATTTGGTCTTGAGACCAATACCGATCTCAAGCACTACAACACTACCTTGGGCTCTGGGATATTGCAAAGGACTTTTTCACAAGGATGCATTATGTATGTGGAAAGCTACAAAACAATTTTGAGGTACTTGTACTTGGCTATTTCCATTTTATGATACTTTATACTTTCACTTGACTACATATGAGATGGAAATATTGTACTTTTTACTCCACTACATTCATTTAACAGCTATAGTTACCATTTACTTTACTAATTAAGGTGTTTTATACAAAACATATGATCACCTTATAAACTATGATGCAGTTGTTCCCTGCAAAATCTCCTTATTTTCAAATCTATGATTTAGTCTATAATTGAGTCCTTATTTTCTCAAAACACATGATACAAATATTCCAACATCTTTTCAATGCAGATTTGAAGTCAAGCTTCATATTTTCATTTCACAGTATGGGCCCTCCCTACTTTTATTTCTGATACTTTAAGAACATTTTGCTGAAAATAGCAATGTATTTTTTAGTTAAGTAAGATTTTTACACTGTTGTTTTATTCCTTTTTCTCAAGTAAAGGATCTGAATCTTTCCTCCACCACTGCACGTGGGTGACATGATACACAGTCCTGCCAATAGTTTCACACTATGCCACTAATCGACAGTTGGTGCAATAAGGAGCCAAGAAATGTAGCAATGCACCAACCAACAAGAAGAAGACTGATAGCAAGAATCCATGAATGTAAACCGAGTAGATTTCAAATTCCTCCAGAAAATATGCTCCGCAAATGTTTTACGAGGAAGAAAGTGTGTTCAACATCTTTGTTAGGCCAGAAGGATACACACAATGCATTTAGGTGAGAAACAGTGGATGTAAATATAATTTTGTCCTAGATCTCACATATTTTGCCATGTCTTATATTCAGGTGCAGTTAAATATTTCAGCACATATACAGCCTGTCACTTCTAGGACATTAGGGCCGCAACTACAAATTATTTTCATCGATTTGTTGTTTGCTCTATAAAATGTAAGAAAATGGTAAAATGTCAATCATTGTTTCCCAAAGCCCAAGATGACGTCCTCAAATGTCTTGTTTCGTCCACAACTCAAAGATATTCAGTTTACTGTCATAGAGGAGTAAAGAAACCAGAAAATATTCACATTTAAGAAGCTGGAATCAGAGAATTTTGACAATTTTTTTCTTCGAAAATTGCTCAAGCTGATTAATTGATTCGCAAAATAGTTGATTCATTTAATAGTTGACAACTAATTGATTAATTGCTGCTGCTCTATAGGACATTTTAGCATATCATTAATAGGAAAGTACCCATCAACTGAAACCTCATTTAATGCAGCCAAGGGCAAGACAATCCTAGTGTGTATCTGCACGTGTAGCTAGAGCATGTATGTGGATACAAAGGAAGTGTGAGGGCATGAGATGAATGTGTAACACCTCCACCTGGGCTCAGTACAGTCAGTGAGAATCGGTGGAGCACATCTTTGAACAATCCTGTACAAAGACGTGTTTGAAGAATCTAGCCTTTGAACATCAAAGATATGGCCCAGAGACAAAGTCGAGAGGATGGGACATAGACTCTGGTTTGTGATACTTGGCTCGCAACCCACCATGCATGAAAAGTATATAAATCTCTGACAAAGCCACAAAACAAGGAAGAAATGACCATATGCTAAGCTGCACGTCCCAGCTGCACTGAGTGGGCTCTGTGCCTTTTGTGAAGGAACTAGAGAGACTTTCTTACACTCAGTCTGGAGAATTTATCTTACACAACCTCCAAAGCAATGAGCTTGTCCGAACCCTGTGTCTCCCCTGGCACAGAGACTGTTTTATTCTCAGCAAAAAAAGGTTTGTCTTAAGCTTTTCTTACCCTAAGGCACTGAGACTCTGTCTCACCCTCAAGACAGTCTGCTTTACCTTCAGAGGTTCTGTATTGACTCGCAACACAAAACCTGTCTTACCTCCATCTCAAATTAGCCAGTATTATCGACCTTCTGTACAGAAAGAAACCGTTTCACCCTCTCAAAGAATCCATCAGCAGAAATCCTGTCTTAGTCTTACAAGGGATCCTATAGCCCTCTCTAAAGAAAACCTGTCTAGTACCCATCCTAAGTCAGTCTTACCTTCAGCTGTGTACACATGATGAAGATCTCCCCAAAGATCAAACCAGCCAGACCAGTACTCCATCACCATCATAGGCATCTGAGGCTAGTGGGAGAAAAAATGGTCAATTAAACAAAAGATACGTCTGAATGACTTTTCCGTTTCTTTCCTACCTTACTACCTAATTGCACTTGAACGACCCTTGAATAAATTGTCTTAAGATTAAAGATATTCTTTCAGGTCTCTAACTTGTCCTTTTAAGGTAAGACACCCCAAAGTTTCACTGGGATTTACCTGGAGAGTGTATTTATTGGAAAGAGGAATGACTGCTAATGATGTGTCTGTTTGATGTTAAAGGGTAACTTTGGTATTTTTCAACCCTATTTTCTCATGTGCTTGTGTCTAACTGACTAATGGCAGCAACAATTTCTGAAATAGGTCCAGTATTGAGGGAGAACGCTGTAACCGGCAACCGCGAAACAAGCTGCGAAGGCAAGTGAGTAGCATCAATGCAACAATATGTTCACTAAAAGTGCTTGTTTTTGCCACTAACAGGCTCAGATTGTCATCATAAGTGTCTGACAACATAATGGAAAGGACCCAACAGAGATATAAAATGTATTTCTTACCTTTCACTTGATCCGTACTGTTTGTTATTGTGTCCAAGACCCGTTGAAGGAGAAGTCTCATTGTGAAATCTGAATATCCGTATACTCTGGCTCAAATAAAAACGGGCGGCCATCGAATTCAAAGACCTCATCCACATTGTGGAAATCATCTAAATATTCAGCCAAGATGACATTGAAAATCTTTTAGATAACACTAAGCTACACTTTCTATACTCCAACACAACAAACTCTGCCCGGCTGGCACTTGCAGTGTTTCCATTACGATGGATGTATTCCACTATTCCACCGTTGTCTTCCAGCAACACGTCACCTCGCCAGATTTTAGAACGAGACTTCTCCTTGAGCGAGACCCTTTCCATAATGTTATCAGACACTTATAATAACAATCAGAGCCTGTCATTGCAAAAACAAGCACTTTCAGTGGACGGAGATGACGGTTCCAGCTTGTCCTAATTGCACCACATTGCAGCCCATGAGCAGCTAACGTCTACAGCGCTCTCCCTGAATACTGTACCAATTTCAGAGATTGTTTTCCCTATTAGTCAGTTAGACACATCTAAAAATGTGGATTAACTAATAATGAACAATGTAAACACACAAATAAGACTCACTTGTATTCCTTCCAGATACTTGATGTCATTCCTGTTCAGTTTCTGGAAATTGATGGTTTCTAGTGCTTCAGACACAAAAAGGTAGAACAATATTATTAACACAAATGCAAACTAACAAAGATGCAGAACACCAGTTCATACCAAAACCAAGCATTCTTTAGAAAGAGCTTCATGGAATGATTGTTGATTTGAGTTGTACTTACACATACTTATATTGTTGTCTTTAAAAAAGGATAAGTAGTTGCACATACAGTAGCACCTCAAACTTCCATATAAAGCAAAATTCTCTTCAAATCACAAAGTTAATAGGCATTAAAAGGGTCTAATGAAAGCTTCAGCGTTAGGAATCAGGCAACGAGGCATTAAACTCCCAACTGTTCACCTATAAAATGCAAATCAGGGCTAAGAAATATGCATTTATAAAAAAATACCCAGAGGAGAGTTTATTATAACAATACTCTGAAGGACCCTGTCCTGTAATTATGATGATGACAATGCATGGTTTGCACTGCAGTGATTATAAAAACAGAAATACTCTCCATCTCAGTAAAGAAATATATTATTGTGGTGTTAAAACAATGTTTGCTAATGTGTGTGCATTAAAAAAGCATATGTGTCACAATGTTTATGCCAGTGTACATTCAAAAAGAACAACTTTCTGGTACAACAGAGTCCTTTGTGTATAGTCCTGAGTTGCAGCTGCCTGACACCCAGACACACTTTGGCTCAGACCTCGTCGTTGTGTGAAAACACAACACACCAACCACCATATATCTGTGTGTGTCTGTTTGGGTGTGTGTATGTATGCACAGTCTTGTTTGTCTGTCAGCCCATTTGACAATACCTCCTTTCACTCCTCCACGCTTTAGTCCTCCCTTGTTGTCTGAGGTCAGCAGCAGCTCTGTGATGCCCCTTGACAATAACGCCTGGAAAAAAGGAGGATTATAAAAATGGAGGTTCTCTCTGAAATATAATTTATGATTTTTTTCTAATTAAGTGAAAAGGAGAGCGAGTAAAGGACAGCAGGAAGAACAAACTAAAGTGCACTCTCATCTATGAGCTTGTTTAATTTAAATAATATACAATTTAGTTTCTTACCTCCTTGATGAAAGGCATGTACTTTTCATCTTTAGCATAGGAGCCATATTCATTCTCCACTTGAACTGCGATAATTGGGCCACCCTCGGAGTACTGCGCATTGATTATGCGAATAGAGAACACACATTAGGGCCTGGCACCAGTTCTTGACCATTCCTACCCTCAATACAGCTGAATTTTAAAAACACTGTGAATGGAAATCAGATCTTGTTCAATGATGCATGGAGCTGATAAAAATAAAACATGGCTGGGAAACTATTTAAGTGTGTGTGGTGCATTGTATTGCTAACTATCTTTAACATAATGGCCAACAGCAGCTATTTATTCAATGTCCCTTTATACAACGGTTCTTATGATATCTTACAAAAAGATATCTAATTTTTAGTGCTTTTTTCCTACGAATGTCCAGCAACACGTGACGCACATGTCAATTTCCACTCGTTACATGCATACAGTCTGATCAAAACAAACTTCTATCTTCACAGGAAACAAGGTTTAGGGCAACAAAACTACTTTGGGGTTTGGGTTTAAAATAACTTTGGAAGTGGCGTAACTTAAGTATGGAAGTTCGGTGACAAATAAATAACAGCGGTCTCCAGGGTGAAAGTCCGGTGTTTTTTGACCCATCCATCCATCCACCCCAACCTCCTGCCTACGAGGCGTTTCATGACAAGGCTTATTGAAAGAGGCCGGGACACGGGGTCCTTTTGGTCTTGAGCTATGGGGTATGACACATGCGCAGTGTAACAGGAGCTGCGGTCGTGCGTTGCTATTGGCTAAATTTTGGCGAGTACAGACCAGATTTTACTGCGCATGTGTTGTAAATGTGATATGACGATGATAACGTGTGACATCTCCTCTTTCCACCCTCCTTTGTTCATGATTACGTGGATTACATACAAATTGAAATTGTAGGATATATACGAATTACAGAGCATTACTTTTCGTAGGTATAGCTACGAACGGTGTATGAGAACAGCCTGAGTTATTGCAATTTATTAGGAGGAGGTAACAGAAATACTGCATGCAGGGATAAAATATGATTGTGAATACAAGGATTCTATCATGAAAATAATAGAAAATGTTTTTGGGATTGGATACTTTCTAAATTAATTGACAGAAGTTTGTATGCATGTAACCATGAAAACTTGAAAAAGCTTGTCTATTTTGAGCATAAATGCATTTTATTCATGTTTTTTGTATTAAATATTTGGCCTCATATACTTTTTCTAGAAAACATTGTAGTGTGTACATCAATCAAATAATTTTACATTTCTATCGAGCTAAAATGGAAAGTACCTGATGTGGAACAACTCTCTTAATGAGTTGATTAAAGAAGGAGTTGACTGCATCCGTGAATCCTGGGTACGTTGTTCTCAGTTTCATGTTTTGATCCCGTAGTAGCCAACTGAAAAGAAATCACAACAAAACCTTTAAAATGTCCAAAAAGCAACATATCACACGAGTTCTTGAAAGTGCTGTGCTGGGAACTCTCTTTAGGTTTATTAGCCATCGAAGGTAATCGCACCAACCTAAGCATGACTATCATAAAGTGCAGTGCAGCAGAGGAAGTCATGCTTCACTGCGTGCCCCTAGAAACACTCTGTTTAGATGATTATCAAATAAATATTACCTCACATTCCCTGAAGGCAAAACTAGTCCAAAAATACCTCCTTCCAGTCTTTTTCCCCTCCAACATTCACCCCATTATCTGTTCAAATCTATTTTGATTACAGAACTAAATGAATTCATCCTTTCAAGGAGATATGCATGTCAGATTTAATTAATGTTCTCCTCACACTAAACGTCTGGTAAATCATCGGTGACTTTCATCTGAGTAACATTGGAGGTTACTCACATGATGCATAACATCCTGTCTTACACTGTATGTAAAGCCTGGTTGTCTTTCTATCATATCTGTACAACACTGTAAGGTGGACCAATCTCACCAAGACAATGGGTGCGGTCCAAATGGCACACTTTTCCTTCTTACTTTTAGTACATACTTCAGCTGCCCTTACAAAGTACGTACTGTTGCATGCAATATGCATCCAATCGGGACATACTACTTCGTCATAGGAGAGAGAGAGAGCACACTTGAAATAATTCACATCATTAAATTATTTCCACGAATTTAATGGATTTAGCCTGCAGCAAAGACACCGCTAACAAACAGATTACCTGACTGAACAAAGCCAATTTAAGGGATTAATTTAGCACCCCACTGGCTATTCTACAATAAGGCTTTAACATGTGGCTGGAAGGCATATTCAAAATATCTGCAAAGACAACACTTGACTGTGATTTTTACCTGGGTAGTCCCCCTAAATCCCACTCAGCACAGATGTACGGCCCTGGACGCAGAATCACCCAGAGGCCCAAGCTGGCTGCAAGGCGGAGGTAGGCTCTAAGATAAAGATACAAACAATGTTATTTATTATCAATACATGTCAATTTAAAATGTTTACTGCAGCAAATATAAAGCGGGGGCAGATAGTTATTCTCAATTAAAGCAGGTGTTCAATTGCAAATGTTATGTCATTCATTCTAAAATATTTCTCTCAATTTTTTTCCATTTTTAAATCACATTTTGAGGTGACATCTGCTTCCAGCACTAAACTTGACAGCGAGCAGCACATTTGATGGATCGACGCCAGCTTATCAATAAATCAAGAAGCACTGATACTGATTTGAGTGCACTGCTAATTAATCAAAAGCATTTCTTAAGGGTAAACGTACACCCTCTCAGCAGTATCAAATTATTCAAGACCGTGGAACGCTAAGCCCTTCTGCAATGCAACAGTGCCATCTGCAGGAGTCTCTCCTTCACTATCCCTTACTCTAAATCCAGCTGATCCTGAAAGTTGAACACCCCTCGCTGAGGCTCATGCAGGTTCCACGGCACATACCTGAAAACAGAAATAAAAGAGAGTTTGTGTGTGCTTTTAGAATTTTATATATATAAATCAACTTGTGGCTTATGACTCATTTCTGCTCTACTTTATTTGACCTGCATATAATATCCAGTTAAACAACTGTCTGACATAGTTCTGGTTCAGTTCATTCTGGTGCTTTAAGGCACTGTGTATTCAACCAGTCATGAGTTGCAGTGGGAGCCTACGTCGTGAGAGTATTGAGGCCACAGGCCTTCATCTTCAGCAGCCGGTCCTCCCAGTAGACTCTGGGGACACGGAAGTAATGGATGGAGCCCCCCAGGATGCGGAAGGGCTCTCCCTCCAGAGTGAACTGAGACGAGTTGGCCCTCAGTCCGTCCCCACGGCTTATCATTCTCACTTCATGGCGATTCCTAGGGGGCAAAATGCAGTTTACAACTGAAAAAACAACTGGTTGAACTAGTACAACTGGATCGAAAGCCATGAAGACATTTGAGACATACTGAACTTCTCCTGTATGATGAGAAGCGAGCTTGTCAACAAATATACCCTTGACCAAAATATTTAAACCCAGTTCCACCTGTTCAGAACTGCATTTGAATGTATTAAAGAGGACCTATTATGCTCTTGTGCCTTTTTCACTTTCCTTTAGTGTGTTATAGGTTTTTTTTGCATGTAAAAGATCTACAAAGTTACAAAGCCCAAAGTCCAGGCCAAAGGGAGTTACTCTCCCCCACAGAAACACTGCTCCTGAACTGCCTGAAACGCCTCGCTTGAAGTCCTGCTTTTTCTTCTGTAACGTGGTGATGTCACCAAGTAACACATTTGTGTCTCAAATACTCGCTGCCTTGATAACCCATCTGCACACGGACCACAGAGAGATGTGCCGAGGCTTTTCGGGGTCGGGTAAAATCTAACGCTAACATTATCTCTGTTGATCCAGTTCGTTTGCTTGCTTCCATGGTGTTTGTATGCCAATTTTGTTTCATATGTGGTAACGGGGTGTTGAAATGGGCAGTGAACGGGATCACACCAGCCAAAACAAAACCAGACGTTCCGGTCTGTAATGGAAATCTCAAAGGAGAACTTACTGGCTGTTGTCAGAGAAGCCAGTATTTCAATTTAGCATATTTCCATAATCTTGGATGACATATCATGGTAATTTTATGATTTATTACAGTAAATATATTACCTATTGGTCCTTTAAAGCATGTAAACATGTTCTAGCAGAAATCCAAATATAAGTATGCACCTGAAAATAAGCATAATAGGTCCTCTTTAATAACAGAAGAGGCACACCTTGGGCCTTGGACATCTTGCAAGGTTCAGTTATGGCTGATTATCCTAAAGCCATTTGATTATGACAACTAAGCTATTTCTCATATATATATATACATATATATATGAGAAATATGAGAATATATATATATATATTTTTTTTTTTATGTACATATATACAGAATATATATATATATATATATATATATATATACACAGTATATATATATATATACATATATATATACATATACACAGAGCTCTCCTACATATCTATGTATATAATTCAGCATAATGATACAAAAATAGCATGATCTCATTCTGATCAGTAAAAAAAAAAAATGCATTGAGACTTACATGTTGATTGGACCTCAAAACAGGACAAACTGAAGTCTAACACAACTTGTGTAACGTTCAATGTCCACAGGTGAGCCAGGTGAAAGCTCACAGGCAACTTTCTCCAGAATATTAGTCAAAGGGGCGTGCCTGACAGCATTATAAGAATCTTGGCATATTATATGCAAACCAGAATATGCAGGTCAAATGGGGCAATCGAGTCTCCGATCCCTTTGGTGTTGGTAATGGAGTAAGACAAGGGGGTTTACATTCACTAGCCCTCTTTATTGTGTACATGAATGAGTTATCTGACCAACTAAGAGGCTGTAAAACAGGCTGTATGATTGGTAACACCCTGGTAAACCATTTGATGTATGCTGACGATATGGCTATTGTCTCTCCTAGCAGTGCTGGGTTTCAACAGCTGCTGAATATATGCTCCGAGAATGGGGTCAAATATGATGTGCAATACAATGCAAAAAAAGTGTTCTCATGTTCTGTAAAACAAAAGAAGATAGGGACCTCAACTTTCAGGCTTTTTATCTATCAGGACAACTGCTAAGTGTTTGTAATAAAAATAAAATATCTGGGGCACTTTATTACAGATCAAATGATGATGACGACATGTACAGGCAGTGCTGTATATTATATGCTCAAGCTAACATGTTGGCAAGAAAATTCCACGTGTTCAGACCATGTCAAGATAGGTCTCTTTAGAGCAGGGCTGTCCAAAGTGGGGCCCGCGGGCCAAAGTTGGTCCGCCATCAGGTTTGAGTTGGCCCGCCAGATGTTAGCAAATCATTTTTTTTTTTATTAAAAGACCCAACCGACTTTACTGTCTTTTGGAGGCCGTACCTGGCTCGGGTTTATGTTTAGAAGATAGCGGCATCATATGAAACAAGGACTCCATTAGTACCATATCATGTCATATTAGCTTGTCAGGAAGGAGGCTAACACTCTAAAGTTATGTTAAATGTTGGTGAGGAAAAACTGGCATGGCCATTTGTCAAGGGGTCCCTTGACCTCTGACCTCAAGATATGTGACTGAAAATGGGTTCTATGGGTACCCACGAGTCTCCCCTTTACAGACATGCCCACTTTATGATAATCACATGCAGTTTGGGGGAAAACATGCAGTTCTTTGAATGCAGTATAAATGTGTTATTTTTGCCTATTCTAAAAATGGTGTATTTTAATATTTCTGCATACTGGGGTCCCTAAACAGTCTTGGAAATGCATAAATGAGCCCAATTGTATTCAGCAGGTGGGTTTTAAGGGGCTAACTATGTGAAACATATTCAATTAAGTGAACTAGTACCATTTTGCATCTTAACAATACAATACAATACAATACAATACAATACAATACAATAGGTGTTTAATTTTGGCCCGTGGCCCACCATTGAGTTCCAGTTTTGGCCCTCCATGGAAAAGTTTGGGCACCCCTGCTTTAGAGCCTATTGCACTCTCCTCTATACTGCCCCCCTGTGGGCCAAGTTTAAGAAGGTGAGCATGAATAAGCTTCAGGTTGCCTACATGTGCTGCATGCGGATATTACTTTAAGAAACCCAGGTGGTGTAGTGCAAGCGAGCTGTTCCGTAATGCAGGTGTCAACACTTTCCGGGCTCTGTTGAGAAACCTGATGTATACATTTATATGTCGGCTAAATGATTCTCAGAACGCCATTATCATGCTACTGTCAAATCCTAGTTTTAGTGTTATACGATACCAGTCACCCCTGTGGAAACACTGGTATAACTGTCTTTTATAAAAAAAGTGGCAGTTTCTATTTTAATGTATGTATTGTTGTTTGTGTTGTATGTTTTATAATGGACTTCGAGTCTGTCAATAAAGATGAATTGAATTGAATTGAATAGAGCCGAGTCCAGTAATATAACCAAAGCACATGGCAGTAACTTTAACCAACTTGACTGCAACAGTTTACATTAGAAGCGTCAGCGGGTGCGGTACTCACTCATCACTTCACGCATGACTCCTGTTAAGAGTTGACTACTGGTTAGACTCCCTTCAGGGTTAGGGTTAGTTGTTGTTGAAGTGTTTTCCTTACCTTGAAAACTGATAAGCAACTATCAGTCCTGCAGCAAAACACAGCAGGAGAAGATATCTTTGCTTTAGGGACAGACGAAATCCAGCCATTGATGAGCTTTACTTTGGTAGTTGCAGCACGACTTTAGCAACAGTTGCACCCTGTAATGTTTCTAGTTAAAGTGCACAAGGTATCTTTAGCTTTCCAAAGTGGTCGACCGATTACATTCCTGTTATCAGGCTCATCCAGTTTCACAAAACCTGTCAAAACTGACATGACAAGTTGCTCTACCCCATGTTTACACAACGCTGCGTTATTCGCTACGTTACTTCCGGGTTTAATAATTAAAAAGAAACTAAATACAGTCTATGAAAAATTAAACTTAGTTTCTCATTGTGGCAGCTAGAAGCGCCAGTAGTCTAAAAGTAGGACAAACAAACACCCGAGTTACTGAGTACTGCATGTAGGGACCGTCGCACAATTACGCTGCAGAAGAAACGCAAAAAAAAAATGTAAAACCTGTTCTTTATTTCTTTTAGTGTGCTGCAGCTGGTTGCAGTCGTTAATTATAAAGCGCATACAACCACCTACTCTACCGGAGTAACGCAGTATGAAATATTATTGTCCTTGGATTACCTTATATCATTAGGTAAATAATTAAATTATAGCATTAATAATTAAAGAAAAAAAAATTGATATATATTCCAATCTCCTTCAAATATGCCACAACCGCTTGCGTTTCCTGCAACCCATCTCCAATTAAAACTTTCCTTGCTTTTTATTATTTTTTAAAGGACCCATATTATGCTAATTTTCAGGTTCATACTTGTATTTTGTGTTACTACTAGAACATGTTTACATGCTTTAAAGTTCAAATAAAACATTATTTTTTTCGTACTGTCAGCCTGAATATACTTGTATTAACCCTCTGTCTGAATTGAATTGCGTTGCTAAGCAACAGTTTGGGTCCATGTTTACTTCCTGTCAGCTGATGTTATTCAAAAACACTGCAACAGGAAATAAACTGGGACACATTTAGAATGTTTACGTTTAAAACCGTGTAATGATCTAAATATTGTATATTTGTGACATCACAAATGGACAGAAATCCTAACGGCTTGTTTCAAATGTGCAATTTCTGAATACGGGCTGTGTGTATTGAGCTTTGATAGTTTAACAGTGTTTATAAAGCACTTAAACCTGCTGTATAATATAAAAGACCTGAAAATCTCACTTTTTACAATATGGAACCTTTAAATAATAAAAGAAATGTGGTTGTTTCCAACAAACTACCAAACATGATCTCCTTAAATTCTTCTTATGTATGTCATTAGAGCTGCAACAATTAATCGATTAGTTGTCAACTCTTAAATTAATCGCCAACTACTTTGATAATTGAGTAATTGGTTTGAGTATTACATGCCAAAGTTGAAAGGGAATGTTGTTTTTACATTCATATTTTTAAGCTACTTTTTAGTGACTGTCTTTGTTTTGCATATTTGGGCAAATAAAAAGAAGGCAATATGCCCGACAGTCTCCTGCCATCATCGTTCCCAGGATGCTTTCTAATGAGGCCTAATTTAGTCTTGTATGTCCTATTCTTACCTTTTTGATCGGTCCATAAAATCCTCCCTCCTCACATCCATTCTTTTTATTTTATGTCTTCTTTCAACTCATGATCCCCAAATCCCTGGTGTACAATCTGCTAAAGGAGATAACAATGTCAGCAACAGTGTCAAAAACATAATGTTGAGAGCACTAAAACAACTCCCAAAACCAAGGGTTTATTCAGCTTTATACTGTATTTGCAAATAGCATTTTTGTGTAAGCTGTGACATTATTAAATATTTCTCTGTGGAAAACAAATGTCATAAACATGTAGGCCTACAATTTTCAAAACTAGCTACGAGATGTATTATAATATGGAAAGTTGTTTGACAGCTCTCCCTTGACAACATTGTATGCAATAGTTTGTCTATTTATTTAAGTAGATATATCAGACAATGTAGTATAAGGAGCCCTTAGTCTTTTTGTTTTGTAATGTGTTGTGGTGCTCTTTGTTCTATAGTTTTGACTTTTCATCTTATCAATAACCATAAAATGTTGATGTGCTCTCAGGGAAAATAAACACCCCAACTACTGTATATCCTAAATGGGGAAGAAAAGATGAATAACATGACACACATAACACATATTCATGCTATTACACACTAACTTGTGACCACAGTGGTACACAGTACCTTATTTGTTAAGCTGTGATTATATTTAGAACCACTATAGGGCATCAGTACATTCTTTATGTAAACTATATCATGAGGCCAACATTACTGTGTACAATGTAATGCCTCCCTTCTCTGACTGAGAGAGAGATAGAGAGAGAGAGAGAGATAGAGAGAGAGAGAGAGAGAGAGAGAGAGAGAGAGAGAGAGAGAGAGAGAGAGAGAGAGAGAGAGAGAGAGAGAGAGACAGAGCACTATTATATTTTTTGTTCTGAAACAACAATAGTTTCCCTTATCCACAGTGTTTGAGGCCTCCCAGCACCATCCTCCCTTCAAATGCTCCCAGGCAAGCTCAGCTTCAAGGTACAGCAATGTTTTTGATGTAATTGGGATTTTCTGTTATTCTACATTTGGGACCCTTCAGGTTAATGGTAAGGTTTTATTTTCATTGTGCTCATTTAAAAATTAGTGCTGTCAATCTATTAAAATAATGAATCGCGATTAATCGCATGACTGTCGCACATTTTTTATCTGTTTAAAATGTACCTTAAAGGGAGATTTGTCAAGTATTTAATGCTCTTATCAACATGGGAGTCGGCATATATGCTTTCTTTATGCAAATGTATGTATATATTTATTATTGGAAATCAATAACAACACAAAACAATGACAAATATTGTCTAGAAACCCTCACAGGCACTGTATTTAGCATTAATAATATGATCAAATCATAGGCAACAACAGCGACAATGGATTCTTTAGGTTTTCTAATTTCCAATGATGCCGTCTTTATCACCTTCACTCTAGCTTTATAACTAAGCCGAAGACCGATATTAGTGGCGTTAAGACAAACGTGTTATCGCATTAACTTTGACAACCCTAATAAAAATTAAACGTATTTTGTGCCATTCATGTTCATACTATGTATAATATATCAGATGCATCATTTAAGTAGCCTGTTTGTAAGGTTTTATTTCAGTAACACACCTTTGAATTATATCATCCAACACGTACTGTATGACCTGCTTCAGGAGATGGGCCTTTTCCATGATATTTTATCTAACAGTTTTTCCCCAGCAGACATCACCCTGAAGTGAGAAGAATGAGCCGTGTGGAGGGTCTGAGGGCCAACTCGTCTCAGTTCACTCTGGAGGGAGAGCCCTTCCGCATCCTGGGTGGCTCCATCCATTACTTCCGTGTCCCCAGAGCCTACTGGGAGGACCGGCTGCTGAAGATGAAGGCCTGTGGCCTCAATACTCTCACCACGTAGGCTCCCACTGCAACATGACTGTGCCGCATTTCACAGCATTGTCACTATTCTGTTACTGGAGAAGGTCAAACACAGATTAGAATAAATCAAATGTGTTTCTATGAAATGGCTTAAGAGACAGTTTACCTTAAAATGAAATAGAAACAAAGGAAATATCAGGATTTTTACGAGCCACTCGGGAACGCGCTATTGCTTATAAGCTACAAAGTATTGTTTTTGTGCTTTTTCAGATATGTGCCATGGAATCTGCATGAGCCTGAGAGAGGAATATTTAACTTCCAGGATCAGTTGGACCTTAAGTAAGGCTTTTATGTTCTGTTATCGAGCATTTTCAGATGTTGGCCCTAAACTGGAATAGTTTGCCAATCAAATTGATCCCCTCCCCTTCTTTAAAATCCGTCTAAAGACCCATCTCTTTTTGTTTTGCATTTGTTGTTTGTGCAATACTGTTGTGTTATGAATTTATCAAGATGCTCTATATGCTTTTATTAATTTACCTATATTCTCTTATTTATGTCTGCGTTTTTATTTGATCATTCATGTGTTTTATTTAATCTCTTAGTAAAGCACTTTGGTTGACGTTGGTTGTTTTTAAATGTGCTCTATAAATACATGTGACGTTGACTGTTTCTTCCTTTTTGTAGATATATAGGTAAATATTCCAAAAAGACATGCAGAATGGTTATTTTTTTTTTTAAATGAAGCAGAAGGTGTCTCTTCCATTCTCAGAGCCTATGTCAGTTTAGCAGCAGAGATGGGTCTGTGGGTGATCCTGCGTCCTGGACCTTACATCTGCGCTGAATGGGACTTGGGCGGGTTGCCTAGGTAACACCATCTGCCCATTTCTTTAAATGATTGCCATTTATTAGCAGTATGCCAAGAAGTTGTGTTTCTTTCAGCTGGCTCTTACAAGATAAAGGCATGCAGTTGAGGACAACTTATCCTGGATTTGTAGATGCCGTCAACCTCTACTTTGACAAGCTTGTCTCTGTTATCAAACCTCTGATGGTAAGTCAAACTCAAAGTTTAGTTATGATATTTCCTGAAAGAACAATTGGAGATTTCAGTGAGATCAACATGTGTTTGCCTTCTCAGTTTGAAGAGGGAGGCCCAATCATTGCAGTTCAAGTGGAGAACGAGTATGGATCATATGCCAAAGATGAGAGATACATGCCATTTATACAGAATGTGAGTTTACTAATGTATTGCAAGGTTTCTTTTTTTATTTAAATCTGTAATGTACTTTATTCAATATATCATATTTCTTCTCCTGTAGTGTCTCCAGTCCAGAGGGATCAAGGAGCTCTTGCTGACTTCAGACAACTGGGAGGGCTTGAGATATGCAGGGATGGAGGGAGGTAATGAAAATAACTAACCCTCGAGTCAAATCAAATTGCCAAATTAAGTTGTAGTAGTTTGCCAAAAAAAAGTCAAATGCCTAAAACATTTATTAAAGTGTATTATTTTTGAGGATATAATTTATTGTGATTGCTATTTACTTTTCATTGTTTGACTTAGTTTGACTAAAACTTGTTAATTTCAGTTCTAAAGACAATAAACCTTCAGAGGCTGTCGTTCGGAGCTATCCAGCACTTAGCTAACATGCAGGTAGGTGATTAATGGGTATCTTTGGCAATATGGTTTTTGCACTCACTACTGATTACTTGTAAAAGTAAAATATAATTTATTTCTACTTCTGCATATACCGTAGTATTGTGTAAGAGCATTGGCTAAAAGCCCAAAAGGAAAATGTTACATTTTATTTCTCATTAAAACCTTCCTATGGCTCTTAAATTACAGTAGACAGTAAGTTATGTATTAATACAGGCGTGTTTTGTGTTTTGTGTAGCCTGAGAAACCTCTAATGGTGATGGAGTACTGGTCTGGGTGGTTTGACGTCTGGGGAGAACATCACCATGTGTTCCATGCGGAGGGTATGGAAACACTTTTCAACCTTCATTTTTTACAATGAACATTTCTGCTGCTCCTTTTCAGCATCAATCTGCATTTCATTCGTTGTTTCATATTGCTCTTTGGCCCACTTTGTGTATAATCCCATCATTTACTATTACTTGGTTTACAGATATGCTAGCTGTTGTGTCAGAGATCCTGGAGAGAGGTGTCTCCATTAATCTGTACATGTTTCATGGGGGAACCAGCTTTGGCTTCATGAATGGAGCGATGGACCTTGGCACCTACAAACCTCAAGTCACCAGTTATGGTTAGTGGGAGTTCTCTTAGAGCTCAGAGACCAAAAAACACAATTATTTTGTTCATTAATATGATTCCCATCAACAAATGTGTTGCTTCTTACTGTTTTTGTTAACATTTTCATTGCAGATTACGACGCTCCGCTATCTGAGGCTGGAGATTGCACCCCAAAATATCAACTCTTGAGGAATTTATTCAGCCAGTACCATGGTAATGTCTTTTTAAAGACTGTGTAACATTTATGGGGATCTACTGGCAGAAATGGAATATAATATTAATAAGTAATATTTCTTTAGTGTATAATCACCTGAAAATAAGAATCGTTGTGTTTTCGTTACCTTAGAATGAGCCGTTTTGATCTACATAGGAAGCGGGTCCCCTTTCTACGGAGCCCGCCAGTAGCCCAAAGCGGACATACCAAACACTGTTAACTTTTCCTGTTTGAGCCGAAGTCAATAACGATACTCGCTGCCACTCTCTCTCTTGCTTCACCACTCACTTTCGAACTCTGCTCCAAATGACCTATGCTACTCGTACAAAAACTGTCTCTAGATGGGACCGTTCACGTTTTCACATCTGCCACCGTAGTTCTTCTACACGCTTGGCACACGGGAGAGGCTTCAGTTGGTTATAATCTGCAACCTCACTGCTAGATACTGCCAAATCCTACACACTGTTCCTTTAAGCATCCATGACATTGATTGCATTGCAAATTCCATGTGAAACTACAGTATGTACACCTAACAATTAATTTGATGACTGCATTACCCAGAGTAATTGCAGTCTGCCATAATTAGCATTAATGAAATGTTTTTGCCAACTCGTGTTCCAGCTGAGCCTCTTCCTGAAGTGCCCTCTCCTCAGGAGAGGAGAGCATACGACCCTGTTACCATCCAGCAGCACCTGTCACTGTGGGACAGCCTGCACTTCACCGACAAGGTAAGCTACCCGCGACAAAGAACCTGTCTGGTGTGACAGTTGATATATATATATATAATGGAAAATGTTTTATCCATACCGTCAGCTATATAAAGGGGTCCTGCTGGGATGCGAGCAAAATGTAAGATGTGGTGAGCTTCACAGATAGACAGATCATAGAGATTTAGCAATATGCTGCTCATGCTCAAGAGAGATGTCTCACACCTGGTCATGCATCAAGGTGTCAACACACCATCTTTTTTTTAAGTAACTTTCATATGCTGTTTGGTGGGCTCTTTTATTCCAAGTGTGTTGCAGTGTCATGCATGCTTCCTAACCCCAGCAGTGATGGTATTCATCTTGTCCTAACTGTAAATCTACGCAGATACAGATTACACTTCATTGTCCTGACAGATCAATGTTTACGGTGTTCTGCCAGATTCTTTTATCTGATAATACGTTGGGATGTTTGACTATTCATCCAGCCGTACAGGTCAGAGAGGCCGGTGAACATGGAGGATCTCCCTGTCAACACTAACGCTGGTCAGTCATATGGATACACACTGTATGAAACCACCATCACCAGTGGAGGAACCCTCAACTCCAGGAACAACATCAGAGATAGAGCACTGGTGAGAATACGCAGACAGACATACATATATACAATATATGCATAATATAGTCTCAAAACATATTTTTCTTTTTATGTTCTCCAGATTTTCGTGGACAGACAATGTGTTGGTTGTTTGGACTACAAGACTCAAGAGCTGGCACTCCCTCATGGACAGGTACTGACTGTTTTTTTGTGGCTGTTCTTAGCTGTACATGTCATCTTCCCTATAGCTGTTGTCCTTAGCTCCTATTATACTCGGACTTAGGGTAAGGGCTAATTACAGAAAGTACAAGGGCCCATATGTCAGAAGCATCCCAGAAATATTTTTATGACAAGCCTTAACCTTTGTATTTGGAGTGAATGGATGTAGAACACAATATAGTTGTCTTTGGTCACTGTCCATACCTGTTACACAGTAATCAAAGGTATCCAACTGCTCCCAAGCATTTTTCTGAGATGGCGTCAAAGTACAAGCGAGTACTTTATTCCCCTGGGCAAGCATAAAAAGAGAAAAAATAATAAAATTACTGTGTTTCCATCCATTAAGGATAGCAAGATGGTACAATATCCACTAACATTATTGACAGATTTCTTATTCATAATTGAAAAATGCTTTTTAGAAATTGTATCTGCAGGATTATGATTAATTCAGCAAAACATGCAGCAATGTTGGTAGCATAATATTTTGCAAATGTTGTAAACAATGGCTAATTATATAGCCAGATGGATATATTTAAATATATGCTATACAGTTTTTCAGAGGGCTTCTGAATTATCCAGCAGATTCCAATTTTGCAGCATCTAATTGTGCTCAAACAGGATTTAGAGGAACTTTTCAAAGCAATAACGCTCTACAACACTTCTGTCTAACAGAGAAGTCTCAGCTTTATAGTTTCTGTCTTATTCATACTCCATTCTGTTTTAATCCTTCAATAACCTTGCACATGTTGAATTTGCACATCGTTATACTACTTCATTTAATTTTTATTTAAAAACAAAAAACTTGCACACTTTGCTAATGTATATAGTATGTTATTTTATGCTTATATTTCCTGTTAGTTGTAGTAGTTTCATATATTTATAGTGTATTCTAATATATTCTTTATATTGTGTATTCTATAGATATTTTTCTCTAGCGTTGATAGTTATATTTACTGTGTATTTACTGTTCCTGAGCAATGCAGTGAAACACAATAATTTCCCAATTTGGGATTAATAAAATACATCTATCTTTCTTACGACGAAATGTGATTCTGGGAAGCTGTATACATTAAATATTCATATAAGCAGAAAAATATTGAAATATCACGCTCCTGTTTTGTGCGCTGAAGGGAGAGATGACCTTGAGCTTGCTTGTGGAGAACTGTGGAAGAGTGAATTATGGGAAAGCTCTGGATGAACAGCGTAAAGGTATTCTGCCTTCAAACATTAGTGTCTTGTGCTGTGCCTGCCATACAACGATTTATTACTTTTACACCAGCTCAGTCATCTGAGTTTATGAATACCCATTGTGCTTCGCTCACGTATATTTCAAACCTGAACTGTTCATATTAGAACAGATCTGAATCAAATCATTCGTAACATTAATTTTAACATTGTTCAAGCCGATCAGAACAGTTCAGATAAAGTTGCTTGGACACTGAAAAATTAAATCAGTTAAGTCAAATGACTGCCACTGTGTAAAATTACTGACCTTTTCTCTGTTTTGTGGCCCATCATGAAACCTCATATTGTATTACAGGTATTGTGGGAGACATTCTGTTGAATCACACCCCTCTGAGAGGATTTACCATCTTCTGTTTGGATATGAAGCCATGCTTCATGAAAAGGTTGGTTTACTGAATGTCATTTTTTATTCTGTGAAAATGACTTCTAGACCTCTTCATGGTCGCAAAGAGACATTTGCTGGTCGTAAATACTTAATCGGCTAATAAATCACCCTTCATAGTTACAAACAGGTATTGCTAATTTGACATGTATATTTGGTGTCTAGTAGTGTGGGTATATGACTACTGCCTTTATTTACAACACAGTATATGCCCACACATTGCATGCAAATAGTTCATGCGCTAAAAATAATTGTACTGCAGAACTCAAGTTGTGTTTTGCCAAATCCTTCTCGGCTCATAATTCCCATGATTACAGTGAGTGTTTCATATAAATGTTTGATCTTGTTTCAGATTAATGAGTTCAGGTCAGTGGAAGTCTGACTTCAAGTCGCCCTCCACTCCAGGATTTTTCCAGGCCAGACTGTATGTGGATGGTCCCCCCAGAGACACCTTCATCAGACTCCCTGTAAGTCATCTTTTATGCTAAACTGCATCTATTATAGAAATTATAGAAAAAAATGTATATGAAATTTCTTATATTGATCTATTTCTTGTATTTCAGAATTATCTATAATTGATAATACAGTATTTTGCATGCATGTTTAATTTGGATTTTAATTACAGTTTGGAAAACAAACAAGTTGACATTGATCATACCAGTGCATCCATCCACAGGGTTGGGGTAAAGGAGCCGTGTTCATCAACGGACACAACCTTGGACGCCATTGGTTCATTGGTCCCCAGCTTTTCCTTTATCTCCCAGGACCTTTGCTCAGAAGTGGAGAAAATCAGGTATATCCTTATCTGTGTATATGAATGATATATAGTACATGAAGTTCACCTCTGCTTTCTATTTTTTTTTAGATGATTTGTGGCAGATTGTTTAGGTATTTTTTTATGCTCTCTTTCAGATTATTGTTTTCGAGGAACAAAAAGCAGATGACAAAATACTGTTTGCTGAAAATCCTGATCATGGAAGGACAATTGATGTTTACAAACTCCCCTTTTGCACACTGCTGTGAAAATAACATACAGCATTAACACATGTTTATGCACACACACAACTGTATATGCCATACTGCCATGACATGAGAGCCACAATAAAACACACAACATCTCATGTAAGTACAATCACTTAATTGTTACTAATCAGTAACAACTGAATAAAAAAACAGGCTATGGAGTAGCAGCAAATCATACTTATTCTAAATGCAGGAGGAGAAGAGCTGATTCATAGTAATGGATCCTTTCACATTTCATTGGGGCCAACTGCCAAAATGGAGCAAAAAAAGACAGCCAAATTATCACCAGCCGCTCAATGACATTTTTACCAGCTCAAACAAAAGAAATAGTCCAAATTAAAGCTGTGAGCAGCGATGAACGGGCCCTCGCACCTGTCGCGTGTCGGGGATACTGGCTGGATGCCGATTTACGCGGCCAGGCACGATGAAACCGGAACTTTGATGACGCCTACCACAAGACTCTATGACAAACGGTTCATGAGTTATGAAAGGGGGCGTGGCCAATGTCTTAGGGCGGGGCTATGAGTCTATATTGACATGTAAATGTCCTCAGGACTGGACCCTCATCATACCTGAGAAATTCGGGGCAGATCGAACTATGTACAGTGGAGTTACAACAACTTCCTGTTTCGTGGCAAATGGCTCAAAATGGCCACCACGCCACGGTCAGGTCGTTCAGTGAAAACTCACTATTTGAATAATTTTTCATCCTCAAGGTCTTAAGATGGTCCTGACCAAATTTCAAGTCGATCTGATCAAATCTGTAGGAGGAGTTCATTAAAGTACACGGCCTGTAAAACGCTAAAAATGGGCGAAAATTGCATATTAAATTAAAAATGGCTGACTTCCTGTTGAGTTTTGGGCATACCTCCAAGAGGCGTTTTTGTGCGTCTCCACATGTTACATCTCTCGGCCAAATTTCATACATGTAGGTGAACACTCTGGCAAATTAAGAGCTATATTAGCAGGCTGGTGTTGCAGATGAAAAACTGAGGCTTCCTGGAAATTACACTAGCAACTTAACAAAAACGCAAACTGACCTTTAATTAGCTTTATTTATTATTTAGGGTTATTTAACTAGCATATTGGCACCATGGGTTTTAGTCATATAAAATGACATTAACCTTTCAAATATTGACTTAACTTAACGTTACATGTTGTGGCATAAATTGTAATCTTCTCTGTTTGTTGATCTCTGCCGTCATTCTCTCACCTGTCTCTGAAGAGATGGTGCTGCGCATGTGCAGAGAACCCTCTCTACAGTCTCTCTCGTGTAATCTCGCGAGATTACTTTACAAATCAGGTGTATGGTTTGATGGAACAGAAAAAAATAAAAATGGGCTTGATAATGTCATATAATGTATTTTTTTTTAATGTATGGATCAGACAGAACACCTGCTGGTTGGTGCTGTTTAATCTAAAGCAGCAACCAGAAATGCTTGCAGGTTGTACAAAGCAAAGAGATGACCTGTGTATTTAAGTGTGTTTACTGCCCTCTAGATAGATAGATAGATAGATAGCTAGATAGAAACTTTATTGATCCAGAGGGAAGTTTCCAGCATCATAGTTCCATAGTGCAAAATATGTTAGTAAAATAGTTAGTAGTACAAAGTACAAAAAAATATACCAGATATAAAAATACAAGGAGATGAAGAAAACTGTTAAAACTGAATATAGTGCAGGGTAACAGCTGTGATACACGACTATTAAAAAAAGTGAATATAGTGCAGAACACATTGTTAAAAATGAGTATAGTGCATTAAATTCAACAAATCAGGTGTATGGTTTGATGGAACAGAAAAAAATAAAAATGGGCTTGATAATGTCATATAATGTATTTTCTTTCATGTTTGGATCAGGCAGAACACCTGCTGGTTGGATGGGTCTTAGTCATGCTGTTCAATCTAAAGCTAAAGTCAAAACAAAATGCTTGCTGGTTGTACAAAGCAAAGAGATGACCTGTGTATTTAAGTGTGTTTACTCCCCTCTAGTGGTCACTGTCAACTGCAATATTAAATTCGAAAAGTCATTGTTTAGACTTTATTTTCCAACATTTTTCAAACTTTTTTTTTAGACATTTTTTTCAGACTTTTTTCAGACTTTTTTTCAGATATTGTTTTACGGACATTTTTTCAGACTTTTTTTTCTCGAATATTTTTCAGACTTTTTTTTCAGACTTTTTTTGGACATTTTCAGACTTTTTTTATTCTTATATATTTTTCAGACTTTTCAGACATTTTTCAGACTTTTGTGTCAAGACATTTTTCAGACTTTCTTTTTCTTATATATTTTCCAGACTTTTCAGACATTTTTCAGACTTTTGCTTCTGGACATTTTTCAGACTTTTTTTTCAGACTTTTTTTTCGAATATTTTTCAGACTTTTTTTTTTATATATATTTTTCAGACTTTTCAGACATTTTTCAGACTTTTGTGTCCAGACATTTTTCAGACTTTTTTTTCCGAATATTTTTCAGACTTTTTTTTCCGAATAATTTTCAGACCTTTTTTTCAGACTTTTTTTTTTGAATATTTTTAAGACTTTTTTTTCAGAATATTTTTCAGACTTTTTTTTTTTCGAATATTTTTCAGACTTTTGTGTCCAGACATTTTTCAGACTTTTTTTTCCGAATATTTTTCAGACTTTTTTCTCCGAATATTTTTCAGACTTTTTTTTTCGAATATTTTTCAGACTTTTTTTTTCGAATATTTTTCAGACTTTTGTGTCCAGACATTTTTCAGACTCTTTTTTTTAATACATTTTTCAGACTTTTCAGACTTTTGCTTCTGGACATTTTTCAGACTTTTTTTTTCGAATATTTTTAAGACTTTTTTTTCAGACTTGTTTTTTTTCGAATATTTTTCAGACTTTTTTTTCTCGAATATTTTTCAGACTTTTTTTTTATATATATATTTTTCAGACTTTTGTGTCAAGACATTTTTCAGACTTTTTTTTTATATATATTTTTCAGACTTTTCAGACTTTTGCTTCTGGACATTTTTCAGACTTTTGTTTCTGTTTTTTTACATAACATTTTTCAGAATTTTTTTCAGACATCTTACATACTTTTTTTTCAGACATTTGCTTCTGGACATTTCTCAGACTTTTGTTCAGACTTTTTATTATTTTATTTTTTTTACTTTTTCAGACATTGTTTAAACTTTTTTAAATAATGAAAAAATGAAAAAAATGTCTAAATAAAAGTTTGAAAAATGTTGGAAAATAAAGTCTGGATAAAATTTCTGAAAAATGTCTGAAAAAAAGTCCGAAAAATAAAGTTTGAAAAACGCTGGAATAAAAGATTCTGAAAAATGTCTGGAAAAAAAGTTTGCAGCCATGTTAACATATACTTTCTGGAAAATGTACACTTTCTTAACACAATACATGATGCAAGGCTTAATATTTATATACATTAGAAATACAGATACTATTATTAACATATAAATGTCTCATACCTCAGCATTATCAGTTCCTGAGTCTACCTCTATGTTGATGCTAGGAGATGTTGATCTGTGTATTTAAAATTAGGATTGTTTGCTTACCTCTAGTGGTGACCACAGGGAACTGATACATTAGTAAAATCAGCATCAATGCAGAAATTATAGCACACCCAAACTTCCGGTAAATCATTTCAAAATAAAACGTACACAAAAGTGTAGTTACTTGAAATCGCTGCAGTAAGGCAGTGTATAGTCATGGCAATGATTGGCCATAAGCAATAACAACATGACAGATACACAAAATTCAGTTTAATTATTTAAGAGTATTTTTAGGGATTATTTTGAACACATAAAGTATAAAAACAATTTTTTTTAAAAAGATATTGAATAATGTACAAATAATTAATACAGCAAATATAAATATAAATAAAGCACAGGGCTAAAAGGAAAATCTTGTATTGTAAACAGCAGTTGTATGCTAACCAATGCTAATTTGCTAGCCCCTCAAAGCATCATGGGACAAAACCACTTCCGTAGAAGGTGATTACGTATGAGTTTATTTTGAAAATAATAGCCGGAAGTTCGTCATGTATCTCCATCTGGCTTGACTTGTAAACACATCCGCTCTAGTTCCTGTGTCTGCACAGCTACTGCAGGAAGAGACCTCGGTTCATTTCAACTTACAGAAGAGCTGAATACATGCCCTTAACTACATTATTGTCTTAACTTAATATGAGCTAATTTAGCAGTGAATGTAGTGATACAATTAAAATGTGAGTATAGTATAGTATAGTATAGTGGTTGTTAAGAGCAGCTCCTACAGTAACCTTAGGTCTCCTTAGCCTAGCCGAGCTGAGCTGCAGAGCTGGACCAGTTTTAAACATTTAGTTTAGCTAAGTTGAGTTTTTATAAATAAAGGTTTTGCTTCTGCATCCTGACATGGAGTCATTTGAAGCTGTTGTTGGATGCTCTGCAGCCATTGCTGTGGGTGTGCTTGTGTTTGCAGCCTACAAACTTGGCTTACTCTACCAGTTGTTTCACAAGGTAAGCTTTTCACAATTTATAAACTCCATGCTTTTCTATTCCTTTTCCCCTACATGCATTTTTAGCTTAAAGCGTCATTGTGCATAGATCAGTCATAGCATACTACACCTGCATTATAAAATCACCTGTATTCTGTATAGGCTGCTGTCACAGGTGAAAGGTAAGATGACCTCTATTCATGTAAACTTTGACCGACCTTGTGGTTTTTCTAGCACAAAGGCTATCTCAACAACCCAGATTGTCAGTGGGATTGCACAAAGACCAGAGATACTTAACCTCTGCAAGAACAGGGAACAATGTGTGGTGGTTGTGAAATATGAGAGACCAGTGGAGTGATGAGGTGGATGACATGTGACCCTTAGAGGGGTTATCAGCTCACACTGACTGCTTCTTTTATATATATATATATATATATAATCTCTAACAGAGCTTTTTTTCTGGGTTACATAATTGATTATTCTGTTAAATCAAGTCAAGTTAATTTAATTTTTATAGCCCAATATCCCAAATGTGATATTGGGCTATAAATATATTAGCCAAATATTTATATCTCATATGCACATTTGTAAGGCTTATTACATTCAAACACTCAACATGTACAGACTGTATATAGAGTGCTCTATTCATCAGTTAGATACGTCATATAGGTTTCAATAATTTGCATGTTTAAGTGCCACATCTTTGAGAGTGACTGATTAGGGTTAAAATGACATTAATAAATCATCTGTTTGGGATGGATAGAATAACATAAAGTAGCATTAAAGCTGCACTAATCAATCTTTTTTATGTGTAATGTCACAAATTTGCCCCTCATGGGGTTTTACAGTCTGTTAAATTGGTGAAGTAACAGTATCTGAATATTCTCTTCTCTGACTTAACTTTTTATTCTGTCCTCTGACTCACTCCAGACGGAGACGAAGAGCCCGCGACACGGTGGCGAGAGCGTGGCAGAGGTGCTCCGCGTCCACGGGGTCAAGTTCGTTTTCACACTTGTCGGTGGACACATCTCACCTATCCTGGTGGCTTGCGAGAAGTTGGGAATTCGCATTGTGGACACCAGACACGAGGCCACCGCTGTCTTTGCTGCTGACGCTGTGGCGAGACTCTCAGGTGCAGATTTATGTTACAAGATTAGACCGATGTATCAGTCTTATTTGAGCTCTCTGTTACCAGCAGTTATGCAAAATAATGGAATTGGGTGTGCCGTTTGCCTCGGTGAGGTGTGTCTTGATAAAGGGTGTTCTCGCTGCAGTAGTTTTGACTTGTCAAACACAGGTGTGTAACTAACAGCATTGATAATGCATTACATTTCAGTGTTCCAGCATTTTTGCCAATCTAGTATAGTAATAAGTTTAGATTGAACTGTCTCAGTGTCTAGTTTGTTCCTTATGCCAGTCGTGAGTGTGTTTTTTTTGGGGCTGGTTGATAGCCATCTTGATTGTCAACCCACCAGGCACTGTTGGTGTAGCAGCGGTGACTGCTGGCCCGGGCCTCACAAACACAGTGACAGCAGTGAAGAACGCTCAGATGGCTGAATCTCCATTGCTGCTCATGGGAGGAGCTGCTGGTACACTACTTCAGGTATGACGGTCTTATTAAACGTGTTACACCTCATCTTCTCAACCTCAGTGTCTAACCTCTCCATCAACTGTGTTTGTGTGACAGGGCAGAGGAGCGCTGCAGGATATCGACCAGATGTCTCTCTTCAAGCCGCTGTGTAAGTTCTGTGCCTCCATCAGGACCATCAGGGAGATCGTGCCTACTGTCAGGAAAGCCCTGGCCATCGCCCAGTCGGGAACTCCTGGTCCTGTTTTCATAGAGTTCCCCATCGACACGCTCTATCCATACCATCTTGTGTCCAAAGAGTTTGGAGTTAAGAACCCTCCCAAAGGCCTGATGGGAAAAATTGTCTCATGGTATGTTATCAGCATGTCTTGTATACACTGCACAGTACTATTAGTGTATGTAAAATACACAAACAAAGACTGTTGACTCCAGATAAATATAAAATGACACTTGTATGAAAATAAATTGTGAAGAGAGCTGTATGCATGACTAAAATTAGCACTTTTATATGTGCATTGATATGAGCATTGTTACATTGTTAGACATACATTTCTGGTTTCCTGGGAGCCTAAATGTCTGGAATACATACCTTGTAAACTTTGGTGCAAGTGTGACCTGGATCTTTTATACAACCTTGAAGTTTTGTGTTTTCCTCTCTCCCCATGATTTATGTCACTCTCAACCGTCATAAAGGCAAAAATGCAATAATACATATAAAATGATTTCCCGTGATGGTCTAATTTCTTGTAAGGTACCTCAATAACCACCTCATGAACCTCTTTGCTGGAGCCTGGGAGACGAGAGATGTGTCTCCACTTCCTGTTGACATCCCACAAGCCACAGACGATCAGGTAAGACTGCTCTTAGTAGTAAAGGCTTGATGTTACTTATACGCTCTTGCTGATACAGAGTCAGTCTCTGTCACTCTGGACAGGATTGACATGACTCAGCCAGTTTTTTTTTTTCTTTCAATACAAATCAGGTACAAAAGTGTATAGAGCTGGTGAGTCGAGCCAAGAAACCGGTTATTCTGCTGGGTAGCCAAGCAACACTACCCCCAACGCCGGTTGATGACATCAGGTAAAGGACAATGTGATACGTCCCCCCCCTCTTTCTCTACATTTCTCTCCTGTGTCTTACTGTTTTTCTGGCATTGTTTACTATTTGGTTGCTCACTGTTGATACTAGAAAGTGCTCTTTGGCTTTCATTAGTTTTTCTGTAAGAATTTGAAAAGCATTGAAGTGTTCTTAATTTTACTTAGCTCTGCTCATCTGGGTAAAAATGTTTTCCTGCTCTATAGGAAGGCATTGGAGGACCTGGGCATCCCCTGCTTCCTTGGGGGCATGTCCCGTGGCATGCTGGGTAGAGACAGCCCCATCCACATCAGACAGAACAGGCGAGATGCTCTGAAGGAGGCCGACTTGGTGCTCTTAATAGGTCAGGCATACATTACAGTCTTACAGTTTAAATCTTGTATGTTAACATAGCAATAACATAACTTTGTGACAATGGATTACTTAATAATCAAACACAGAAGATAACTAGTTCACATAAGATAACAGCTGTTCCTTGTTACTTAAACCAACTCTGGAAGTTGCTTAATGTTTGTTGAAACACTGTTGGAGGTTGGACTGTATTAGTAGTCAGTATAGCCTCAGGCTATACATAATTCCAATAGAAATGTTGAACATTGTGTTGCGTTTGCAGGCACTGTGTGTGACTTCCGGCTGAGCTACGGCAGAGTTCTGAACAGACGCAGTAAGATCATCGCTGTCAACAGAGACAAAACGCAGCTGCTGAAAAACTCAGATATGTTCTGGAAACCAACTATAGCAATTCAGGGTATGTTCACAAGCTGCCGTCATGATCATAATCAAAGTAACAACATGTCATTTTAGATCTCTGGTCATTAGTGAAGAATGTGCCATATTAAAAAAAACAAAAAAAAAAACTCCAATTTCTACACTGAACACGTTATATCATTTGTGATTACAATGATAAAATATAAATTGCTTCATTTTAGGTGATGCTGGTTCATTCATAGCGCGGCTTTCCAAAGGCCTGAAGGGCCATCGCTGTCCGGAGGAATGGCCTCAGAGCCTCAAAGCAGGAGATATGACCAAAGAAAATGCAAACAGGTAAGCAGAGGTGATGATCCCGGTCAGCATGTGTTGTAAAACCATCTGTTAAACCTTGTTGTTAATGCAACTATAACTCCGTAACTAAAAAAATCATGTCTTCATCACATTAACTAGAGTATTTTTTTTTTATTCCAGGGCTAAAGCTGATGAGAAGACCGACCGCCACTTGAATCCCTTGAAAGTCCTCCACCGTGTGGATGAGTTGATGGCAGAGGACAGCATCATTGTTGCCGATGGGGGTGATTTTGTTGGAAGTGCCGCTTACATAATGAGACCAAGAGGACCTATGCGATGGCTAGATCCAGGTGAGATCTCATAAACCAAACAACAATTTGTTTATGAAGGACTGTTGTGATTAAAACAATGGATGTTTGGTCCTGTAAATGTGAGACGAGAGGGCTTTTCTAATTATCAACAATATGAAAATGAAACAACAAGAATCAAGTCAACTGATTTGTTGAATTCAGTTGTTTGTTGTGTTGGAGAAATCATTCGAGTGCAGTTCAGAAGTTGGCTGTAGTGGTGTGAGTTTAATGAAGCATGCCGGCACACTGGTGAACTTACAGACACAGAGCGTGTCTGAGCTGGTGAGTTGACCCTGAGCAAATGAAATGGAAGCACTATTATACAGTAAACCAAAGCAGCGATTAGACAGGAGGTAAATAGTAGGGTAAGAGAAGACAGTGGTCTGACAAAATGCAATTACAAATAGAAACAAAAGGTAGGAAGTGGGCATTTTCATTCAGACATGCAGGAAGGACACACAGTTGGCATAGTATAAGTGGCCAAGACAGTAGTGGGCAACTTGATTAGCTAGTCTGCATTGCCCAAATGTGTATTTCTTCATCAGCTGATTTGCCGCTTTTTTTTTGTCGGCACACAAAGTGAAGTGCACAGTACAAAATATTGTTGTTGTCAAGTAAAGTTAATTTATGAAAGCCAAAATCAGAGCTAGCCAATAATCAGAAGTCATGTTTTCTCCGTATTACAGAAATGTATCCTGAGTTTAATCATGCTTCCTTTGCAGTCATAGTGATTAAACTTTACTGCTCCTTGTCCCTACAGGAGCCTTTGGGACCCTGGGAGTTGGAGGAGGATTTGCCTTGGGAGCAAAACTGTGCCGGCCTGAATCTGAGGTACAGTATAATATTTATTCAGACATTTCTCTGATCATCTATTGATCAATGTTCACACTGTATGAATGAAATGCTACCTTGTGTGCTTTTCAGGTGTGGATAGTGTATGGTGATGGCTCCTTAGGATACAGTGTTGCAGAGTTTGACACATTCACGAGACACAAGGTAATATATTCACATTATACACGTGTAAGCAACTATCCATAACAAATACGTAATACTAGAATGAATATTGCAAATATGACGGACGTGCCAGTATCAGTATCAACATACTAATAAGAATAGGTGAAACAGGAGAACGAGGTAGATGTCAATCAAGTGCAGTCGGCAGTTACATTTTTTCTCTTGTGCCAATCCACATTTTTCTCTTTTTTCCCCCAGACACCAGTTCTAGCTGTGGTGGGAAATGATGCATGTTGGAGTCAGATATCCAGAGAGCAGGTTCCCATACTTGGCAGCAACGTGGCGTGTGGCCTTGCATTTTCAGGTATATGTTCTGCGTAGGATGTTGTGTGACTGCTGTGATAGCACAATTAAGTTTATATTTATGTATGATAACTGGGCACCTACTAATTGGAAATTATGTTTTCTTCTCCTTTTTGCAGATTATCATATAGTGGCAGATGGTTACGGTGGTAAGGGCTACCTTATAGGACGTGAGGACGAGGACAGGCTGAGCGACATCATCAGACAGGCTCAGAGGGAGACCCGGGAGGGCAAGGCTACGCTTCTCAATGTTCTGATAGGGAAGACCAACTTTAGAGAGGGCTCTATCTCTGTATAGAGCAGCTGTGGTTTCCTTTACCTTTGGCTCTTCATAGACTTTACTATGAGGCTCTATGAAGGGTTTCAGAGAGGAGGAATATACAGCCCTGACCAGACCTATGCTAATCCTTTGTGCCCTTAAAGCCATACTTCACTTTGGTAAGAGGAAATTACTTTACAGTTTGTTGATCTCCCTATAAGAGTTCATGGACTGTCAGCTACAACATCACTTACTTTCCTCATCAGAGTAGTCAAAAATCATACCAGTAAAACATCTGCAAACACTAGAGTCATGACTGATATTTCAATATCAAAGGGTGACTGTTTATAAACTTGCAGTTTCTGTTAATTACTTTTACGTTCTACTTAAGTGAAATACTACAGCTCCAGATCTGCCAGCCTAGAAACTAAATCTTCTGTTGTGTCATGCAACTTTCAGGTTCATGTTGTGCTATTTAAGATAATTGCTGCATTTTAAGAAGGGAAAGAGGGAAAAGTAAGAAAATCTTCCTTTGTTAAGGGATTGCACCTCTTCAGGAGCTCGGGGTTATACTTTTGACCTTTAAACAGCCTATTATAACTTTCTTGCAAATAAACCAGTGAGTGAAAATCATTGGTGAGAGAGAGCATTGGTTTAAGTTATCAAATGCGACCAGTATGCCTTTTCTCCTGTTATCAAATGAACATGGAGCCTTTTTATGAGGAGACATGAAACTTAACAGCTGTAATATTCTTATCAGTTGATGATTTGGGATAAAAATGTTTTAAATGGAAAATATTTTTTTGAATGTTGATGATTGAAAAATGGTATGCCTTTTAATGTTTGATTGTGTCTTTGAATACATTGATGTGTGTAGATTGAAAATGTGTCTGCTGATTTAGTTATGTAGTTGAATGATATTTAATACTAACTTGCATTGATGTGGGCTATGATTTCAAATATGCCTATACACTATGTATTGCACTATAATTATAACTTATTTAATCACCAGGTGAACACGTGTGGATCATCTCACTCCAATATATATTGCTGTTTTATTGGGTACTTTGGAGGGAGCTATGTCAAACTTTTGATCATACAATGTTCATTCTCAAATAAATTGAAAAAAGAAAGTGAGTAATGAGTGGGCTTTTGAATACTTTTGTTACATAACTGAGTTATCTGTGTTTAGATTAAAGAAAATTAGACCTTCACACGCCTCAGATTCTGTGCAAAATAAGCATTACAGCTTTATTTGATATTGCTAAAATTCCTTACAACTTGAACTTCATTTGGCAAGAGCTGCAACATGGAGGTCTGTGTATATTTTATGAAGTTTGGACCGTCTATTAATGTTAATGGTTCCAATGTACATAGTAATGAGGTAAGACTTCTGCTTTATGGTATCTCTAATTAGGCATGTGCCCTGTATTTTTGGAAACACTACAAAGCATATAGAGTGTACTCAGGCCACACGCACCTGTACTGTACCCAATGAGCAAGGGGCCCACATTCTCAGGGTAAATATTTTATGCACTAATTAACTGTTAATACTCAATTACAGTAGTCTCATTTGTGGGGTCCATAGAAATCTCTAAATCTGGATTTGTTATGGTCTAACTCTGCTAGGTGTACCACTAGCAGAGTGGTTCAAAGTGGTACCATATGTTGCATACTCCTGTTATCAACTTGACACAAGAGCCTAAGCATATTTGTATGTAATTATTTTTGTAATATTTGGCGAAACGTGCAACCTAGTATACATCCGACAAAACACAGAAGGATTTAAATAGCAAATTTGTGTTTTTGTTGAGGGGCTGTAACTTTTGGCCTCAATACTTTAAAAAATGCAGTTTTCATTTTAAACAGTAGATGGCAGGCTAGTAGTAGTTTTCCTGAAGTAACCTATATACTGACTTCCTGTTTAGCATACGTTATGGGAAAGGAAGAAAAACATATGTATTAGGGGAAAAAAAGGTCATCTGGGAAAATGTCTGCTGCTGGGTGTGTCAATGCCATCTTAACTACAACAGTGTTTCTATATCTAAATTTTGTGTTATTCTCAACCATGAAAGCTCTTGTTTTTCTAAATACAGAAGTAAAAATGAGCGTATATTAGACCTTGCAGAATGTTATGATTATTTATTTTTCTGTTGCACATATTAATTTTCTAATCATGACGCCTTGAACACAAAGACAGATTGGTTGATTTCTGAATACTTTTGATTACACAAATTTCTGAATGATGCTACTAAAGAAAAAAAGTGACATGCCACTCTCTGCAAAAGGCTGCAATAATATGCTCAATTTAATAGAGTAAATAAGAGTTTGTGATGTAAACAACAGTTTGTAGGTTGTTTTTTTATTTATTTATTTTTTATTTCAAAATGGCAGTATACTGTATATAGTAACAGCAGAAAACATTAAAAACATTTACATACAGAAGAAGCATAGTGAAAACATAAACAAAGAGCTGTGCCAAACATAAAATGACAACAGAAATGAAACAAAACCAACATAAAATAAAATAATAAATGAATAAAAAAAGGACCACGCGGGAATATGACAATAATTTCACTTAAAAACTTTAAAGATATTGCATACATTCATTGTTTCCATTGCTTTTTTGTTTCGTGTGGAAGAAATTGTTGACGGATATAGATCCATTTCTTTCATAAATACAAAGAAATTAGGCTTTTTTTGGGGATAAATTTACACTTTTGAATGTGGAACTTTGCGAGAATTTAAATTAAATTAAGAAGAAAAAATGCATTACTGTCTTTGTCACTGTAATCATAGCAACCAAATATAATATTTCTATAGTACAGTGCAAAATCTGAGAAAATGTTAACAAGGATAAAATTATTGACATCTTTCCACAATTCACATGTAAATTTACAGGACCAGAATAAATGAGAGCAAGTTTCAGGATGGGATCTATGTAGTTTGTAGTTTTTTTTTCATTATTATTATTTAAAAATGACAGTATACATAGTAACAGCCGAAAACATTAAAAACATTTACATACAAAAGAAGCATAGTGATAACATAAACAAAGAGCTGTGTCAAACATTAAAGGACAACAGAAATGAAACAAAACCAACATAAAATAAAAAATATTTAAATACATAAACATAAATAGTTTGTAGGTTGTTTTGCTGTCTAGCCTCTTGCCTTCTTTGACGTCACAGAGTCTGCTTTTGCTGCTTTCAGGTGCTCCTTGTAAATATCATTAGCATCTTCATCATAGCTTTTTAAATTGTAAATAAGTGCTTTGTTGTATTGTAGTAAAAAATAAATGCATTTCTTTCATAGATGTACACTGTTCTTGTTTCTAACTGATATCTATTTTTATTCAGTTTTACTAATGCCTACTTTGATGTGTCTGCTTTTTTTGCCACGCACCAAGACAAATTCCCCGTGCGTGACGGTGAAGCTAATGACAGTTATTCGTACAGCACATGAAGGCATCATAAAACCACAGGCGGTGACTTCAACAGCTCTGCAGAACTTAAACGGACGATCAGTGTAGCAGCCAGCCGGAGAGTAGAGAGACTTTCTGCTGTATTAACGGGGTTTAATACCGTTATACCCAGCGAAATACATCGGTTAACAACGGATATATTCCTGCTTTTATCATCAGAATGAAAAGTAAAGCAGAGGAAGTCTGGGTCTCTTGACAACCACGGGTTGCTAACGTAACTTAGCTTAAAACATCAAAACAAACTAGCTTTCTTTGTCCATCTAAAGCTTAAAGGTACGAACTCAAGTCCAAGCTATTTAACGTGGCTCACTTTAATAGAGAACATTGCTGACTTCAGATCAAAAGGATTTCTACTTGAAGGGAAATAAAACACTGGACAGTTACTTAACATTACCTATATCAAGGTGAGTCATCGTTACCTTGTCTGCACGTGTTATCTATTGTGTGTGAACCGTATAGTTGTCTCTTAATGTTAGTATTAAACACGTGGTCTGGCATGAGTTTGAAGTTGTTGGACTGGTTGGGGTGCATTGACTTAAGAAAACAACAATAGGGAAACAGCAGGAAAAAACATGCTAACGTCACCTTGTCTGTGTCACTGTTCAGTTTCCAGGAACAATAGCCTTTTAAATGGCTAACAGCATGTGTCATCATTCAGGTATGGTGTGTGTAAACCAGGGGGGGGGGATTTATGAATTATTTCCTGTACGAGAAATGATGACTGTGTTAACGAGGAAGCACTGTTTTCATTTGTCATGACACTTTGACCTGGCAGGTATGTGTAAATTAGTCATGCAACTTTAGGGTTTATGTTGTGCTATTTAAGATAATTGCTGCATTTTAAGAAGGGAAAGAGTTCTATAAGAGTTCATGGACTGTCAGCTACAACACTTACTTTCCTCATCAGAGTAGTCAAAAATCATACCAGTAAAACATCTGCAAACACCAGAGTCATGACTGATATTTCAGTATCAAAGGGTGACTGTTTATAAACTTGCAGTTTCTGTTATTTACTATTACTACAGCTCCAGATCTGCCAGCCTAGAAACTAAATCTTTTGTTGTGTCATGCAACTTTCAGGTTCATGTTGTGCTATTTAAGATAATTGCTGCATTTTAAGAAGGGAAAGAGGGAAAAGTAAGAAAATCTTCCTTTGTTAAGGGATTGTACCACTTGAGGAGCTCGGGGTTAGACTTTTGACCTTTAAACCAAATAAACCAGTGACTGAAAATCATTGGTGAGAGAGAGCATTGGTTTAAGTTATCAAGTGCGACCAGTATGCCTTTGCCTTTTTATGAGGAGACATGAAACTTAACAGCTGTAATATTCTTATCAGTTGATTTGGGATAAATATGTTTTAAATGGAAAATATTTTTTTGAATGTTGATGATTGAAAAATGGTATGCCTTTTTAATGTTCGATTGTGTCTTTGAATACATTGATGTGTGTAGATTGATATTGTAGATTGATTGTTAACAAGTGGAAGCACTGTTTTCATTTGCCATGACACTTTGATCTGGCAGGAATATGTTAATTATAATTCCCTATATGATAAGGTTGTTAAGAGGGAAGCTTCACAAATGTCAGTCAAACAAGTTACATATGCATGTGTGGCACTTTAGTGTCCAGACTTGCTGTATATGTAGTTGTCAGTAGTTAGCATATGGTTGATTCTGTTTCTGTTACAGGACCTGAATGGCCTCCGTTGTTGCAGTGAAAACTGAGAAGCGACCTGCAGCTGATTCTCAGGATGCAGACTCGAATGCAAAAAAGCCCAGGTAAGCTCAGATGCTGCTTTGGAACCAGTTTCACACTCTGTCCATGACTCTTTGTTTCCTTGAGTTCCTATTTTTTTTTTTTTGGCAGACCTAAATAAAGGTAGGTTTTGAGTTTCACACTGCATGTTATTCTGCTTTGCCAATGGTCAGTTTAATGCTGTGTAGAAGAATTTGAGAAGCACCTATCTTTGGAAGCATCGTCACTCAATCTCTGCATGCCCCAAAGGAAACTGCTGCCCAGCCTGAAGACCAAGCGAGCCCCCGAGCTTGTCCTGGTGATTGGCACGGGGGTAAGCTCTGCAGTGGCCCCTCAAGTCCCCGCACTCCGCTCCTGGAAAGGCCTCATCCAGGCCTTGCTTGATGCAGCCAATGACTTTGACCTGTTGGAGGAGGAGGAGAGTCGACGTTTCCAGAAGCACATGCAGGAAGATAAGAATTTGGTTCATGTGGCCCATGACCTCATTCAGAAACTTTCCCCGGTAAGCCTGAGCCTTTTTCCTTGCTTTTCTTCTCTACACCGCCCTGTCGCACATGTACAAACACATGGCAGACAGACTGCCAGCTCACTGTCCTTTCCTCATCTAGGGACATTTTGTTTTAACTTCCATGGATTGAGATAAGACATCTTAGCCTTATCTCATTAAAAGACCTATAGCTAATGACACAAGGCTTGTTTACGAGACTTTTCCTTAGAAACATATTTTGGTCGATATAAAGTTTTTAATCAGTTGATGTAGAATCAATCACACATGCAAAGAGCAGGCTTGTTTTCTTTTTTTCATTCATTGTTGTTGAAAACAACACCCTGATGAAGGCACACGAGCTGAACAACATTAGTGGGTTGTTTTTTTTAACCCTCCCTTGCCCTCCTTAAGGTTTACAGTATATTGACAGCAGATATACACTACAAACCTGCATTGAACTGGTTTTCTATGCACCAAAAAGTCTGTCCCTTTTTATAAAAATATTTTTTAACATTAACTTTTTAACATTAACTTTAAACTGAAAATTCTTACGGGTTAAAATGTTGCTTCTGAGTGAGGCAGTAATGCACAAAGCTACAATTATAGGGTAGTTTGGGTAGACAGGCCACGAATGCTTCAGTTTTATCAGCAAACAGAAGCATACATTGGGAAGAACTTCCCCACACTGTGTTTAGTGAAGCAATGCCAACTTTTAAATGTTTCTGTTATTCAGTCTTGTGTCCACTTTGTTCCTGTCCTGTTCTTGGTGTATGCATCAAAATTCAGACAAATTTTGGGTTTCCCAAAGAGAAATAAAATACAACAAGCTGGACATCATATATGAGACTTCTGGTTTAATACAAGAAACTGAACCGCCCGCCTTGTAGTGTGGACTACCCATAAATGTACTTTTGCGAATAAGACTGCATGATTGATAATATTAAATAGCAATATCAATTCAAAGCACCTACGCAATCTCATTTTCATATCTTACTCTAAGGTTGCATCAACAGTAGACGCAACTGTGTTACACCATGTGACAGCAGTTAGGACAAAAACAAAAATAATCTAACTTGTGTGAGAGAGAGAGACTACCACAGTTGAAAAGAAAGCTTTTGGGCAAACAAAATCAAAAGGAAGGTAGTGTTCTGTAGTGTGGGGCTTTTGGGATTTACAGACGACAACAGCAGAAAACTATATTTTGTCATAGTTGCAGCACCAAGTGGTAACATCACACGCTTAATACCACCTAAGAATTTGATGAACCAATCAAGCCCACCAAAACTTTAAAATTCCTGCCACCCGGCCATACAAACACAACAAGATCCTTACACAGGGCGTCACCACACATCCCTGATAAGTCAGAGCAAATCATACATTTTGAGTGAGAAACAAATGATTCTTTTTTTTTTTACAGAACCTTACAGCTCGAAACCCATTGGATTGTTACAAATTAATTTCGAAAAATGAAATGAATAAAAACCTATTTGGATTTCCATATTACTTATTTCTCTTCCTATATTGGACTGGTCTGGTCTGGAGCAGGGCTGGCAGATGGGAGACTTGATACAGTTTGCCTCCTGTGTTAGTCATGTCTCATCGCACCCTTGACATTGATAAAACGCTTTGTTTCTGCCCTCAGCCTGTTGTCACAAAGGGAACAAGCAGCGCTTTTATGGCTTTATCCATCGTGCTTATTTCAATCCACAGTCGTGCAGACACCACCCCACTGCTGTTGGCTACAGACACAGCAAGCTCCAGCATGCTGAGGGGAAAAAACAAGCACAGAATAATGTGAACCGCTCAGCCCCCTAGCCCAGATTTTCCATTCACACAGAGTTAAAGTAACACCCAAACAGCAAGCATACAATAAATTACAGCAGAGGACATGAGTTTTTAGTGATTCTATTGACAAAGCTCATCTGCAAATATTTCCCACTGTTGCACTTAAGAACACATGTTACCACTAGACCTGAGTTGATGTCCTCTGACCTAAGAAAATGTATTTCTTCAAGTATGTGAATCATAGTGTTTTCCCCAATGCATACGGTATTAGACTATGTCCTAATATCAAAATACCTCAAGAAAACAGAAGCATATGAGGGTGTGAGAGGCCTTCAGTCCAGTTAATTCCAGTAACTGCTGTGAGAGTTTAACCCACTTTTTATGGAATTGTGTGTCAGATGGATTATGGTGGTTTGCAGGCACACAGTTTCAGGTAATGAGGGTAATCTGAAGTTAAAACTGAAAGAGAATGTTTTTTTTGCTGTAAATCCTCTCACACATCTGACCTTTGTAAAAACAAGGCTAATAACAACTTTGCTGACTAGTTTTAGTTAAATAAATATAAACAATGTTTGCCGCAGGGTTAGGGGAGGACACATTTAGTCATCTGTTGATCGTCATTTTGATGATAATCTGAGATTTGTAAATGATAAAGCACTCTACGTGCCTTGCTGCAAAAGGAAACTGTTGTGGTTTGTTTTTCTCAAGTAGACTGTCATTGTGAAATTAACCGTAACCTATCTGTGGAAAAAGATCAAGCATTAGTCTTCATACCACTGTGTTACAGGGACTTTCCAGTAGCAACAGACCTGTGAAAGCTCAGCATCTGTTACTGCTCTTACACCTAGGCTATATTTATATTTAGTGCTAACTGTATGCATGTCCACAATAGGGCAGTCCAGAGTTGCTTTTAAACTTTGATTAAAATTTATTAGTTTGGGACGAATATTTGGAAACCAGAGTTGTTTACTTGCACTTGATTTGGTTATTACATAATTCATGAGACGGTCCAAGGACACAGTGATCAGGATGGGTGCCGTAGACACTAGATGTGGATAATGAGCTCCTTCCTGTGGAAAGGACTCCCGCTGTTTAGCCCATTAGAGCTGTAATCTCTGGAAGTCAGCGGAGCATTTCCCTGTGCTAGGATCACCTTGGTCACTGCATCTCGGCACTACCTTTTGCTATTCTTAGCTGCCTGGCTCTTTTTTTTTTTTTTTTACAATAGGCTCTGCCAGGTAAGGGTGAGATTTAGACTGTGTAGTCACAGCCCATAATCTCTTAGCAGACTCAGGTATTGTGTGAGAGATCAGACAGGGTGATGTAGTGTTTGATTCAGAACAAAGTTGCCCTGGAGTAGATATTCTGAACACTGGCACACCCTTGACACACCTCCACGGTCTCACTTGAGACTGCCCCAAGGGGAATTCATGGTGAAAGCATGTTAAAACAAAATAAATAAGGCCTAGACTAGACTCCATGGCTATAAATGAGTCAGTTAGTATTCAAGTTTGAGGCCTTTACAATTAATACATCTAGAAATATGAGTGCTGATTGGAATATACAACTATGCATACTCTACTATTATGATATTACCAAAAACAAAAAAATCACCCACTTTTCTGTCTGTTTCTATGGAGCAATTACACAACATTATGACTTTAATTTGTAATTTTCTCCAGTGTTTGGGGTAGCATTTATTTTGTGGTTCCAATCGGATTCTAATAAGCTCAAATGAAAAAAAACAGTATCATTCAGCTGTTGCTCAAACTGGACTCATTTGCACACATGTATTTTCGGACACACATGGTCAGGTCACATGGTATGGTATCCCATTAAAAGGCTGCTTGTTGTGGGTTTGTAAAAGTGTCCTTGATACAATGGTTGCGGTGATTTGACAGTGGCCTACTGGTGTTTCAATATTTTACCACAGAATACTTCCCCTAAAGTTAATTCTGCTCATGTTCAAACAAGTTTAATATGCCATTTCCAGTAAATGTAGGGATGTCAAAGACTGACATAGTTGAGGGTTAATTACCCCACTCACACAAAAAATATACTCAGAGTACTGTAAAGTTTTGATAAAATGAGGAACATACAAAAATATACCTCGCACTGTATTCTCTCTTGTTTCCAGCAGAGGTTATCTTATGAATCAGTCTTCAGTCAGCAGACAGTATTTTTAGGTTGGAAACACTGTAAATTCTCATCTATATTTAAAACTTGACAGAGGGCAGATTTTATTTTACTACAATTTGGCGATTCTTGTGTTAAGACTTCACAAATCAAAGCAGGTTTGGCTACAGTCAGCACATTCTGTTGTGAGAAGGCCGGGGTTGAGGTAGTAAAGCTGTCTTACATTGCAGCAACAGTGAAAGACTTCACAACCCTGTGAATCTTGCTGTGACACGTTTTAGCCTCATGATCTGTGCTCCAATGATCATTATTTATTTATATTTCATTGCACGAATTTTACTTCCTGTTGGCGCACTAGATCAGTGCTGCTGATTGTTCGCTGCACTTCCCTTTTCAGTTGTTGTCGTACTGGATTCAGTGCTGTTTAAACTTGCTTAGCTGACTATTGATCATCAAGTATAAATAGGTAGACAGTCCATATGGCCTTCTGTCCTGAGTGCATCGTACACTATATGAAGTCTTGTTGTCATTGTAAATTACATATCCAGATGTACCGTGAAACTCAATTATTTGTCAAGGCTTTTTTCTACATTAATATCACCAAATCTTATTCCTGTACATTCAGTGTACTTTATTAAAGTATTTATGATGTTGAAACTTAAAACCCTACAAAACAGTTGTGTGAAAAGCATGCCAACTGGATAATTTCTTACATGTACTCTTATAAAATAACTTGTGCATTATTCCTAACGTTTCCTGTCTTTTTTATTTATTTTTTTTACAGAGAACAGGCAATGTGCGATCCACGTTCTTCAAGGACTGTCTATACGAGGTGTTTGACGATTTGGAGTGTAAGATGGAGCACGCAGGGAAACATCTACTGCGCTCGGTGCTGCAGTTGATGGAGAGTGGTGCGCTGGTCCTCACTACTAACTTTGACAACCTGTTGGAGATCTATGCAGCTCACCAGGGCACCAAACTGGAGTCACTGGACCTGACAGACGAGAAGAAGGTAAACCGTCTTGGATGTGTTATGGCATAGATTGATCTTTCCTGCCACAATACATCCAGTCAGCTTTTTCAGTGTGCAAAGGTCACTAAAGCAAGTACTTAACGTTAGGGTTCAGATTGTGGGAGAGTTAAAAGTCTGACTAATTTTAAAATTCAAGTTATATTTCACAGATTATTTAATCTCAAATCCAAAACACTAGTCTGGAGGGGGGGAAATCACAGGTTGGCCTGAATAGCATGTTGTCCTCTGAGCATATAGGGAAACTCACTAACTCACTGCACAATCAGTTACATTTATGACATTGCCTGTAAGTGAAGTTCCTCGTTGGCCGGTTTGGGAGAGAAATAGACAATGCTTTGACCTGAAAGAGCCTTTTGTCTCTGACAGGTGGAGGAAGGTTTAAATTCTAACCATTACTCAGCTGCTGTCGAATTTTATAGATTGAACAATATTTGCTTTTGGATTAAGACCGGGCTGAAGGAGAAGCGTGTGTTTCCCCGGTTCACAGGGTTTTTTTTCACTTCTGAACAGTTTTTCTACAAAATGTCAATTGTTCAATCATGTAATTTATGTCCCAGTTCATTTAAAGTTAGGTTGATTATTTGTTAAATAGAACACAAATTAGCAAAAATTGGTCAGAGTTTTCTGAGAGACCTGTCGCTTTGCCTCTCAGTCCTGGTATTTATGCCTCGTCTCCATCAGGGCTAATATCCTCTAACTGCTGTTCAGTGATTTTACTCCCAGCCCAGCCAGAACAGGTTTGAGTGCAATGGACTGTTAAGTGTGTGCTTGTGTGTGTGCTTGTGTGTGTGCGCTTGTGTTTGTGTTTGTGTGTCTAGGTGTTGGAGTGGGCTCAGGAGAAACGGAGGTTAAGTGTTCTGCATATCCACGGTGTTTACACCAACCCCAGTGGTATCGTACTGCACCCTGCAGGCTACCAGAATGTACTGAGGAACACTGAAGTTATGGTGAGCCCAGAAATTGTTCACTATTGGTTATGTTTCTGAGAAACCAAACCAAATTGCTTCTGTCCCTGCACTTTGATGTTTATGAAATGATAATATGTGATAATATATTACCGCCGGTTTCAACAGCGTGAGATCCAGAAGCTGTACGAGACCAAATCATTTGTGTTTCTCGGCTGCGGGCGCACAGTAGACGACACTACCTTCCAGGCTCTGTTCCTGGAGGCGGTCAAACACAAGTCGGACCTGGAACACTTCATGCTCGTACGACGAGAGGACGTGGGTGAGTTCAAGAAGCTGCGTGACAACATGCTGGACAAGGGCATCAAGGTCATCTCCTATGGAGACGAGTATGCGGACCTGCCCGAGTACTTTGAGAGGCTGGCCAATGAGATCTGCAACCGTGATGTGTCTACCAACGGCTGGGGTAAGGAGGATTTAAGTCAATCACAGTTCATTTGTGCCCACTCCCAGTGTTATTAGATGTGAACCTCAGAGCCATCACACGCCTAGCACTCCCAATATCAAATGACCCTGATCACCCCCTAAACCAACACCTCACATTACTTCCATCTGGTCAGAGATACAGAACACTTAGATGGGGAAGAGCTCACTTCAGCAGGAGTTTTGTTACTTCTGCAATAGCTACCCTTAACAATCTGCCTCGCTGACGCTGTGAGCACTGTGAGCTGGGATTAATGAGTGCATAGATAGATGAAAGACGATGTTGAGTTGCATTATGGATAATGTAGGATCTACTGTTTTTGGAGCTTGACCTACACTTAGGACTAAAAGTCAAGATATCGGGGCCTCTGCTGCTTCGATTTTTAGCATTCTTTTTTTAATCAGCCTCCTGTGAGTCCCTCAACTTAATGGGAGTGTAATACTAAATTGTTGGAGTACCCCATTAAAGATTTGACACCGGGGTACTCGATGCTTGGTTGCTTCTGCTGTCAAAACGGGTGCTGCATTCTCCAGTCAAGAGATAGATTGCTGTTATTTAACAATACTTAAACTACTACTACTAGTATTATGGTACCAGGTTAGTGTATTTTTAACTTAAGCTAAAGAATCTTAATTGTTCTTGTGGAATTGACTGTTTGTCGGGTTCTCTAGGTTAGTTAAATGAGAAATTGTTTGTGAATATTATGTGACCTTTTAAGACCAAGTTAATTTGCCATATTGCAGATTTGATTTAGGGCATACATTGTAGTCAGTAGTCCTGGTTTCACACCATAATTGTTCTGCCAGCATCTCTCTTGGAAAAGAAAATGTGGTATTTACATTTCAGTCCAATAGATCTGCTTAACTTGCTTGTCCTTCTTTCTGAAAGGAGTTCAGAATGTGTTGCCTGCATTTTATAATTGTCTTTTTTGTTATCTTTATCTACAGGGTCTCCTTCACAAAATGGGGAAGAACAGCAAAATGGCTTCAACACACAGAAAAGCCTCCTTCAAGGTTAGGACTGAATGCTTCTTTGACTTAAGGCAGTGGCTATTTGCAAGAGACATTTCCAGAATAATACCATAAAGCACTGTCGAAGACTTTTGTTTTCTTACTGCATGCTGGTAGATAGAAAATTCAAGTCTGTTCTTGATTTTCAGTATCAAAAGACCTGCTGGTATTCCTTTTACACAAAGATACAACTGTCTTTGCAGTATTGCATGCACGGCAGTCAGTGGCAACATTTCAGTGGATGCTCTTTGTTTCTCGACTGTTCACTTAAGTCCCTTCCTTCTCTTTTTGCCCTAGACCATCATTCTTGACAGGCACACAGTCGGGATCACTAGCAGTCATTTTCCTCCACAGCCCCGTCATGAGATCAGTCTACTTTGAGTAGTACTCAAGTCTGATTTCAATCAGTGGATTTAGGAATACAGGAAAACTATGGGCCATGGGAGACCTAAAAGACATTGTCAGTGTTTCACAGGTCTGTGATTTTCCTTTTATTAATTCTGGTTTAAAAGGGAAAGGAGAAGTTTAAAGTAAGAGTCAACGCCAATACCCAGCCTCACAGTTCCACTGCACTGTATTTAAATGTTGCTCAACATTTGGGAGGCTACAGCAAAAGAAAGTTTTAAATATGCAGATGATGGAATATGTTTCTCTCACTTCAACTTGACAAAAATTATAGATCTGAGACAACTGACAGAAGTTTTTGTGCTGCATTGATTCATGGTTTGGATTATAAAATCAAACAAACTGCATCACCTTGACCTTCCTGCCCTGTAAGAGAAGTTGTAGGTGCAAGCTTTAACGCATATCACATGCTCTTAACTGAAAGCAATCTTGTTTTGATATATGAGGATTGTATCTCTCATGCTCTACCCTGAAACCAGTAAAACTTGATTTGCACACTACTGGATGGGGAATTTGGATGGGAATTTTCTCAGTGATGGATGGTTACTTGGTTTGCAAACACATTGTTATGATTCTGTCCTCCCAAAGTTCAGAAGATTATGTTTTCATAGCAGACAGGCTCCCAGCCAGTAGCAATCACTTTGCCACTCCTGTGCTGAAAATGTTCTTTGTAAGCCTTTTTTTGTATTTTTAATACTTGCATGTGTTTTCTGACATAGTATTTATAAGTACTATTTTCAAAATAAAGCTTTTGGTATCCTATTTGTGCTGTCATGTTTACCTGTCTCATGCTGATCATACTGGAGTAGTCCGTCATGGGGCTACAGGCCATGTGCCCCTGCAACATATGACAGAACAAGTTCCACTTTACAGGCTGTCATAGCATATAGCAGCTTTATTTAGAAATGTTTACATTCTCATAAATTCGTTCAAATCGTCTGTATAACTTTGTTCTCTCATATTGCACTACCACAAATTAAAGGGGGCTAGAGATATTTAAGACTTCTATCTCTTCTTACAAAGGAAGAGTAAATCAAGAGGGGAAAGCATAAATAAAAAGGCTCGTAGAACTTCAACAGACCAAACAGAAGGTGTGAAGTCTGAAAATGTACGGACAACCTGTAAGAACTAAAAAAAAAATAATTTACAAAATATCTTACCACTCATCAACTATAAACCGAGGAATCAAACTCTCCATTTTGTAATGAAACTGTGTTAGGTAGGTAAGGGGCTCTGGGAGATAACTTTCATAGAACAATCAATCCAGAACTAGTGTACCAGTTGTTAGTAGTGATTTTTTTTCTTCCATTTTCGACAGGAGTACAACATCTAACTACACAAGTGCTGATATTCGTGCCCACTTTATAACTGTATGTTGTAAAGAGATTCAGACTCCTCAAGACTACACTGAGTGAATTCTGACCTGAACTGTCATGATTCTCTTGATGGATAATCACCCATGTAGTGAAAGTGTTAACTAAGAAGACAGGAGACAGATAGGCACTATGGTCACTAAGCTTTCCTCAGGCACAGGCAGCTGTTGAAATGTCACATCCAGCAAGCCTTCACAACCTGACCTCATTTACATGAAGAGGGGAAAACTGACTGACAAAATGCCAGGTAGGGAGTTTTTTTTAAAAGTCTTTACTGTGTAAACCAGTAAACTGATGACATTTACAGCCTAGGTCCTTTCAGTCAGCTAAAATGTCATTTGGATGTGACTTCATTGTTTGAAAACTGGCTGGTCTGAGGTACTTTTCAATGTAGGCCCAGAAGTTTAGAAATTATTCAAAGGGAGGCCCCTCTGGTTTTGTTGCAAAAATGTTCTGTCTTTCAAAGTGCACACTTGTCCTTTACTGGGAGAATAAAGTCCTGTGCGTGACATGAGTTCTTCATTTGATGCAAAGTAGAGGGCAGGACAAGAGGATGAGAAACACAGGTTAGCAGGGCTGGAACATCTCACGGCAGCGTGGCAAAAGGTATTGTTGGCTTTGTTGCGACGATGAATAAAAGAGCAGAACATGCAGCCACTTAAGCCTTCATCAGGGCGCTGACCACAGCGCGGGCGTTGAGGCTGCGCAGGTCATTGTAGGTCTGCCCTGTGCCAACAAACACAATGGGCTGGCCTGTGATGTAGGTCATGGAGATGGCAGCACCAACCTGTAAAAGAGGAAGGATGATGCATGAGTGCTACCAACTTTACAGCTTCAAATTATTCACAAGTAATAAAAACAGCCATTCACAAATCATACCTTGTCGTCGATGGTGTCAAATTTGGTGAGAACAATTCCATCAATGAGGCGAGGCTTTTCAGACATGGAGTGGTCTGCCAGAGCCTGATTGAACTTTACCTGAGAACACAAGGAAAAGGAAGCTGAGTAATTAATGGGGAAACTGCTGACACCAGAGTTAATATGTATAGCACCCTCTTTCCATCTCACTCAATGTAGAGGAGAAGAAAACACATCTGTCCACCATCATGATGACAACAGATCAGTGGAGCAATACTGACCTCTACTGGAGAGTTTAAGAACAGCAGAAATCCATTTTATCCTACAGCATTTTCTTATTTAGTCATTACTGTTGTTAATTAAGGTTGAACTGAACAGAGGCTTCTGGTCTGTGTATAAATCCCAATCTAACGATCTTCGAAGAATGATCGAATAGTTCCCAGTGATTATCGAATAGTATTTTCGCTTGAAATGCTGATTCCTAATACCAATGAAGCTTAGGCTAATGAAAACCATAAATCCCTGCTTCAGTCAGTACCAAGTTCTAGCAGCCGATCACATAATTATGTATTATGTGAATTAAAGGATTTGGAGAGTTCCTGGACAACGCTCATTTTCTCTCAAGTTACAAAGACCCTGACTTTCTCCTCTGTCATCAGTTACATTTCCTCTAAGTACATGATGTGTCTGAACAAAAAGTATGAGTGTGTGAGTGGTCTTACCAGCTGGTCAACTGCCTCATTGCCCACCAGAGCCTCTCCAACAAACAGTACTAGGTCAGGCATGTTGACCGCAATAAGTTTGGCCAGGGCTGTCATAAGGGGGGCGTTGTCCTGCATACGCCCAGCAGTGTCCACCAGCACCACGTCAAAGGCCTGGTTGCGGGCTGGAGGGATGAAACACAGAAGGTGTACATGTGATTTTACCATATGGGTGACATTAATCATTAATGGAAATGGCATTGGAATCAACAAGGAACCACAGCTTTACTGTGAATGATTACTCAACAAGAAAAAAAAATATTTTACCATAGGCAATGGCCTCCATGGCAATTCCAGCAGCATCCTTTCCGTAGCCCTTCTCATAGAGCTGGACTACCGGGCGGCCTCCGTGCTGCTCTGGAGGATGCAGAGAGTTGAGGCGGCGCTGATGAGTACGGAGCTGCTCTACGGCCCCGGCGCGGAAGGTGTCACAGGCTGCGATCAGCACAGTGAAACCATTCTCTATCAGCCAGAAAGAGATCTGGAGCAAGACAGAGAGACGTTTGGTTCACATGAATATGTATAGGACAAAATCTGAACATGTTGGGAGTCAAAGTGTAACAAACATATACTAATATTTAAAAAGTTACACGCCGAAGCAAGATTTCTAACAACTTTAGCTGCGCAAATATTCAATTACATTAATCATTTTTCCACAGAAGACATTTTGACATTCAAATTCAAGTTCATACTGGCTCACTGTCACACTGTCTGGGACACTTGAATAGAACAGGGCACCGTTTCCTGATAACGGACTCACCTTAAACGTTAAGAGTGTTTTCAATACTTGAGTATCATAACTTCACAGTCAGACAAAGAAGTTTAAAATATGTATTTACTAAAGAATTCGAATGCAACTTGGAGGACTCTTTACTCCAAAGAGCCCCCCAGTGCCCTCAGTGTAATCATTTTAAAGTGTGAATACCATGTTCTACTAAAAGAGCTATACATGACCACAAACTCACAAAACAAAGGCCAAACACACACAGTAAAGCTCAGAGCCTAGAACTGGTTTTCTGTGTGGGTAAACGATATACATACGATAGATATGTCATTACCCTTTCAACAATGACAACTCACCTTGGCCAGGTTGGTGGACTTTCCAACTCCATTGACACCACAAAAAGTGACGACAAAAGGCCTTCGCTGGCTCTGCGCATCCATGACATCTCTCAGAATATCCACCCTTCGCTTTGGCTGCAGGATCTGCACCAGTGAGTCCTGCAGGGCCTGCTTTACTGTTGAGGCCACAGCTACACACAAACACAAAAGTTATGTTAGGGTCTCCCTGCATCATGCATTCATACTGCTATTTACTGACACAAATGATCTCCAATAGGTAGAATGACATCATTATAGTTACGATTTGTGCTTTTGGACTAGGGTGAGACTAGCACCAGAAAGGGGAAATACCTAAATATCATCAATATGACAATGAAAGTGCACCTTTTAATGCCGTTCTTGATTTGGTTATAATAAGCATGAGCTGATATCAAGAATATAGACTATTATGTTATATCAATGGAAAACTACAGACAGGCTGATAGCAAGTTGCATTGAGTGGCAGGTTGGTTCTTTCAGTATGGATTTAGTGATAAAGCAATAAATAAGTTTGTCTAATTCAATAAATCATCTACAATATAAAATATGCCCATGCTCTTTCAACACTTATCCCCTCTAACTTTACAATGTGAGATGTTTACAAGTACAAAATTCTGGTCTGAGCAACATTTTAAATCGCATCCTGCGTACATTAAACTGAGGGGCAGATCCTATTTTATTCAATTTACTGCGGTAATCATACAGACAATATAGGGGGAAACTCATTACTGTAATCACATTACTTTTCCCAGCATGCAGACTGGTGCTCTCGAAGATGGACAAGTGAAGGCAGAGAAGATGCACATTGCGTTGTAACTGGGTGAAGATTGTGGGTAAGCGAAAGTTTACTTACTGGTGAATGTGCCCATGACTTTGCCCTCCAGTTTTTTGGCTACAGAGTCACAGAGCTTGTAGGCGATGTCGGCTGCTACATTCTTTGCTATAGGATCATAAAGGAAAGGAATGAATAGCAGACAATGCATTTTTAAATGTTGAAGAAAAATCAGGAGGATGAGTGACAGAGAGTTGGATATCATACTAATGAGGTGGTCCTTCATCTTCTCCAGTACTGACTCCATGTCTTCCCGGCTCAGGCTCTTGGAGCCCACCAGGCCCTTCAGCATCCCAAACATACCCCCAAAACCACCACCCTTTTTGGAGCTGAAACCAATAAACAAAGCTGTGCAGTTATTCACTGAGCAACTTAAATATGACAAATGAAGCAAAAAAAGCATCAATATATGATAATATATCCTTAAACAATAATCTAACAACTAAACACTCTCTTACATTGTCTTGCTTGTTTGAGTGACAACCACTCTCTCCTCTTCCTCTTCCTCTTCCTCTTCCTCCTCCTCCTCCTCCTCCATCTCCTCTTCCTCACTGGACTCATAGTCCACAGACAGCAGGTCACCTTTCATGGAGTTTAGCTGCATCCCCTGAAACACATCCAGCACATCAAGGATTTGGGATTTATTTTAACATTATTAATGTGAATAGTACAGATGTCTCTTTCACTAGAAACCTCTTTGGGATAAAGTGGAGGGGTGGGGGTACATACCAGGTCAATTTGTGCTTCCGGGTTTTGTTCGCCACCATTTTGGGAACCATCTCCATTCCTTCCGCTGTAGTCCAGCTCCCTGGTGCTGCTACCACCCATGTCCCAAACACGCATTTGTTTCTCCTTAGGCTTCTGAGGTTTTGGGGACTTGGTGTGACTAGGATGACAGAATATGAGAATTAAGCAATCAGAAATAAGCAATTAGACATGATCTACACTGGGAGACTGACAAAACTTCTCAGTTTCTGATTATTGAAAAATACATGATTATTAGAAATACATTTCTGACAAGCAATCCAATAACATTTATGTAAGCTGCATTTATTTTCAACACATCAGATCATGATTTTAAAGTTGGGGAATAAATGTTAATGATCCATTTGGGGATCAAAAATGTGTATATTGCTGAAATTTAATTTTCACAGGCTTGATACATATCAGTATACCAATAAGTTAATCAAATATAACTGTACGAACAGCATTTTTACTTAAACTATATCTTGCTTGACATTCATGAATGTATTTTCTCTTACATGGGTTTTTCAGTAGGTACTGCTGTGCGCTTGCGAAAGAATTCCTCCCGCTTCTTCTGCATGACCTCGTCAGGAGTCAAGCCCTGGTTACCATTCTCGACCGTCTTCTGCCCAGACGATGGGGCCTTGCCTTGATCCACTTTGATAGGCTCAGCTGCAGGAGCTGGAAAAGATAAGGATATCAAATCAGAATTGAGATGAAATTATGTCACACTGGCTATTTAGAATGAGCTATTTTAGAACAACCACCTCCAACAGCACTTACCCTCCTTTTTGGTATTTTTATTCTTCTTGCCACCCGGTTCCTTGATTTTTTCCCCACCCTTGGTCTCAATCATTGACTTCACAGTTTTTTGGGATTTCTCGGACTCCTTAAAGGTCCGCATGGGGACAGGGCCACGACCTCTGGTGCTCTCCTCCGCCTCTCTGGTGGTAAACATTTGATGTATGTCAGAATGGGCATGACAAAAAAAGATTTGGGTTAATGAAGCATCTTGAAATGTTCAAAAAAAGGGAAAAAGTCCAGAGTGCTCGGAAGTTCAAATCAGTGTGATGAATGTGCTCTTTGGTGGGGTATACAAATGTTCAAAAAAGGGGGGGGACCAAGGCACTCTTCTTCTTTTGTGAAGGGAAAGCTGTGTGCTGGGGGTTACACCCTGAAGAAGGCTGTTTGTGCCACTACGCGTGGGTTGTTACCCAATCTAACATGTACAAGCATTGTTTTTAGCATTTCATCATGAAATAGCCAATAGTCTATTTTTGCCAGAAGAGTGGCTTAGACTCCCCCCTTTTTTTTTTTCATCTTTAAATGTTGTTGAGATAAACTTTTGATTCTCAGAGCAAACACATTGGTCTGATTATTATTTATTTTTTTAATTATGGGATATACATTATCACATCAAGTGTGCTTTAAGTTCCTCAATATAAGAAATCACACTCATGAGTGAAATTGTCTGTCTTTACCTGAGAAGCACCTTGAAGTCATCCTCAAATTCAAAGTTGTTATTGATTAGCTTCAGAGCACCCTTTTGCTCCAGTTCATTCTTATAACGATCCCTAAAATGGAGCTGAACGTCATCTATGAACTTGTCCACATACGTCAGGGTCAGGATCTTTTGAAAACCCACCTGGACAGAGTCAAGGTATAAGGAGAAGAGTGATCATACAACATGTAAAACTATAAACAACATAAATAAATAAATAGATAGATAGATAGATAGATAGATGTATAGATGTATAGATGGATAGATGGATAGATGGATAGATAGATAGATAGATAGATAGATAGTAACTTTATTGATCCAGAGGGAAATTCAAGTTTCAGGCATCACAGTTCCAAAGTGCAAAACATGTTAGTAAAAAGGCAGTAAAAAAGTTAATAGTGCAAAGTACAAAACAATATACCAGATATAAAAATATAAGGAGATGAAGAAAACTGTTAAAACTGAATATAGTGCAGGGTAACAGCTGTGATATAGGACTATTAAAAAAGTGAATATAGTGCAGAAGAGACTGTTAACATGAACATAATTTGCAGATTTACACACTTCAATCGTGTTGGATTGTTATTGATTTGCAGTTGAGAAACTTACCACAAAAATCAACTCAAACTCATTGTCGAGTTTGTATTTCAGACTCAGGGCCTCATGAGTATATGAATTGTTCCCACTTCGCTCCTGTAACGACACAAATGGTAAATGGTAAATGGACTTGCATTTATATAGGTCTCAACACTCAAAGCTCTTTACACTACATGTCAGCATTCACACACACACTGATGGCAGAGGCTAAGGTGCCAACTTTGCCCATCAGGAATCTAAATACTCAATTTGAGCAGCCGGGGATCGAACCACCGACCTTCCGATTGGTGGACGACCTGCTCGACCTGGCCACAATTCATTAAGCAAATTACAAAATATAGATATTTAAAAAGAACATGCATGTAAATGGAAGAAAACAATAAAGAAGTAATTACTGTTTGTTGTGTCAATAAAACAAAAAAACAATTAATAACAATATATTGCAATAACATGAAGTAGAGGAGTAAATAAAAGGCAGAGTGAGTTACATCCTCCCAAACATTGTTGACATGTCAACAGGAGCTAACCACACATGCTGCTAGCATTAGACTGTCTTCATAACAATGTCAAAGAAGCCACTGTAGCACAAACTATATAAACAAACCAGCAAACAATTCATAATAAGGCGACCTTTAAGGCTCTTCACACCTCAAAGAGCAGCTTGTTTTTAGTAGATTAACATTACGCAACAAGCTAACCCTTGCTAGCTCTTAGCGTTAGCATTAGCTGTCCACAGAGACACTTAGACAAACACAGACAGCTGTTTGGACTTTAGACCTGTCTTTATGTCCCACCTGAAGGATGACGGAGCGGATCAAGGCGTTGACAGGCCCGGTGAAGGACTCAGAGACACCGGCTCCCTGAAAACACCACAACACTATGCCCCCTTTGCTAAAGATGGAGAAGAAGTCGAGCATCTTGACCACCACGTTATCTGGATTAAAGAGAGGAGATACACGTGAAACAGAGGCCTGAGATACATGAATGAGGTCTTTAAAGCTTTACAGTGCTAGTGACTACTCTTCAAAACAACTAAATCGTACCAGATATTCAGTCCAATAGATAATAAATCCCCCCACGAGTTAAAATCCACCACCAGAGGAGCGAAACTGTTTTAGACACGTCAGATGGAAAACCAGGAAGTGACGTTCACATCCGGGGATTTTTTTTTCTTCTGAATTTCAAGCATGCGCATTTCAAGCATCGTTTAACATGACGGGAGTTTTACACTTCTTTACAGATACAGATACCGAGAGCTTTATTTATCCCCGAAGGTCAATTCAGTTTCTGCAGTCCACCGAGACATATACACACATTCATACTGCACAATCATCATTGACAGAGGGAACACAGTAGGTGGCATATGGGGAGGTGCAGAACAATAAAAGTACGAGATTAAAAATTAAAAATATCTGCAATAAAAACAATGAATACAAGAATAAAAAACAAGACGAGATAAAAGAATAAAAGAATAAATAAATAATTAGAATAGAATAAAGTGCCAAGAGTATTTGCACATTGCAAATTGTATTCCAAGAATGTACCAAATGCAAACACAGACAACCGTTATGTGGTTAGTGCAAAATAACTGTACATTCAAAGTAAATAAAACATTTTTGTTGTCGTTCATTCATGATAGTTACTCTGCGTTCAGCAGTGTAATGGCGGAAGGAATGAATGACTTGGAGTAGCGGTTTGTCTTTCTGTGAGGCGGCAGATAGCGCCGTCCTGAAGGCAGTAGTGTGAACTCACTGGACAGGATTTGGTTGTGATTAATAATGTTTTTGGCCTTCTGGAGGACACGTTTCTCCCAGAGAGAGTTTAAGTTGCTCTGCTGGGCTCCGATGACTTTAATTATACTATTTACATTGAATCAATGTAGCCTAGCTACTGAGTAAATGTAAAAAAATACATTCACTCAATTACTTTACATAAAATACAATTTTACTTTATTTATACCAGGGGTCAGCAACCTGCGTCTCTTTAGCTCCTCTCCAGTGGCTCCCTGTGGATTTATAAAAATGGAAATGAATAACTGTTTTTTTGTTTACATTTTCATTTTTATTTATCATTGTTGTAGGTCTACGGTACGACGAAGTATTAGGGCCACATTGAGGAAAAATAAATAAATCTGAGATTTCGAGAATAAAGTCACAATATTATGAGAAAGTCAGGTTTACAAGAAAAAAAGTCGTAGTATCATGAGAATAAAGTCATAATATTATAAAGTAGTATTTTTCCGTGTTATTTTCTTTTTTTTCGTAAAGTTATGACTTTATTCTCGTAATATTACAACTTTTTTCGCGCAAAGTTATTACTTAATTCTCGTAATATTCCGACTTTTTTTCTCGTAAAGTTATGACTTTATTCTCCTAATATTATGACTTTTTCTCGCAAAGTTCTGATTTTATTCTCGTTATATTACGACTTTTTTTCTCGTTAAGTTATGACTTTATTCTCGTAATATTACGACTTTATTCTCGTAATATTACAACTATTTTCCCGCAAAGATATGACGTTATTCTTGTAATATTATTACTTTTTTCTCGTAATATTACGACTTTATTCTGAAAATCTCCGATTTTTTTTCCCTCAATGTGGCCCTAATACTCTGTAGTACATTTGCACTTGGGCCCTCACTGCATTAGACTTATATACTATATACTTAGACTATAAGCTGTGTTACCTTAATCACATCGCTCAAAAGTTTTGCGGCTCCAGACAAATTTTTTATTTTTTTTTGTTGCCTAAAATGGCTCTTTTGATAGTAAAGGTTGCTGACCCCTGCTTTAGGCGAACGTTAATAATTTAATTTTCTGCTACTTTGCACTTCTTCTCTGTATCTTTTGGCCACTAAATGTATCTGACATGCTAGTATTCACTTTACAAGTGAAGATTTTACCTAGAAAATATGATCAATTTCTAAGATTTGATGCACTGATTAAATACATATATGTAAAGTAGAGTAAAATAAAGTCCAGCACATCAACAATAGTAGCCTAATCCACAGTATAGGCCTAAAAATCACAGTGGCCATTTCTTTCTGCACAGAATACTTTTACTCTTGATATTGTAAAGTACATTTTGCTAACGCTTTCTACAACTACAATATTTTCCACACAGGACTTCTGCTTTTAGTAGGCTTACTCTCTTCCCCTGTTTTTCTTGTTTCATATCTTAGACATTTCTTTGTAGACAGGACCATTTTGTTTGTCATTTTCATAATCCTATTACACCTGATCTTGAAAGAAAATGTGAAAATGAAAGCATGATTCGTAACTATGGTCCACCAACTGGTTAAATACCCTTAGAAAAACCTCTCCATAAAATTACACTGACTTCTCCTGATGTCAAAATGATTTACAGGGCATCATACTGGAAGTGAAAAGTGGCTGCTGAGTAGATGGTGTGCCTTCAGGGTAAATGTTTTTTTCTAGATTTGTAGATACAAATCTAATATTTTGCCAGCTTACCTTCATACTTTCCCCTTAATTTTCCCTGCATGAGATCAATTATGCTTGTTCTTTAAAATGTCTTAAGTTATGTTTGTATGACAGAATTTGTATCCTTTTCTACACAACAGAAAGGAATAACCTGGTAATGAAACGTCCGACACATTGATTGGCTTAGGGATTTGACAGTAGCTTCCTGCATATCAGTGGTTTGATTACAACGGTTCATGTTGTCCTTCCTCTTATTCCTTCTTCTTGATATAGAATATTACCATCTAGATCAGAAAGTGGTCTCATTCTAGCCTATGAAATGTTCTTCTTGTTGAAAATCAGCTTTACTGAATAACATTTTGTCAATATGCATGCTTTTAACAAAGGGTTAATGCCTGCTCGGTGATGTATAAAGTTTTAGACACTTTGCATTTATAATCTGACTGTACATGTTGAGGCATCTCTTACCAACTTCCTATTTTTTTCTGGTGATGTCAGCGACACTCAGCACAGATTTCACTTCGTCTTTGTAACATTCTGTCGCTGCCATTTGATTATGTCACATTGTTTTAACAGTTATTTGCTCAGATACCATTTCTGAGTAATGTTTTCATGGGGCTTGGGAGATTCCTTTAAGAGAGGAGGTCGTTCAACTTTTATTTACTGGAAGGATTTTTGCGAGGCGTTGAACAGACATTATGATGACATGCATGGTAAGTTCAGTCTTTTTATATCTGATGTAAACCTTATGTATATTCATTAATATTTTTGTATTTTATCTGTAACTGTTCTTCTATAGCCTTTATGACTTATAGCTGGACTAAGAAGGATTAATAGATATCAACATGTCAGAAATATGTTCAGTTTGTCTTTCTCATTTCAGGTTGGATCCAGAAACTCTTGAAATCAAGAGGATCTTCATCAGCACAATGTGAACAAGAGGCAAAAGTGACAAAAAAATCGGTGTCTTCTGTCAGCAGCGTGTCACCTTCATCTACATCGTCATGCTCTTCTTCGTCATCATCGTCACTGGGGACAACCCCTTCAAAACCACTGCAGCCACAGTCTGCTCTGAGCTCACTGCTGCGATGGAGCCAAAAGTATGACGTGTTTGTGTGCCACAGCTCTGTGCACAGTGACATTGAAGAGGCTGTACGCCTGGTCTCTTTCCTGGAGGCTTCACCCCGTAGCCTGAGGTGCTTTCTAATGCAGAGGGATGCCTGTCCAGGGGGTGCAATTTCCACAGAGTTATGCCAGGCTGTGCAGAACAGCCACTTAAGGGCTCTGCTTATCACTCCTAACTTCCTGCAGGACGATTGGTGCAAGTACATGATGCACCAAGTTCTGGCAGAGGCGCCTATGTCCAATCGGATTATCCCGTTGATTCAGAACCTGTCCCACTCTCAATATCCTCAGGAACTGAGGTTCTACTTCTACATTGACCTGAGCAGGAACCCTGACCAAGGTTATACCCTCATCAACAAGACTGTGCTCAAGTGTGAGTAATGGAAAAAATTAACATAACATTAACATAAGCATGGTGTTAGACCCAAGTTTAAAATGATGTGTTAAAATCCAACGTTTTTTTCTCTCCTAAATACTGTATGTCAAATTAGCATTGTAACTCTCAAAAAAGAAGGCCGCCTGAAAAAAAGAAGAAAAAAAAAGAAAAAGAAAAAGAGGTTTTTTTTAGGGCAAGCCATCCTTAATAATCTCTTCTTGTTGTCTTCTACAGACTTGGAAGACCTGGTTAAAAAAGAGAAGACACTTGATTGCAATATGGATAACTAGCAATGGACTAAGGGGAGAAGGTAGCCCAAAAAAAGACAAGCTGATGCCAAAAGTATGACCCCGCTGAGACTTCAATACCGCTGGAAGTGATAGAGAAGAGAGATGAAAGCTTCAATGACGTTTGCTGTGATCATCATAAACAGTAATTAAAGACTGTGATGAAGGGCCAAAGGCTCTGAATGGATAACACTGTTGCTATTGAACAAACTCAACTCTAGTGACCCTTTTATCACATCGTGTTGGGATTTAAAACAAAGTCCTGTTTTGATGTGCGTAACCAACACTGGGTGTGTGTTTGTGTCGGTACGGATGTTCATTCAGTGAACAGGAAACAGTTGCACTGGGGCTTATTTCCTGAATCAGATTAAGAGAAGTACAGCTTGTGCCAAAAACTTTGCGATAACTGCCATAAACGAGCACATGACATGGGACTTTCTTTTCATAGTCTCGGCTTGTTACACATAATTTAGTTAAACTGCAGCCCATAATTTAAGTTAACAATAAAGGGCACTCAAGCACAATGAATGTATGTGATCCTCCTTTTAACACAGTAAAACATGAGAGATTACTGTATCAGGGTGGTAATAATGTGATACATGGCCTATAGTGTTTACCACTAGGTGGTGTATTTTCCTTTTCTATCCAATTGAAAGTGCTAGTGAGGAGAAGTCATCTCTCTGGCATCATTTTCAAGCTTTTACGATCAACAACCATGATTACAGTAACACTATGTCACTTGTATGTGCGTGTTTGTGTGAGTAAAAGGGAAAGACCCACCCATAACAAACTGAAAGTGGCATGACCTTTTAACTGAACTTTAACTTTAAGTAATAACACAGGATGTGTAATTCCTATTGAGATAAGCCACCAGTTTATGCTTCCTTCTACTCTCTATCTCTTAAACATAGCAAGAGCTCACACACATGGCTCTGGTCTGCTGGTATTAATATTCTAAGTCACAATATGTCTGACTGAGGGGTTTTAGCTCAGCTGGTTGGAACAAACTGAACATGTCGAAGTATTGGAAGGAACAGCCTTTCTTTCCTCCATCCAAACAAAAACTTTCAGTTCTCTGTTAGGTATGATTAAATGTCCTTGGCAGTACCTTCCCTTGTTAATCAAGCATTCTGGCAGTGCTTCATGTAGTTGGCATAGGGACCACTCAATATGGAATATCAAGTATTCATTGAGTCAATTGGAGCATGACATTTGTGATCCTTGATTATTATTTTTTTAAGACAGGCAAGGTTTTTTTTTTCTCTTTTTACACCATCTGTCTCCAAGAAGTGCAACACGTTCTTTTTCTGATTATATTAAAGCTGCATCATCCTCCCACTTCCCTATCTCCCTAAACAACAACAGACATTTAGAACCACAATAAAAGAGCCTTGATAATAGCCTCTTTTGTGGCAAGCCAACATTGTAACATAAAAATTTAGACTAATCTCTGAAAGGCACAGATGTTCTGTGAGGCTTTTTTGTTGTTGGTATAACAAATCCTCTTTCAGATGACACACGACGATGTAATCTTTGTCAGGAGAGAAGCCTAGCAGCTAAAATATAGCTGGGATGTAGGCCTATATACAGAAATGGAGAGACATATGTTAATTAGTGAGCTTCAGAGGTACTGGTATGATTTATCACAATATAAATGGATTGTATTTGCAATGTGTGCTTGCTATTTGAATTCATTTGATATACTTTTTTATGTGTAAATCTTCTGGGCGGTAGTCAGCTGTCTTCACTTGTGTTGCATGCAAAGATGTTGCAAATATTTCTTTTCCAAATTCATAAATGGTAGCCTAAAATCAATTTGGTTGAAAGGCAGACTGCTGAAGTTTGGCTAAAATGCTCATTCTTGGTCTAAATCTACAACATGTCAAGTAATTTCTTTGTCTAAAATGATTTCTATGACTGAGACAAGTCTAAAATGTGTTTTAGTTGGCTAAAAATGGGCTAAAACTAGGACTAATCTTGAATATGACTATTACCCACATGGAGTTTTGATCTCAGGACTGAGACTAAAACAATATCTAAAAATAGCTGACAAAAGCCCCTGAACAGGGATGCTATGTGTCAGCTTCCCGGCACTTTTAGCATATAAAGCAAGAAATGAAAGTGAGGAGAGAGTTTAGGCCACAGGATGGCAAGCTGCTGTGCTTTGGACCACCAACAGTATGGAAAAGCACTCAGCTGTAAGTCACCATGGTGGTCTCCACTGGGCGTGGCGGTACTGACCTGGACGTTTCTATCTGTGGTGAGGAAACTCAGCTTGCCGTGCTACAGTGAAGCACCAGCTGGGTTAATTAAAGGAGAGCAGGAGATCCAAACATTTTACTGGGTTTGCCATATAGTGCAATGAGACACGAGACTTCAGCATGTCAAATGCAACAATTATTTTACACACAAAATGTAAGATGGGTTTTAAACACTTTTCTATTAACTTACCCACAGCAGCACTATTTGTTAGATGCAGTCAGGAGATAGATTGTTTAGCATCTGTTTTCCCATAAAACAAATATGTTTCGTAAAAAAGCTTGATCTGATCTGATTTGATCTGAACAAAACTGAACAGGAAGTTACATTAAAAATAGAAGTCCCAAGCACATCATGTATTCTGCAGAAGTCCTGCATATGATTTTGTTTTTGGCAAATTATGTGAAAATGAACATTTGACACTTAGCACACAAATCCACGTCATCTGTAAAACAAAAAAAAAGTCTCTCTTGCATGTCTACAAGAGAAGTTGTTCTCTACTATTTTCTGCATTTGGTACAGACAGAATGAACAGCACCCATTGTATGCTGAGTCAGACATGAATTATGGACACCATAACTTGATAATGAAATGCTGCAGTGAAATTAGTAGGTCTGTAAAGGAGTCATGCACGCAGGCTCTTTCAGATTATTTACAGAACTCCGACATTGTCTCTGGTCCAGAGCCAGCAAACATTTACTTCACTTGTAATCGTTTACGTTTGTGAAAAACAATTTTGTTGGCTGCAGATACATTAGAGGAGACAGTGGTTGTTCACAATCTAATAAAAGATTTTTGTTCTAAAATAAAACATCATCATTTAAAAAAAAAAAAAAACAGGAATAGGCCAAATAATTTTTTCTCATAATGACCTGAAAAGAAACATAGTTATTCATTAAGTCTTTCAAATAAAATCATACAAAGCCAAAGCTACAAAGAGCCAAGGTTATGGTAAATTATTCTCTAGTAAATGTGTCCTCTGTATGTGGCCTGATAGAAGCTCACTCAAGTTGTCTTTGAGTTTCAGCTTGTTATCTCCTTTACAAACAGAGATTCACAAAATCACAGCCAACAGCAACAAGCCTCTCCAGATGTTGGTGCCTCTGGGAGAAATATGCAGTCCGACTGAGGAGAGATAAAGTCATCATAATTAGCAGAAGAACACTGACATGGAAAAGTTCATTAACATGCAAACTTCAGTTTCAGCCCCACGGCAGCTTATGCAGCCATGGTATTTGGATGTGTCTGGATCTGCCTGTATCAATCATTAGGCATGAACTTATATGTTCACATGGCATTACTGCTGCCTGGGCACCTATAGACGCACATTTCTCATATTACCAAGTAGTCTCTTAGTGTGCAGCCTAAGGCTCTGCTCAAATACCTGCATTTGTAATGCCTTCGTAATGCTAAAGGTGCACTCTGAACACACCAAGAACAACCAACCGGTTCTGAATATACTATAGGTTCTTTGGCATGATAAAAGACCTGAACATGCTCAGGAATCATTGTGCTGCATGAGACTTCTCCTATCCTAACAGACACAGATGTAGCCTTATATAGACAAAACAAAACCGCAGGAGTTGAGGATAAAGCTTGATAACAATGAGCAACAGATTTTCAGTGTGTGAGTAAAGATTGGTCAACTGGCTGGGGGTGGTGGGGGCATCAAACTTTTTGTTCAAACACATTACTCAACATGAGCAAAAAGTATATGCATAGGTGAGGGACCAAAATCAATTTCTAGTTAATATTTAATAGAGGTTCCCAAAAACAGGACCTCAGTTGACTAGAAGTAAAATAAATGTGTAATTATTATTTCATACAGGGGATGGTAGAAGCTGGAAATTAAGTACTCAAGTACTGTACTTAGGTACAATTTTGAGGTACTTGTGCTGTACTTGGGTAACTCCATTTCCACTTTTTATTTGACAGCTTTACTTTGCAGATTCAGATTATGAATACAAAATTGAATCAACAAATAAATAGTTTTTTTTGTTTTTGTTTTTATAAATGAAGTTAGCCAGCAGTAGGCCTATATAAAGTAGCTGCAACATTAAAGTGATGTTGATGTTGTAATGCATCAATAATACAATAACACACAACCACAATACTTTTGGTACATTAAGTATATTTTGATGCTCTACACACAAAAGGAAGGATATCTGTATGTGTGTGTGGGTGTAGATATGTGTGCGTGTGTACAGTATATGTGTTTAAGAGTACATATATGTCATATGTGACCATCTAGCCTCATTCAATGCCAAACACACACCCATTATCCACATCACACACACACACACACACACACACGCACACGCACACACGCACACGCACACGCACACGCACACACACACACACACACACACGCACACGCACACGCACACGCACACACACACACACGCACGCACGCACGCACGCACACACACACACACACACACACACACACACACACATTCTTCAACCTGCTTTTATCCCCTTGTGTTGTTTTTGTTTTGTTTCGTTTTGTTTTTGTACTTTGCTATTTGTCTTTCTCTGTATAATATATTTTGGTCTTTTTTTATATGCCCCTGCACATGTCTTCACTTGTTTTGTAATCACTTTATAACACAATAAAAAAAGTATATTTTGATGCTACACTACTTTTACTTGAGCAATATTTTTTTTTGTGATCAGTTTTTTATTGGTATTTAAGCATAATTATATAGGGTGGGGTTACAAATTGATAGATCACCAAGAGTAAAATAATATAATCACAAATGTCCATGTACTAATCAATACAAAATTGGTAAGCAGCTACAGAAAAAAAGCAATATTTTAAATGTTACTGGAAACAGAGCTCTTCCACCACTGCTTGTCCCTGTTTCACACTGTTATCTGTTACATTCAGAGGTTTAAAAGAACAAAAAAAAAAAAAAATCACAGCCAACAGCAAAGTCTTTCCAGATGTTGTTCCCTCTGGGATAAAAGTCCAGTTTGAGGCGGATTGAGGAGGCATGGGGGCAAATATTTACTGGAGATCACATTGGCCCGTTTCGATAATAACCTGTGTGTGTTTCAGGTTCTGGCTTGTACATTTTTTTTTACAGGCATGGTATTTGGATGTGTCTAGTCCAGTGCGCGTACCCACATTGCGCATGCGTCCCTGGGTTGAGAGAAAAAAGGAACGCGCTGTAACAGAGAGAGAGCGTTCCAGTAAACCGCTACATTGTTGCAGACTTCATGCTGCTCAGACCAACTGTAACCCATTCTGCGGTTTGCTACATTGTTGCAAGGGATGAACTTTGATGCTTACATCACATCTCTTCTACCAGGGTGGGTGTGATTCCGTTGCAGGCAAGACGCATATTTGGTTTTCCCACGCAGTGTGTGTGTGTGTGTCACCAACGTGAACTTGGTTGCAACATCATTGTACAGCTCGCTTCCACGGATTAGAGCTCATCTGTCGGGTAAGTAAGAGCCTTTTCGAGTAGAGCAGCCTTAGATGTGTGTTAGGAGTTTGTACATGTTTCTAGGGAGGCATGGGACAACCACTGATGTGCTGTATGTAACTGGCCTCATTGGATCACAAGATATCACATTTAATTTGCCTGGCACGACATTTGTGTCAGTGTTTTTAGATTTGTTCCTCTTTCGATCGGGTTGGATGGGTGGATTGACTGTAGACTGGGCTGGAAAAGGACTTCATGTTTGTGAGGGATATAATGACATATGTTCCTGAATTTATTCAACCACATGTTATTATGATCCCTGTGATCAGTGGCACAGAATCTGACTTGAAGTGGAATTTTAAGTCTAAACCATGAGCCTCCTGGTTTTATTTATATCTGTTTTAATAATCAGGCAAGGATACAGAGACAGGATACAGGATATAAGGAGCTGCATTGTTGTTACATTAATAATAACATAGTAACAGTCATCAAGAAATAGAAATAGTTGTGATGCATCAGTCCTGTGTGTTGGTTATTGCTGCAAAACCCAGTGTTTATATATATACTCCTGAATGTAGTTTAACACATTTGACTGAGATGTACACATTGTTTCAGATCTTTTACTTTACAATAAAGTTTTATTTATTCATATTTTTTTTATTTGTAACCACTAATGTTGCTTTTAATGGGGTTTTGTAATATCTGTAACTTGGAAACTGGCTGACAGACTGCGTCCACTGCAGCAGTGACTGCTGGGAAGCACTCGTCCTTGAATCAGTCGGTTTGAAGTCTGCCTTTAGTTGAACACATATCTTCCCTCTAAACATTCATTTAAGGGCTCTAGCTAGTTTCTGCAGCAATTAAAACAAAGAACCACTTGTGTAATTTAGTGTAGCAACAAGAACAATATATGACAACTATGGATGGACATTATCAAGAATTTTGATTTTTCCATTTATGTTTCTCGACCTTTCATAAGTGATGCAACAATGTCCTTAGGTTGGGTACCTGAGACAAAAACAGAGTTCATTTGTAAGAGCTCTGAACCTAAAGTCATATAATTCAGCCGGATGGCTTTATACTGCACTCCACCATGGAAGTCTTTTTATGTGATGAGATCCCTGATCCTGTCTGGCCCTGTGCCACTGATCCTCACAGCTGGATTAGGACAGTGCATTTTGCACTATAAAACACAATGTGCACAAAGTTGCGAGTGTGTAGTGAAAGTGAATCTTGAGAAAACGTGTTCGTTGGAGGAGGGACATTTGGGAAGTCAGCCACGATGACGTCACAGTGTAGGGTACAGAAATGTGACTGTACCCATACGGCCCCAACTGGGTACAGACCTTTTAACTGCAGTTGTTTCAAAAAAAGGTTATTATACAGTCATTTTGGATTAGGGAGATTGGTGTGGATTACTGATCCAGTGCCCTGAGTACATTCCCCTTTTGGATTCTTGTTTCTTGTTAGTGTGGCTTCTGTTGAATTTTAGTTTGGTTGGCACAACTTTTGATTGGAAATGAAATTGAAAAACGTCATCTTTCTTAGGAAAAAAAAGATAGGCTAGACACACAGACAGGAAAATATGATTGAATGAGGGAAATATTGTCAGGGAGAAACATTGAAACCAAATTTAAAGTGCTCATTTAATGTTGACTAAATGTCAGATTTTCACTGAATGTGCCTGGGATTGAACTTTAGTTGATTTTGATACATTGAAACAATGTTACACTAATTATTAACACATTTTCTTTAATCATACAACATTTGTACATATTGTTTTCTACATGTACACAGAGTTCAAGAAAACCTTTCATAAAAACAATTAGCTAACATTTCCAAAAAGTAAGTGAGACAGGTTCAATTTAAATCATATAAATGATAGCAAATATATACTGTAAAGTGTGATCACCTCATGTGATTTCACACTGTCATATGAAAGTTGATCCTTTCTTCCTCCTGCCCTCTTTGCTCTGCTCAGCCTTTTTCTCCTGTGCACCTCTTTGAATCGCTGAAGGTCAGCTGCAATATCTTTTTGTGTTGTAGCAGTGCAAAAATAAAAAAAATAGACAGATGAAAAGTTGATTTATAGACAAGAGCAAATTTTTCCATCCTAATTATATATGAATTAAGATGATCGTTTATACACATTCTTCATTTCCAAGTGTCTTTTTGTTTTGTTTTGTTTCTAACATAAAAAAAAATCTTACAGTACTCACTATTCAGGTGTTCAGGTGTCAGCGTGTATCACCAAAATTTAAAACAGTATGAATTATGTTGTTCTTGCTATGTGAGACCAGATTGAACAGAACCAATATAAGTATCTTTTAATTTATCTTAATGTGGTTAAAAGAGGACATTAACTAATTAATTGTGGCACAAACTCACATAACGTGCAATCTTTCATCACCGTCTCCTTGAAAGGCCGCTTGTCTGCCTTGTATTTCCATCTGAAGCGGACAGAGGACCGTTTGCAGTGATAAAAGAGACTTTTCTGAACATCACCTTGGAAGTCCAACCTTGACAGATTATAGAGAGATAGTGGTGGGTTGGAGTGACAAAGAGAGTGGACAGAAAATAACATCTGTCCAACATGTAATACACTCAGATTGCAGTTGTTGTGTTGGACTGCATTTTAGATGGATGGATGGATGGATGGATGGATAGATGGATATATATCTATCTATCTATCTATATAGATAGATAGATAGATAGATATATATCTATTGTATGTCTGTTGTATTTAGTCATTGTAGCAGCAGCTTTATGCACAGATATTGGCTTAGAGATATTTAGCAGATGACATCCTGCTGCTAATCAGCTGAAACACCATGATATGCCCTTTTTCAGTAACGACTAACTCCTGCTTGAATCAGTCAATCAATCAATCAATCAATCTGGCTTTTAAAATCTGATGAACACACATATGCCCTCAAAACTCTGGTGCACTGATCACTGCAGTGAGGGCCCACAGGCCTCCATCATCATGAGTCCTTGATGGGGGGTTTCATGGATGTATCAGATAAAAACAGTTTATTACCTCCACCAAGGAGGTTATGTTTTTGGTTCGGTATGTTGTTTTGTTTGTCAGCAGGATTAAAAAAAACAAACAATTCTGCCCCGGTTGTCATGAAACTTGGTGGAATGGTGTGGCATGGTCCAAGGAGGAACCCATTCAATTTTGGAGTGGATCTGAATCATGGGGCGTATACACACATTATTTTTCTCCTATTGAAATGGCCTTGGCGGAGGTCTGCACCCTCTGAGTGCCCTTCTAGTTGTTATTTTGTTTAGGTAAATTTAGCCCAACAAGAGCACATAGTATTTGTACAGCAGGATTAACAGCCTCATTTCAATATTGTGAATTTACACACACAAAATGACAAGTGCCTTTTACTAGGTCCTTTAAACTGACTCTGCATTTTCATCTAATCTTGTTGGAGGATCCTGTATTAACACCTTATTTACATTATTTAAATTTAGTAATGCGAAAAATAAATCTGTTGATTTGTTTACTGGAAGGGCACAGGAGACATACACAATGTGTAGAGTGGCGGTGATGGGGGATGTTAATAGGAACAACTGCTCTTTTTTGCCCTAAGGCCCCCAAATGGGTTAATCCGGCTTTAAATATATGACAAAGAAAGGCCATTCTAATCAGAAGTTTCTGTGTCTCCATTTATATCTTCTGCTAACCTCTGCTTTAAATCATTTTGAATGAAAGGAAAAAACAATGATAAGGGAATGAAGGCATTATTGTTTGAAGATGATATGTCATTAAATATATGATTTTAGTATTCATTTGTTCACTTTCACTTCTCATATTTTGGAGCTTTTACTGCCCTACACCCAGATTAGACCGTCCAGATTGTGCTCCCAAACACTGCACATCATCCCAAGGTCAACACTAAAAGACAAAGGAGGCTTGCTGCTAGAGACAGTTTTATGAAACAGCCTTCTAGAGGAAATGTGGTCAATGACTTCCATGTTAACACAGGAAGTAGCCGTCAGCTTTTTTTTTTAATGATGTGATGCCTTCGTCTTTGTTCTTTGAATCCTTGTTCTAGATAATACATGCAAAGAATAACCTGCAGATGCAACACAATGTGCAGTTGATTGCAGATGGGAAGTACCATGCACCATACAGCCCAAGTAAATGTAACCTTAGTTCAATATGTCAGTGTGGGAACAGTGTGACCAGATGTCAGTGTGACCAGATTGATTTCCAAAGTAGAGGGTATGATGAATTTACCTAGTCACCCAAGAGTGTGTATTCCTGGAAGTGTGTGCACGCACGCACACACACACATACAATATGTACAGTATATAGAACTACAGAGCAAATGTTACAGATTATAATCTGATTGTAATACTAAATTGATTTGTTATTTTAAACACTAATTATTTCACCTAATTTCTCAAATGTTTCCACATAGCAATTCATTGAATTTTAACATCCAAAAGAGTGCCCTGTTGACTTGTTGAAGACTTGACTACAAGTATGAATCATGTGCTGCAAGAGAGCATGACTATGGAAGATGTCTTTTGATTAGTGTGAGTTGACTTGTAGTCTCGTAAGTAAGCAAAAATACTTTTGTATAGCTTTGATGGAGGACTCCAAATATTATAATACTGCACAATCATAATTTGGTTGGCTTTTTGTGTCTGTATAGCAATATATCATTGTTTGTTATCATTGTCGTTAGAGAAACAAATGACTTCTGAAACACATTTCCTCTTGAAACAAACAAGAATGGAAGAACAAAAACAAATACCTAAATTATATAATGGAAAGTGGATGACAAAGCGCACAGGATTGGAGGAGAGCAACAAGAAGCAATATGAAGCATTACAGATCAGTTAGTGAAGCAATAAAAATAAAAACAGGTTAATGAATATGGAAATAAGTCTATCTTTCCTGTCATGGCCACAAGTTCCTCTTCATCTAAACCACCTGCCATGTTCTAAATGTGTTCATTTGATCTCATTTCAAACTTGATGCTATAACACTTATTATATAAAAGTTGACATTGTGACAATATTTTAGTGAATTGTCAGTGTTGGTTTGGTCAAGTTTGCATTTGCACTGCGTGGCAGAAGCTATAGATGTTTCAACCATTTAGCCGTTTTATTTAGTTATTTCAACAATTTATTACTTTTAGCTAGTTCAGCCATTTACTGTATTCATACTTTTAGCTAACCATTTATCCATTACTTTTAGCTAAGTCTTTAAAAATTATACATTGCATTTAGCTGACTATTTCAACCATTTGTCCATTGCCTTAGCTTCTTATTCACTACTTTTAGCTGCTTCGACCATTTATCCATTAGCCTAGTATTCACGTACAGTCTTTCCATGTACCCCTGGCAACTGCAGAAATACCCCCTGGGGTACAACTACCCCTAGTTTGGGATCAAAATTGCCCTCATCATGACTGCCACAAAAAAAAGTCACCACGTCTTATCGACTGTATTCTGTGGCTCCCTGAGGATGTTCTTTTAGGAAGCAAAAAGGGTTCATTATAGCCTGTAATTTCTTTGAAAGCTTTTCTTCATAAAAGCGGTCAAAGTGTTACAAATGGGCACCAGATTTAGCTCTTCTGACAGGATTAAATTGTGGGATTATGTGTTTTAGAGGTGACTTTCTACTGTGAGCAGAAAACACATGTGACTCTCTTTAGAGAGTGTGTCTGTGGTTGTGAAAAATCAGCTGGTACAGTAGGTGACAGGGGTTTAGAGAAGAAGGTCATTTTGAGTCATCATTTATCCACGTTGCAAGGACTTTACCCATTTAGAATCGACCCATTAAATCTCACAATAAACCTGTTAGGCCTTGTATTCTTTGTTCAGCCACATGTTCAACTGGGACATAAATGAATACACGATTCATACATCAATTTGATCGGTAATACTGATTAATGAGAGCGTAATACCTGACTTACATCCTTACTCAAAGCTACCGTAACACAAAAATACAGAGCTCACATTAATACCACTAACTTGACATACATGTTAATCTGTAATAATTAGCTTTGTTAATGACAACATTAGCATATGTCTCTACTAATGCTACAGTAAGTACCTATAGTATAAGCCTTGTCTACCCTCACCTTCCTTTGGAATTTGGGAAGAAGGAACCAATAAATCCCTGACAACATTTTCCCATGCAGCGCTTTTGGTGGAATTACTTCCTCAGTGCTGCCTGACTCATCTTTAATCTCTACAGTGTGTGACTAAACTCTTTAGGTGGTCTGTCTAAATTTTTTTGGTTCTTTGGTTAGACTTGCAGCAATGCTTTAAGTAGGTCTGTGGTGGAGGGCTTTTCTGACAGGTCTAAATCTTGAGGACTTTTGCCAGTGTCAGTCAGTCGGCCAGCGTTCCTCACGGCATCGACCCCCTCTGCTCTCCCAGTGCGCCCTCCCTCTGCCCCTCTTCCCCCCCACACACTGTATCACACACACAGCCAGGTATTATGCTGCTCTGCTCTTATGTAGCCTGTGGTGTCTGTGAGGAGGTCCTTGGCCTCCTGTGCTTCACAATCCTGCGAGCTACAGGATGTCTCGCTGTTGTAACTCTCTCGTGTTCAGGAGGGTGGGGGTGAGGAAGCTGGAGGTGATGGGTAGTATTTTATACCAGATGTTGATGGGAATAGAGGGCTATAGGGCCATATGTAGGGCTGCAACAAATTATTTTTCATTAGCAATTAATCTGTCAGTTATTTTTACGATTCATTTGTCTAAAAAAAGTCAGAAAAATCTTCCCAGAACCCTCGTTACAAACCGTAGTTCCTCTATATGTGAGGAGTTTCCTGTTCACATGTGCAAATCTATTTAAGTAAAGACAAGTAGAAAACAAGAATAACAAGTTGGTTGCGCAGTGCTAATGTCAGATCATTTTGTGCTTTTACTACAGGGAGAAGCCCAGACTCATTACATCTGCACCACTGAGGATATAATCACTGGAAATGAAAGAGGGAAAAGGTAAGATGTTCTGTAGGAATGTTGTGGTTTTTTGTTGATATGTAATTGGTGGCTGTACAACTCCCTGAGAAGCTCATTTACATTTTTTGGAAACGTAGGCATCAGTTTGCAATATTTAGGCACTTGATAATCATGAAGTGTGTGAGAAGAATCTGTACCAATTTGAACTACTCATTACTTTAGAATATATATATATATATTAGAAAAGCAGCATATTCTCACATCTGAGAAACTGGGATTAGCAAATGTTTCATCATTTTTGCTCAATAAATAAATGACTTTAGCAATTATTCATTATCAAACTTATTGTTGATTGAATTTCTGTTAGTTGACTTATGGGTTAATCATCTAATGAGCACTACAAGATCTACAATGAATACAGGCACTGGACAGTTGGATCATGTGCTACCGCTTCAAAGCCAACACCCGCACAATAGAGGGGAAAAAACTCATCTTGCTTGTTTCACAAAAGAAAAAAAAAGATGCATTTGAAGTTCGCTCCTCAAGACATTCTTTAGTGTTTGCGTCATTTCCTAAACAATAACTTAGGATACAAACACAGACCAGCCTCATATCTGGCTCAGGATGAAAACACAACCGCTCCTCTGTAACTCCAAGAATCTACACCCTGATTCAGGAGGCTGCAATTGGCTATTATATCATATTTTATCTTGTCAAATGACGGCTTCGTTTTACAGGGAGCGGCTTGAGTGTCCACATGTTGTGGAGTAAAATCTGCAGAGCGTCCCTGTGGTGGTGTGAATCGATCATGTGGTTTCCGCTCCTTCACTGTTTCCAAGTTGGGGTGTGCATGATGTACTGGTAGATTTACAGCGGTATTACATTACTGTTGTTGCAATGTAGCAAGTGTATATGCACACACGTGACATGCACATCTCAAAATAGATATTCAGCTGTGCACTCGCTATTGATTTTCAGTGATGGGCTGGCCCTGAAGCAGTGTCAGGCATGTTTTGTACCACCCTTTGCTTGTGTGGATGGCTCTGTAAGTCATGAATTAGGAAGATTGTTGGTAAGATGTGCATCGCGCATTAAATAGTCAGATGTGTGTAACGTTACATGCCTTTTAATCTGGTTTTAACTGTAATCTGAACTGTCCGAAGCAGCCAAGCACACAGTGCTGAAGCCGATGTGATGCTGTGGGATTGCAAATATCCCTCAGTTCAGGGACCAAGTGTCTCTCAGTCCAGCATGATCCTCTTAAACTGATCAGCCTTCATCTGCTGCCCTTCTCTCTCTCTCTCAGCTTCTATTTGACTTATTCTCTCCTTCTCTTTTGCTGCTGTGTTTTTCGTTCCTCGCATCGATTTGTTTCTCTGCCACTCCCATTTACTCCATAATCATCTGAGCCTACAGTAAGTGTAGCCACTGCATCTGATTTGTATGTGCGTGTGAGTGTGGGTGTGGGTGTGGGTGTGGGTGTGGGTGTGGGTGTGGGTGTCGGATGCCCACTACTCAATCACTGTGGATTTCATTTTATGGTGGTTCCTCTTTCAAATTTCATTTCCTCTGAAAGGCAGGATGCTTTTCATAAAGCAGTTTGAAGGAGGTGCTAATAGACTCAGCTTTTCTCCTTTGTGTACTTGTCACCTAGGATAACCTCATGCACTGTGTAGACATGAGAGGACCAAGGAGCACGTGAAGATGTCCCAGAAGGCAACTAAAAGTAAGCTAATTTACTGTGGGTGTTTTTTTTTAATCAGATGTTGTTAATGCTTTGTTCTGATTACTTGAATGACACTTTTCCCTCTCTTGATATTCAGTAAAGCAATAATCTCATCTGTGTTATTTCTGCAATGATGAGAGGATTATGGACCAAAATGCTCATGGTCACAGATTAATAATCAGATCTTTAACATTATAACCACTATTATTATATTCTATATTTATTGGGTTGCCTGTGCTTTGTACCACCAGTTACTTTTTTTTTTGCCTTTAAAATCAGCAGAATTATTAAGACTATTGACCTCGAGGTCACAGATTGAAATAATCCACATCCATCAGAGAAGAATGGCACTGCACATCAACATACTGTATTCCACACTGATAACCATCCCTACTACACTTTGCAGCAACAGTATGCTGTTGTGCCTCTAGCCACACAACATATAGGCACTTCTCAAAAAGTCTTGTTTACTCCAGATGTTGCCTAAATTATTGTGGGAAAACACAAAGCTGTCCTATTTGTTTACTTTGATTTACAGGAGGGTTCTTGCCTTTATACTGTAGACAAAGACCCGTTGCAGTGATTCATTTTCAACAATAGAGCTACAGTGGCATTGGAGGTTGCTTTATTTTGTTGTGCCAACAAAGTGTTTGAATAATGGTCTGTCTTAGTTACCATTCGTTTCTTGGTACTTATAGGATGTTTAGCTTGATCACCGTGAGGTTGCTGGGCAACCAGCGGAGACTCCAGGAGGTCACTGCGCCTGGCCCCACACATAACAGTAACCTCCTGTAACACTGCAAATTTGTCGCTTTTACACTTCGGTTTTTGTTCGGATTAAACAATTGTTATTTTTGGATTGAGCCAGATTAGCTGTTTCCCCAGTCTTTGTGCTGAGCTAAATTAACCAACAGCTGGCTGTAGCTTCATATTTGGTGTACACTGAAAGTGGTATTGATGTTCTCATCTTACAAAAGAAAGCGAATACCCCAAATTCAAATATTTCCCTAAATGTTAAACTATATTTTAAGTATCCATTATTATTATTTTGGATGTGTATGTGTGGTCCTGAAAACTGTGATGCCTCGATGGACAGGTTGAAGAGAAGCTTACAATATTTCATCACACATGGATATGAATTCAAGGAGATACCACTTCTAATACTGACCTGTCAAAATTCAAAAGCATACTCTGAGTGTGCAGTATACATAGATTGAAAAAAATAGAGAGGATGAGGGTCTTGAGGATAATTTAATGCTTATATGTTTTTTGTTTTTTTACTTGACTGGTATTTAAAGAAGAACACATTTAGGTGTTATTGAATAAGTTATACCTTTAAAGTCAAATGATGCTACCTAATTTGTGAGTTTCACTCTCTGCTATCAAATTGAGTCCATAGAGGGTGGAGCGTTTCCTGTAGACCTGCACAGTTATCTCTAAATAGCAAGTGGCATTTTTACTGGAAATCCATTAATATTCATTTCAGTTGCATTTTTCAGTACCCAGTCTTATACTGATACTAACACCTGCGTTAAATGGGATGCCAACTCTTGAGCAGCAGCTTTTTTTCAAAAGTTTTTTATTTGTTGTTGATTAAAATCACACATGGAGTGGATTATTTTCTGTCATAGGGTCAGTCACTGCCTTAAAATCAAAGAAATCTCACTTTAATGTGTCAAGACTTTGAAGCCAGCATGTGTTGTATGTGAAGTTTAATTCTTGTACATTTGTCTCTGTTTTTGTCTTCTTTCACTCCAGCATGGTGCCTTAGGCTTCTCCCAATTCTCCTCTTCTTCCTCTCCTTTGTCACATACTACTGCTCCTATGCCATACTTCAGAGGTAATCACACACAGACACACACACACTAACACAACCATGACTTTCTTTCTCCGTTGTTCTCGGTATTGAGGTTACACAATTACACAAATGCCAATTTCTGGTAAAAAAATTAGATCATGAGGTCTGTGCAGTGCTGAGTCACATTCTGATCATCCGGCGGTGAGCTGCTGGTCAATTTAGTCCATCATTCGTGCCCGTTCTTGCACTTTTTGAGTGTTCTGGACCCAGTTACTGGCACGCTGCGTTTTTATGGATTCAGCAGTAACATTCATGCCAATTGTGGTGATTGTCTGTCTTTCAGCTACGGAGGCACCAGCAAGTCTCCGAACAGTAGCAAGTCGCTGTGTGGTGGCTGGCTAACCCAGAAGAAATGGGAGAGCCTTAACTTTAAGTGAGTAATGGCACGTCTGTGTTTTTTCTACAAACTGGAGGGAGTGGATGTCTTATTAAAGGAGGAAGGTATGCCAGTATTTTTATTTGAACATAAGGTGCCAGGCTCCTTGGAACTGGTCCTTACCAGTCATGAAGGAAAAGTATATTTCAGTGAGAAAGAACAGGACTTATTATGAAAAATTATTTTCCATCTAAATCATGCACATTTCAGCAGCTCAAGTGGAATGCGTTGATGAAATGGTTGAGAGGGAGAGTTAATATAAAAACCAACATTGGCTAAGAACAAACTCTTGATAAAGTTTAATTTTTTGTAGCCAGACAATAGCGTGTTTGTCCTCCTCAGGTTCTGCCTTGCTAAGTAATCATTGTTCCACAGCGCTGAGCCCCCTCTCATTTATTTTCTCTGTTGCTCTATTATCAGTTTATTCAGCTGTATATTTACTGTTGGTCTTTTTGCAGACTCTGTTCTGTTACAAAATAGCGATATGGTCTCCATCTGTGGTTTGTCCCAACCTCCTCCAAGGTCACTGTTTATTTCTTCAGCTCAGTAGACCGTCCACTGCCCGCCCTTTGACCTTTTCAACAGTCAAGATTCATAATCCCCCTGTTAAAGAACATGATTTGCATTCTCACATAAAGCCGCTGGCTGGTTGTTCTTGGGTTTCCACTCAGTCATTACAGTCACAGGGAGGCCTTCCAGGCAATCAGAGTGACATTTCTCTAATTAGACCCCTCCCCAAGGATTTATCCTGATCCCCTGCGAAGAGCTAGCTGGCACACGAGGGCAATAAATGTCTGAGAGACTCACTGTCAAAGACAGTAGGTCATAAACAGCTGGATTCTGAAGCTAGCGAACACAGAAACGCAACTGCTTCACATATTACAACCTGCCACATTTGTCTCACTCCACAGGCTCTGTGAATGTTATTGTTTTCTTTCCCTCCTCAGCAGAGAAATGCCAACAGGGGCTTTTAATGAGGGAAATTGCTATTGAATGACATCATGTAAATGGCTGGTTTACTTATAATGAGTCTGGTTTACCTGCTTAATAGATACCAGAACATTTGGGAAAGTTAAGACAAGCTTTTCCATGTGCCAATATGAACACTGCACTGTTTGGCAGCACAGTTGGTGTTGTCCATTGTGTGGTTTGGTAGTTTTTATAGCCCCAAAAATTAAAGTTGTTTTCTCCATCCTCGCTGCCCTTACTCACTGTCATTCATATCCTCCCCTCTCTCTCAGCCATAAACCCTCCTGAAATATAATTCATCTATACAGTGAAACCCTGTGCACTGCAGCGTTATGTTGTAATTCCTGCTCTGACATTTTTTCATGCAGCATTAGCAGACAGACGCAGCTCTTTCTGAAACTGGAGGATTTCTTCTGGCGGGAGCATCTGTCAAATCTGGCATTACCTTATGGCATTAAGAGCAGTGGTATGTTGACTTTACATTGCCCTCTGCTCTTTATGCTTAGTTTACTAAGTATGTCTCACATCCTGGTATTACTGGTTGTTGTATGAAGGTTTCATATGTTTTTTCATATATTCACTTATTTCTACGGGTCAGGTTTGCAGAATTAAAAATAACTCTTTATATTCTGTGATTATTTTATGACCATATCGGACTGCAATAAAGTCAAAGTGCTTTTCTAAAAAAGACAACAATTCATTCATTGTGGACTTCGACCATGTATTTTACTACACGGCAGTCTTTTATGTGATTTGCACATCTATATTCAAAGTTTTCAAACAATCACACCATTTCAGCTGCTCCTTTTCTCGCTTTCCCTCCCAGAGCTGCTGCTACTGAAAGTTCTCGCTGTGATTGCAAATTATCAGGTGCCAGCCAACATTAAAAAGTAAGTGTGAGCACACTTCAGCCACTTCAACACTCATGATACTAAAGCTCATTGTTTTATTAAGCCAGGTTTCTACTGATTTAAGTCCATAGTGCAGTACAGTAATAATAATATATGGTAAGCCCAGGACTGACGCCAACAAATATCTAATAATTGACACTACAACAGGAATATTCTTCAAAACGTTGCAATTGGTTGAAGATGTTTTCCAGCTGTGGTACACATCCTGTAATATGCCTTCAGTCCTGCATGACTTCATCACTGTGATTATAGGTACTTATGGGTAGCTGCAAGTGCTTAGCCACATAACTGTCCCTCATTTTGGTCAAGAAAGCACCCTCGGGTGCTCTTGCTCTAGTGATGAATATGCTGTCACTTATGTCTCTAGAGATGGTGCCATTTTGTTTCTCACTGTACAAAAAACTCATGTTTCTGTGTGGTGCTTTTCTCCACAGCCTTGAATGCAGAACCTGTGTAGTTATAGGCAATGGCTTTGCCATTAAAAACAGCTCGTTGGGAAGCACCATCAACAAATATGACGTTGTCATCCGGTAAGCGCAAACGGAGAACACCTCCTGAAATATTACTGTACTATTTGGCATGCTGTTCATAAAGAAGAGGAATGAATTAGGGTAAAAAATACAAGTTTTGTAAACTTGCTTTGCTACAAGCTATGCATTTTAGGAAGCCAAATTGTGACCCATCAATAACGATAATGACATTTTTTAAACCGAGGACCTCTTCATAACCACCCTCCTGTTTCAGGATCGTTAGGACTGATAGATTAGGAACAGACGGATCCTTGCTAGATGACCCTAAAAAGGGAATGTGGTGATTTTCTCCACCACTGAAAGCAGGATATAAATTCACTTGGCTGCACACTAATGATGGACAGTATCCGACTGTGTGACCGTCTGACCCTGACATAGAGCAGTCGTCTCAGCAATTAGCAAACTTTTCTTCAGTTCTTTTAAAGGAGAAAAAGAAAGCGTTTAGTTTACTCAGGGACACAAGGCACTCAGCAAATCTGACTTTACAGCCTTGGAATGAACACATGCATTCTGAGTTTTTATAAGCCTCTTTCAAACAGCCAGAATTTGGCCTGGTCACAATGCATTTTTCTCTCCCCATCAGCCCCCCCTCATCCCCCTCCTCTTACATCTCTCCCTCTCTTAGAAGCTAATCGTTCCCTAGCCAAGTAGAGTTAGGTTATTGACATTCAGAATTCAATGCATGCCTGAGAGTTTGACGTCATTGGGCTGCTTCTGTCATAGCAACACCGTTAGACTCTGTTAAAACCTGTCGAGACTTAAGTTTCCAAAGTGCCAACTTATCATTTAATCAAACAAGGTCTCCGTCTGTGCTACTGTGTTAATTATGTGGCCAAGGAATGCGTTATGATGTGGTTTTTAGAAGATTTGTTAGTAATTTGTGCGCATAAGCTTTAATGTAACATTTTAAGGTATGTTTTGATAGAAAGTCTGGAAAGTGACAGGACATATCTAGAGGGAAAAGAAGAACATCCTGGTTGCTGATTTAATGGTATCCTGGTTGCTGATTTTAATGTGTAATGGTACACATCCTGCATCAACCGGATTTAGTTCTGCATAAGCATAATTCCTTACAGGCAGAAATAGAACAAACATTAACTGAAGAAACAGAAGCGTTTATGAATCACACTCAACTAACTGGGAGAATCAAGTCACAAAATAATGTGTTTAAACTTGTTGAACTGTTAAAGGAAAAAATGTGATCATGTGATAAGATAAGTAATAGATAGTCGTTAATACTTCAGATGAACTGCTTGCTGGTTGGCACACAAGACACAAGCTTCTGTTACTCATCTGCAATCTGTCCTGTTGACTGTTTCATCAGTCTTGCCGTAAAAACAAAATTAAGCATGTTCCCGGGGTTTACTCTCCACATTCTAAGGTAACAATTACTTTGTTAGCATACAAAAAAACAACACCTCCCATGAAAATGAAAAAGAAAATGATTGAATTATATTATGTCTTATTAATATAATTATATTATATGTGTACCATACAATGTATTGTTCCAAAGCTGTATTTTTTTAGTAATTTTGTGTTATTACAATTGTCAATGGGATTTTGAATGAGGTTTTCTTACTTCAGAAACAGAACCCAAAAGTTGCTGTTTCTCTTAGGCTCCCTATTCATATACTTTCGGTTGGAGTCAGTGACAAGTATGTGAAGTTATTAACATAAAATTGAAGTTTATTTGGAAAGCTTTAGGAAGCCCACACTGCTAACCCCAATATACATTGTTATCACTACAAGAGAGGAGGCGAATGCAAAGTTAGCATGAGCCAGGATAGACACAATTATGAGAATAAGATCCAGGTTGAAAATGTTGCCGTTAATGCTCGACAACGTTTCAAAGGCCAAGATGCGATACTACTGTGTGATTAAACTCCTAAAGTATATGCATGAGTGATTGCAAAAAAAGGAAATAAAAATGAAACAAACCTTAAAATTTGTGTCCCTGAATATAGTATTGTGTCTCTGCTTCAGGTTGAATGATGCCCCAGTGAGAGGCTATGAGGAGGATGTGGGGAACAAGACCACCATGAGGTTCTTCTACCCTGAGTCGGCCTCTTACAACCCTGGACTGCACAACGAGCCCGGCACGCTTATGGTCCTGGTGCCTTTCAAGCAGCAAGATCTCTGCTGGCTCAAAGAGATCCTCTATAATGAGAAGAGGGTACAGGATATGTGTGAGAATGCACTCTCTCTCACACACAAACACACACATACACTTTCCATCTCACTCTGTCTCACTTTCTTTCTCTCCCTCTCTGCTTCGCATAAACACTCTCCTTTTAGCTTCTTTTCCAGCCCTTGCCAGCCATCCATATCAGGGACAAATACTTAAACGGTTCGACTCCAGTGATGCCAGTGCCCTTCAGAGTTAAATGCGGTTTCCATCGCAGACATCCTTCACTCTGCTGCTCCCGGCACCTCCGGCCTCCTCTGCTAATAGTTGCAGGGTCATTACCTGCTAATTTGCACATCGATTCGGTTGCCTCCAGACATGAGGGAGTCCTAGTTTCAATTGCATCTCTGTTTGTGCAAATGAACTCAGAATGCCAACTAAAAATAGCAATCTTGTGCTCTCTGTCTGTCCTTTTGTTCATTTCAATTTCACAACATCCTGCGTCTTATCTTTCTCTATGTTTATGTGTGCTTTCCAGGTTAGGAAAGGCTTTTGGAAGCCCCCGCCCCAAATCTGGTTGGGTGACGTCAGTAAAATCAGAGTGCTGGACCCCCACTTTCTGCACCAGACTGCAGACAGACTGCTGCGGATCCCTCTGCACCCCAAGAGCAAACAGGTGAGCGATCCACCTCCACGTCACTGTATGAGAATGATAACTGTAGTGGCAATGCTTCTCCTCTGTTGCAGCTCATTGATAATGACCATTTCTGTCAACATCGAAAGAATTTTCCCACTAGAACCTTCTCTCTTGTTTGTTCCCTTTCTCCCACACCTCCCTTTTCCCCCTTTTGCCCTTCACTACTCCCCACATGAATGTTAACAAGGCTGGATGGAGCATCCACTGATTAGCCACAGCTCCTCGAATGATATGTCTTGAGCGCTGTGATAAACAGTTTACTGGAGGAGGCATTTCTCTTGAAATGTAGCCGGGTCAATGGCAATTTTGTAGATCCAATTACTGCGAAACATGATGAAGATTAGCTTCTGCTTGGCATTCTAGCATCTCATTACAAGATAAGCTCCTCGTGTCTTCTAGGCTGCACAGTTATCCGTCGGAAAATAATTGGCTTCTGAAAGAGAGCCAACATATTGTATAAATTTCAACCAGATGCTCTGATTTTAGAAAAATGGACAGTTCCCAGTGTTCCATCTCCTGATTATTGATGTTTTCTCAGGACAGTTAAGTCGAAGCATGTTTTGTGACTTTTGGCTCAATGAAACAAATATGAAAGTTAAGATAATTTCATCAAAACCTCACAAAAAGCGTTGGAAACATAATCACTAACTCGTGAAACTGCGACCGAAGAGCAGCGATTGTGCAATGAGAAAACATGACTCATGCCATTTTGTTTTTGCTGTGTACCATTGATTTGTTTTTGTTTCACAAACTGAACGTCAACTCTTTGGCTGAGGTGATTGGATTTTGAAACACCCTGGGATCTGACTTGGAACATTACTCATGTAGTTTTTATTGGCCCATTGCATCCTATCTGTCAAGTGGGGTTTGTAGTGTGTTCGGTAGAGTTCGTGTCTGACGTGGGGTCCGGGCCAAGTTTTGTTTTGGTTCTGCTTGTTCCCCTCTCCTGAGCCCTTTTTGTCAAAGAGTGAAGAGGAGGGGGGGGGGGGGGGGGGGGTTACCCTTTTGGACTGCAGTACAAACAAAACTGGTTGGTGCATGAGAAGAGTGAGCAGTGGGAAGGCAGCGATCCTACAGGCGCCCGACAGGAGCTCTGCACCATCTGCACAGACTGTACAGTATGGAAAAGGCCTGGGGGAGAGGAAGGTGGGCAGGAAGAGGAGAAAGATGGGGGGATATTGCAAAAGGGAGAACTGGGTTACATTTAGTCTGCTTTAACAGTATTAAAACATCTGGAACAGAATTAGCTTTATACATGGCTGCACATATACATTTGATCTTAAACAATAGTGATTTAATTCACTTAAAACACTAAGAAACCTACATTTCTTTCACTATCTTCTTTCTATTTGGTCTTCTTCTGTCTCTCTCCTCTTTTCTGTCCTCGGGTATTCCTTATCCATCAAATACCAGCAGGAGTTCTGACTTTAGCAGACCTCCTCTTTGCAGATACCTCCCTCAGCTAATGACCCTGCCAGATAGACAAGGACCCCCTCAAAACACACACAGGCAAACTCATACTCTCCCCTTTCCTTTTTTACATTTCAGGCACACATGCACACACACACATTACTCTTATGTTCACACCCGTCTCCCCAAACACAAGCCTGTGCTCAGCTCTTGTAGATCTGCCTTGCAGCGGTGACAGTATGCAGCCCCCCCCCCCCCCCCCCCCCCCTCCTTTCCTCCCCTCTCACCAAGGCTCCATGGGCCTGCGTCCAAACTATGCGGCGGGCCGCCCGTATGCTGGCGACCACATGAGGCTAATACACACAGAATGTCAGCTGTGTCCCATTGTGGGGTGTTCGTCAGTTCCTGAATTAAAGACAGTCGTGTTCAGTGCAATAGCAAATTCATCTGGTGTAATGTTTTACACAGGAAAGAAGAGTACAGGAAAGAAGCTGTGATTCAGCTTCTTATCGTGGTTAGATCGCCTTCTGTATCACTGCAGTAGAGCTCACATTTTTTTGTTTTGGTCAAATTCAACCAGGATGACACTTGAGCCCAGCAACACGCACACACACCGATAAACACACAAAGAGAAGAGCTGGACACTTGAGGAAACTTCTTATTCGCACACTTACATCTGAGCTGTTTATCCCTCTATGCTTACCCCTCTATGGACAAACTTTTAGGCACTGCTTTGATGAAGGTCTTGCAGGATGAGGGCTTGGACTTATAATTGTAATTTGTATAGATTCAACACTGGAGAAATGTATTATCGAGAGACGCTGAAAATTTCTATTCAATACCAAAAATGCCACGCAAGCACAATGCACATATTGTAGCTCATATGCTTGTCTAAATACACATATTCCAAAAAATCTCTTCTCAGCGAGGCTTTAAGCAATACTTTGACATTTTTGGATTTGCTTTCTTGCCAAGAATTAGATAAGAAGATAGATCCCACTAAATATGAAGCTACAGCCAGCAGCGGGGTAGCTTAGCTTAGCATAAAGACTGGAAACAGGGGGAAACAGTTAGCCTGGCTCCAAGAAAGAAAATAAATGTATTCCCCAAAGTGTCAAACAATGTATATACATCATCTTATCTGAATCTATAGTCAGTTGACAAATGGTCTTTAGTTTTGGTAAAAATCAATGGTTTAGGTAATCAGTGAACCTTGGTTAGAGGAAATGTAAACACTGATATATGCAATAGAGACGTCCTTGCATTCAGGGCTCCTACAGAGGCAACTTGATAACACGGAAAGCTGTAGAATAGAGAGATATGAAGACTATTGGAGAGGGATGGAAAAATAAAGTTTTCTTCTATCTCCCGGTCATGTGGAAGTGATTCTCCTTCTTGCCTCTGTGAACATGGATAATCATTGACAGAGTCATATGGGAAATGGCAGACAACACAGGGAAATCTCTGTGCACAGTAAGAGCCCGCTAGGCACAACACAACAAACATGTCTCAACTCATTAAATACCACATTAGTTTCTATTTCTAAAAAGATGTCAGTGGGGTCAGATGATGCCCCTTTATCTTTTATGTTTTCAGCAAAGGCAGATCACAAGTGACAAGCAAGGAAACTGCAGAAAAATGAATTTTAGCACTACTTTTAGGACAAAGATTTCTTTTGTGTAGGGCTACACAGGATATTGACATTTTTCCAATAGGAAATATATATGAAAAAATAGAAAAGAACAATGTGAAACATTGGAAACAGGCAGATGGGGAAGACATGCATCAAAGGTCCCCAGCTGGAATCAAACCAGGGTAATTACTTGGTATGCTCAGTCCACCAGGATGCCATGTGATTTATATACAATCTCCTGTAGAGTTTGAGTTAGCCAGAGGGTGTAATGTCATCTGGGCTAGAATTTGCTATGTTTTCCATCTTCTTTATCGCTTTATATCTCTCATTCTGACCATTCAGACCAATCCCGTTGGGAAATAGCACATATAATACATATTATAATAATAATACATATCCACCCCTCCTCTCGGACTTTGACATGTTTATTCACACCTTCACCATGACACATCAATAAGTCATCTCTGGGGCATTCAACTATAACATTATACTGTAGATTGAATATAGATCACCTGTGTATATGCATGAGGACAAAATCACTAGATGTGCAGACCTCTCCACATCAACTCAAGGCAGTAGTTGGTGCCTCAAGTCTTTGAACTGTTGAAGGGGGTCAATACTTCAAGCGACTTTCTGTTGATCGTTATCAAAAAGGATTAATCATTGCATTGTATAGTGCAGTGATGAATACGTTTAATATGTAGGAATTAATGCGTCTGCAACATTGAATCAAAATCGACTGAATGTATTGATGTGTCTGGGACATTAAACTTTCAGCAGCAGCAACGTGCATTGATTTGAAAACAAATCTGAAAACAAATTTAAGTGCCTTGAAACCAGTTTTATTACTAACAGGCAGCTAACGAATGGATTTAATTGGGGGTGATTTGTGCACTCAATTTATTTGGTTTTGGTGAGTATCTTCTATCTAAGACTGCAGCTTTTTGAAATAATTATGTCTGATAAATTGTAGGAAGGCCTGTAAAAAGTTAATTCAAGTAATCAAGATGACTTTCAGTATTTTGGGGGTCTTTTATACCTTTATTAGAGCGTTGACAGCGGAGAGGTGACAGGAAATGAGGGGAGAGAGAGCTAGAGAACATGTAATAAATGTCTATGGACGGATCCATAAAAATAAATAAATAAATAAATAAATAAATAAATAAATCCACAAACCACAAAAATTAGATCTCAAGGGGCTCATCCTCAGATTTAAATTGTGTAAACAAAAAGTTTTTCCCCATTGTGCCACGAAAAAAGGATGTGTCCATGGCAATGTTCCCATAGTGGTTGAAGACCAAATTTTCCAAATCATATATCCAAATTTTCCGATTAACATGATCTCAGTTTTGTGCCATCCAAGCACTGATTTCCATAAGGTTGTCAACAGGTCTCAAATTAGTTTTTGATGAAGCAGGAAACCGTCATCTGCGTAACAATGGACACATACTGTATTTGCTATAGACAGAGCCTAAAAGCAGCCAAATAACAGCCACACAGAAAAAAATAATCTCACCAAACATAATACACAAATAGAATACACAATTCGTATTTCTTTTTTTTCTACTATCCGAGTCTATTCTGATGTTTTTTACATCAACCTTGAACAAAACTGTGTGAAAAAGAATTTGAAAACATTTTGCTCAAAAACATTTAGTGGGAAAAGAGCACGAGTTTTTACTTGTTACTGGCATCAAGAGTGCTTTTCTTCAGAAGAGGCCGTACTGAGGTAGTGAGTGAGTAAGCTGTTGGAAAAACCCAGTTTGCAAAGTGAGACTTGTTAATGTGCAGTAATTCCTCTGTCATGCAATGAAGTGGGGGTCAAGGGTACAGGTGGAGTTGAGTCAAAGAAGACTTCATTGTGTTGAACAAATCAGCAGTGAAAGCTTGATCCCACTGTTCCTTTAAAGTGTTGAGGTTGTTTTGTTTTGCTAGAAGCTCACATGATGTTTGACATTACATAACAGTCATTTGGCGGATGCTTTATATCAAAGTGACTCACAATAAGTGCATTGAACCTCTGTAGGAACAAGAGCTAGATGTCATCAAAAACCAGTGTGTTGTAAGTTTTACATGATGTTCGCAGTGATTAATACTGAGGTCATCTGATTGTGTTCTGCATACGGGAAAGGCTTGTTTTAATGAACTGCAAGTGAAGGTCAGGAGCAGCAGATTCTGTTGCCCTTTATCTCCATCTAGTGGCGGAATGAGAGGCTGCAGTTGAGTCGTAGTATTCCTGCCTGTGTGAAACACTGCACTCTAGCTTTCACTACACAACAGATGCGCAATTTGCATTTTGCTTTTTTACATAAATGCCCTTTTCATAACCTCTTTTATTTGTCTAGCAAAGGTCATGTAGATTTTAGCACCCCTTAACTCCTTAATTTATCTGTGGTTCAAAATGTTATGTGTGTACTGTATGATGATCATTTTGACATGCTTCTGATTAAAGCTGAACGATTTTGAAAAAATATATAATTGCGATTATTTTGACTGATATTGCAATTGCGATATGATTTGCAATATTAGAGGGATTGATAATTTTTATATCATTATTTGCATTTTCATTTAAAAACATTAAAATGATTATGGTGTGATTTTTTGAAGGGATCTGTACCAAAAAAAAATGTTTTCTTTAGTGTGTAGAATATATTGTGTAGGCCAGGACATCTCTGCAGCACGACAACATTTAATTTAAAATGGTATTTTGACATGTTTCAACTTTAACAAATATTGTGCCTCCTGCGATTTGAAAATTGCAGTAGGCCATATTGCGATTTTGATCAAATTTAGATTAATTGTGCAGCCCCACTCCTGATGGCAATCGCAATATAAAAATCCCAGTGTAATTTGGTGTAATTTTTGTCTTTCTTTTTGGGGTATTGTCTGTCAGGAATGTTCAAATCCTACACATAGGGGCTTTAAAAAAGTTTGTCAGGAGACAGAATTATTATTAAAGTGTGCTCCCGTTTATCATTGTTTTGTTTGTTTCAGCAGCCAGTGCATCCTACCACGGGTATCCTCGCTGTGTTTGTTGCTCTCAACTACTGTGATGTAGTCCACATTGCTGGTTTTGGATACCCCAACACAAAGAGCCAAAGGCACCCTATCCATTACTACGGATATGACACAATGAAGTCTATGAAGGTGGGTAACGGTCATCCACAGTACTTCAATGTAGTCTCTGTTTTAACATGTTGTGTTATAACATACCGATGCTCCTCTTTCTCTCTGTTGCAGAATTCTTACCATGACCTCAATCATGAAGCTGAAGCCTTAAAAAGACTGGAGGATTCGGGAGCCATTTTGTACCTGCAACCACATCTATGATACACACACTTTTCCTGTTTGATTTACAGTAATCTCAAGAAATGATTGAACACCAAATTGTATTTGAATTTGGTTTGGGTCATCTCATCCAAATCAGATCTTAATGTGCCTTCTGCAATGGGATACAAGTCTGGTACATCAAGTCATCAGGTCTAACTCTGAAGAATGTTCATCTCACCGGCGCCTTATATTCTGTCAAATTGAAAGACATGAAGAGAGATTTATCTGCTTTTTAAACAGCTTTCCTTCAATTTGTCATGTACAACAACCTTTGGTAATGTAGCTCAGCTTCTTGCATAGCATTTAAAGGTTTTGAATCAATACTTTCAAAGTGAGTTTGCAGGACACTAGCTATTCATGTGGCGACCAAGTTGTCTTGTTTATGATAAGCAAAATTATGTCAGATTTTGGATAATTCCAGTGCTTTGATGTTTTTAGGGCCATGTGATAGTGTGGGCTTATGACTGCCACATCATAGGAGTCAAGCATTTCAGATCTATAACTCACATGTTTTTGTGCATTTCATGCATATCATTGAGCTGCAAAACTAATCAGACCTGATTATTTCTCAATGTATACACTCACCATGGTTTGAGATTAATTTTCATTTTTATCAAGTCAGACTGTTTTACGGTAAAGAGGTGTGTTAAAATGTATGGGGATATTTTGTGAACTTTCAATGTACATTTTAGTTTAAATGAAAGGAAAATTGATCACAAACCTGATTTACACAAGGTTAGATTCACTTTACTTTTAGATGTCTCGGACTGGAAATACGACTTGTATTTTTCCTATTTGTCAGAGTTTTAATTACAGGTGTCTTGGGGTTTTTTAATTTATTTAATCTTTATTTTTTTTTGCTTTTTTTTTCAAAAACAATGCCAGTAAATGGTACCACTGGATATTTTTAATGTACAGAATGAAATAAATTTTTAATTAAAAGGAAATCAAAATGAATGTCATTTGATTCTCATTTAACACAATTCATATATTTATGTTCACATGGATTATTGAACAGGCTCATATAGCCACTGTATGGAAATCACTACACTTGCATTAATTGACCTGAGTGAACCTGATCTGCTGTTTTCCATTAACTTTCACTATACACCACTAGATGGCAGAGAGCCTCTATTGCATGCATATTATACAGTAGGTAATCTACTGCACTGCACATGGTGCAGTCATGCAGCAGTCCATCTTAAAGTGCCTTGGGTAGTAGTAACAGCAAATCTAGCACATGTGTTAGGGAACATGTACAGTATGAACATCTGGAACACCAGAAACTTGCACAATGCTAATAATTGAAAATGACTAACATACATTTGCCGCTAGCGACAGATGTTAATGATGGTTTCTACTCTGTATGCACAGCTTTCTATTAGCAGTGACATGAATGGAGTTCTGCCCTTAGCATTTATAAACCAGGCTCACTCGTATGCTGGTACAGTGTCAGCTGTGGGTCCAGTTTATCAGCTGAAATCAGAATGACAGTAGACATTTGTTGTGCTTTCAATCATAGGGATGTACAGTAAATGCTGTAACACTACTACTACTACTGCTACTACTACTACTACTAATAATAATAGTAGTAACAGCTTACTTATTTCACCACAGTCCTGATATTCTGGTGTGAATGTCGTAAAATCTCAAGTGATGCTCACCTGAATGCAGTGTTGTATCTTTTGAATAGTGATGTAGACCTCGTCCTCAAGGTCAGACAGTGAGAAAGATGAAAGAAGAACTGTGCAGCTGTCTGATACTAGCTGAACTCATTGCGGTGAAGGGGTGATTTTACTACCGTATGCTAATTCTGCTATTGTACATTGGCTCAGCTGTGTGTTCTCTTCTGCCTAAATCTGTGTGTTTTGCCTGCATGTTGCTGATACGGAGAGCAATCCTGTTTGCAGCAGGGTAGCGACCACAATCATACGCCTACCCTCCGTATTCAGTTCACTAGAATTGTCAGTTATTGGTGCTAACTGATTGTCTTGCCACCAAACCAATCTGACAAACAAAACATCCCTTTCAGCCCGTTTACAGCTCATCATTTTCAGTTCTGAAAGGTATCCATTATGTGTGGAGGGGGTATTGTTTCATACTGTAAAACCACCCTTTTTCACCCCCTCCTCATGCATTCAGACATGTTTAAAAGAGCACACAAAAGCTTAAGCTCCACGTTTCTACTCAGTTGTACAAACACCTAAAACACCTTACCTGTACTTTCCCTTCATAATATTTAAGTAGTCATTATATGTAAATTAGTTGTAGGCTACTTGTGTCGAAGAAAGACCCCAGTCACGTCATGCTCGATGGGCTGTGTTCACTTACACAACAGGGAGTTACATAATTGAATAGGATTTGTGTGAATCTGCGGGCTGTTTATATGACAACTGAAAATCAGGTCAGACTTTTCAGGAGAATCTATTGTACTGCAAGCACACCTTTGAACCCCCAAGTCCACATGTGTGCTCCAGTATGCTACAGAAGGAACATGTTATGTACAGTGCTGTCAACCAAAGCATCTTACGGTACAGTGAGTGTAGGTAGATCCTTTGTGAATTCAACTCCTAACCCTTGCACTGATCACACCGTGATGTACCAACTGAGCCCTACAAGCCCATTTATGCATGTTATCGTGACCAAATGAGCCCGTGGCTTCACCGAACAATAAGATTAATTTGAAATGCATTGCTTTGAACTTTCAGGCAGACCCCCAGTACACTAAGGACGCTGAATGCAATGGTTGTAATTTTACAAAGCAGCAATTTCATAGAAAAACACATGGCCTGTGATGATTGCTGCTCCACTGTGTAAGTGCAGTTTCATGCAGGCAGAAGCTCTGACAGTGTTATTACAGTATATCTCATTACACCATCTGCTCTCTGCTCTCAGCCTGCCGGTGCATGCAACATCCTAATTTAAAGCAGTTGTTTTCTAGTCATCATCCTCACACAGATCACATGACGATGTTTCACACTCTGCAATAGGATATCTAATACACATAAACACATCTATTTCATTTCATAACAGGTTGAAAAAAACCCATCTTTTATGCAGGTGATTGTTGCACAAAGGGGATCAGGAGCTGGAACATTTTATTTAAGGTGCCACAAGCCAAAGAAGCCGGAGAGACATTTCTTTCTACCTTGAGTCATTGACTTTATGATATCTGGAACACAGCAACCTAGTGAGGACACCCGAGGCCTCCTTTTTTCTCATCATTGTTAAAAAAAAATGAAGACGCACAATGTGGCTCTACGATGTGTCTGTGTAAGGAGCCCAGAGGACAGTTTGTGTGGGCAGAAGAGGCAGAAGAGGTACAGTACTGGATGCAGCCAGCTACCTAGAGAGAGGGCATCTGGCTTGGCTCACTGATAACTCCCCCACAGCCCAGAGAGCTGCCGTGAGTCAGGTGCTCATGAAAACACAACACTACCATGGGAACCGGGAGAATGAGTAGGAAATAAGAAGAGTGAGGGAGAAAAAAAAAAAGATAAGCTGCTTTTCTCTAGTGTGAGTTTTGCTATTTCTGCTTTTTCCTTCATAAAGCCCCTTTTCCTGACTCTCATGTGGGCACTGCATCCATGTGACGTTCAGTATGATTTCCATCCATTCCTCCCTACAGAGAGGCTTTGGGCTAAAAAAAACAAAAACAGTGTGTGATGCACGTAACAGTGTTCTTCCGTAACTGAAAAGAACAACTGTCGGAAATAGCAACAGACTGAAAAAAAACGGAGTAAAAAAATAGAAACAGACTAATTCGCAACACTTTATGCTAAGTAGTTCCATGTATCTGTTGCACAGCCCAAAAGGTCAGCCAACTCAGCTGATTTAAAGGCTAACACGGCATCATCGTTTCCTCACAGGCAGCCAAAGGAGCATTTTCTGATAGCGCAGTATTTGTTTTTGCTGTGAACTGATATCAGTGGAAATGGGCTGCTGAGATGTAAATTTGGGTATGAATGCCGGTTTTATAAAGTCATATAAAGTCATTGTGGAGTAAACCCTGGAGGAAACAGAACCTGTTTTGAGTGCAAGTTGAGCCATAAAAGTCAAGCCACATTTATAATCTTCCAAAGAAACAATGATTTAAGAAACAAATACCATATAAATTATATGCAGCAATCTGTCTGATTGGTAATGACACAGACAGATGACATATTCGGAGACCCAGCCAGGCAGAATAGGAGTTGGAGGTCGGAGAATTAACTGGGAGCTGATTTTCTAACCCATTCTGAATGACCTCCAAACACAGTATACAAATAAATATATACGTATACGAATACCGTTTATGTGGAGTGTGTGTTTGGATGTACTGATTTGTTCTGGCTCCATGTGCAGATCTCCAGGTTTGTATCGCTGAGCCACATAAGGCGGTTATCCCGCTCTACACATGGAGTGTGACTAGACAATCCTGTCCTCCTTCTGTTGTGCCAAAGAGGGTGGAGTTTTTATCCTGGCACCACTCTGTCTGTCAGTCTGTTGGTACATCTGTCTGCTTGTCCTCGAGGACTGGATGTCTGGAGTGTGTACAGTGTGTACTGTTCCTCCATAATACACGACCCAGTATTTTATTTTATTTTGTGACGCTGGAGATGGACTTCGCACATGCTGCAGCAGGCAGAATGGTGCGGATGTACAGGCAGTGTGTGTGTTTGTCTGTGATGTGGGGTGGGGGCGTAGGGTTCATGTTCTCTCTAATTCTAAAAAGCACGACAGACAAAGAAATAAAAGTCTAACTCAATGTCGTCAAAAGACTCCAAAGCAGAATAAGTCCTTTATTGTTAAAGTCCCTAAAAAAGTTTCAACTCTTGAGTAATCTTTCTATAACCGTACATATTCATGACAAAATAATTAACAATTCAGATATCATTTAATGAGTTTAATACTCAAAAACTCAGCTAATCTGTTTCATCAGGATGGTGTGGGCAGAGTATTTGGATTTTGTGTATGCGAGAAATGCCTGGATGAATACTAAATTAGCAAGTATGATCTTATTGGATATACTCAACTGCCCCAAAATGCACTGCATCTCTTCAGACTGTGCGAGGCAGACGTTCTGGCAGCAACAGAGTGTGCACAAATGAAAAAAACGCGGGAGCACACATATATATTTAATACGTTTAAATAACCTTCATCTGAAATAACCAAAACTGTTCAAACTTTGGCATACTAAATGACAAAGAGTGAATTGGATGACTGATTGTGAGTGGGTAGCACGGTCAACCATGCAGATCAAAGCAAAATTGAAAATGAATTTATAAAGACAGCCTTTTTTTTTTAATCCCCAATAAAACCAGACATAAAAGTAGAGTATCCACATCATCAGCTATAATAGTGTGGGCTCCCAGTCCATCCAATGTTCAGACCTTCCACCTCCACAGTAGTCGATAAAATTTTAACATTGGAATGAGTTGATTTATTGAAGGACAGACGCTGCCTCCTCCTCACTCTGGGAAAGAAGAGACGGCGAAAGAGAGTTGGATATAATGTTTGATCTGTACTCATTATTAATCTTTATCTATCATCCAGTTTTATGCAAAAACGCTGCTCATTGCAGCAGAATAGTTGTCATAAAAGATCTCACCAGAAGCAAAGAAGTTGTACCTTATTCACCTCATTCCTTAATGTGCTCTTTTACTACCGAATAGTTTTGTATTATAAATGTATACGACATTTACATGTGACTGATGTGCTGACACCAGCAGGGCACAACAGAGACAGTCCCTTATGTTTTTTGTTCCTTTATGGCAGTCTGAGAGCATTTGTTCTTCAATCAAATTGTTTGCTGACACATGGGAGCACTTCACTCATCAGGTCGTGTTGACTGTAAATCCAGACGAATGGTTGGAGAAGAGCGATGATGGGTCTGCCGTGCTGCGCGGGATCTTACTGTTATTGTTATACACAGATAAATAAAAGACTGTATGCATGCTGATAATGTAAGCTCGAGGCAAAAATCTTTCTCTGCCTCTGCCTCTATCTTTCTCTCCGAAATAGAGCTGCTTTGTATAATTGAGCGGCACATCACACTCTTATGGGAAAATGCTTTTTTGCTTGTAATGTGCACTTACATAATAATGTGTCGTCGCTTTTTCAATATCCAATCGACTTTTTTGGAGTAAGCTGAAGCCTTTTGTGCCTGTCAACCTCTCGATGTGGTAATGCCCACCCACGTTACCAAGAGGTCAATTCTCTCGTTCTCCCTCTCCCTGTCTGCCTGTGATACAGAGGCTTCTATAATGACCATACAAAACAATGTAAAAATACCGCCAGAAGTGGATGGTTTCATAATGCCTCGAAATGATTTTTTTCCTGTCTAAACGATATTCATAAGCGAATCCTCTGTGTGGGGCAAAAGAGCTCCTCTCCAAAATCCACTCGTCAGCACTGTCACGGTACTGGGAGTGTCTATTGTGTATACAGCTTTTACGCTGTTTCTGTGACTGGCGTTGAAGTTCTTTTTCTTATTCTAAATGAACTTTTGCTCTTTCAGATGACACACTGGGCGACATAAAAAATGCTGTGTGCCCTCCACTGCTGAGCAACCAAGATTTCTGTAGAATATTTGCTTTTTTATTGCTGTCATAGCTGTCTCTATGCATTTATTTCCCATGTTCCTGTCTCAGTTTTGCCACATGGAGAACAAGACTCTCACTGTACTGTAAGCTCAGTTTCTGCCATCTGGGGATAACTTGAGAGTGATTCAAGCCTTCTTCTCCCTGAGCCCTTAAATGACAGTGATAGATGATGTTGTTATTAGAAGCAGTGGAGCTCATCTACTGGCCCTATTTGATGATTTCTGTGAACTTAACCCCCTTTTTTTAGCCTGCTCCATAAAAGGCACATGCAGTTGGAAAGAAATGGTTGTACTCCCTCCAAGTCAGTGCAGCTCTGTAGTCTTTTGCTTTATACCAACGGCCACAAGCTGAGCTTAAGATCATATATTCTCCCTATATGTTAGGCTGGAACCAGAGGAAAGGTACAGAAACTAGTCTGAGCCAAACATGATTAAATAAGAGTCAGGGTCCAGCGGGTAACATCAATATGCTCAGTAGAGTGAGGGCTACACATATATAGTAATCCACTCTCCTGCTTTATTTCACCTCCCTACAGATTATTTAAAAAGAGACCATATCATCTGAATTTATTCCATCCTGTTCAAGAGGGAGAAAATGTGCTACTGTAAGCAGTTGAGGGACAGGACCGTGATTAGCTGGCCCTATGCTAACGCTGGCTTGTGGCAATGAAAAAGACCTCGGTAAGAGATTGTCTGCTGCATGTTTTTATGTGTGTGAGAGAGAAAGAGCAGCAAGCCGGGAAATCTACACTCACCGGCCACTTTATTGGGTACAAGGTGTACCCAATAAAGTGGCCAGTGCTAGTACCGGGTGGTTTTCTGCTGCTGTAGCCCATCTGCTTCAAGGTTGGACGTGTTGTGCGTTCATAGATGGTATTCTGCATACCTTGGTTGTAACGAGTGGTTATTTGAGTTAGTGTTGCCTTTCTATCATCTCCAACCTCTCTGCCCATTCTCCTCTGACCTCTGACATCAACAAGGCATTTCCGTCCACACAACTGCCGCTCACTGGATATTTTCTCTTTTTCGGACCATTCTCTGTAAACCCTAGAGATGGTTGTGCGTGAAAATCCCAGTAGATCAACACTTTTTTAAATACTCAGACCAGCCCGTCTGGCACCAACAACCATGCCACGTTCAAAGTCACTTAAATCCCCTTTCTTCCCCATTCTGATGCTCGGTTTGAACTTCAGCAAGTCGTCTTCACCACCTCTAGATGCCTAAATGCATTGAGTTACTGCCATGTGATTGGCTGATTAGCTATTTGTGTTAACAAGCAATTGGACAGGTGTGCCTAATAAAGTGGCCGGTGAGTGTATATACCTTCTTATCATAAGGCACCAAATTGAATAAAACCTTAAGCCAGCATTGCTTTATATCTCGGTGACTTAGAAAACAAACAAAAAAATGTGGGTGTCAATAACTTAATAAGATCTAAAAGTTCTGTAATGTAATGCGTATGTGTTGTGCCCGGTGACCAGAAGCAAGGCAACAATAAATCGTGTTTTGGGTGTCTACAAAACAGCTTACGGTGTGATTCTAGGTCATGATGCAAGGGTGACTTTCCCTTGTCAGGTCAGGTGCCAATGAATCCTGAGGACCTGTGTTTGCATTTTAATGTAAATTTATGGGACTAGTCTTGTAATTTGTTTCTTGTTGAGAAATATTATATTTTTCAATTCAAGGAATTAATAAAATACTACTAAATGCTCTACTAGTCTGCAGATAAAAAAACACTTTTCTTGATGTCCCCCCTTTTTTTCTTGTTTGCTAAGACTGTGCTGATGGATATTGATTCCTGTAAGTGAATATTGCAAACCTACTAACATTTTGAACAGAATAGTTTCAAGTTAGTGTTTGTGGCAAGTCAAATAAGTCCATCTGTCCTTCTTGCATAAAATCGAATAACTTGTTACATTATGCACTAAAAGTTATTACATATTTGCTCACGTTTTTCTTATATTAGTACTTATTATTATTATTAGATTATTACAATATCATTTGTATTACATTTCTTTATTACAACATGCACACTTATTACATTATCTGCAGTTGAGTGTCGACATGCCTGGATGAGCATCTGGGCCACATCCTTCTACTCTACTGATTCGATGTTTGCTGAGAATGACAGTTTGTCATCTTGGGTCACACTCAGGTTCTTTGCTTCCCCAGTTGGCATCACCTCAGTATTGTTAATGGTTTGGGTGGTGCCTTAACATCCACTCCGAGATATGGGTCACACAAACAGTGATGCGTGTCGGATGGTGGGAGAATAGTTGGGTATCATCAGCATAGCAGTGGTAGGGGAAGCCAAGAGAGTGCGTGACAACACCAAGCGACCTTGTGACCCGTCAGGTGAGATGCAAACGGATAGAGACACCCAAACCCTTTAATGGTCACTCACCCAAACAACATTTGATTAAAGCCAAGACAGAATGTCCCCAGAAATGAAGAAGGAAATGTCAACTAATCATATCACCAATGCCTAGTTATCATGTACAGTAAAATAATAATAGTTTTCCATTATCATGGCAATAGAAGCTAAATTAATCTTTTATTTAACACTTTTCTCCACAATTCCTTCCACGGTTCTGTGCAGGAAGTGGGCTGCTGTGAACTTCAGAGAGTGGCAAAAAGTATGTATATATTTTGAATCCCTTAAATGTGAATATTTACGAGTTTAAAACAACACTTATTAATATATGCAGAATCCAGATTACACCTTCCCACGGTGGAAGAGGAAAGTAAGTTTGAAAAGAGAGAAGGAAAAGCCTGAATGTATTGCAGACAGACAAAGGTAGATTATTTAATGACACCACACAGACATGGGATACATTTTTTAATCAATTTGCCAGAAAATATCTCTAAATCTCATCCAGAATACATAATGATGGCTCTGTTATTATCGTGTAATACAGTTTCATAATGATGGTTCTAAATTTTTACCTGGATTATAAGCCATACCAACGAAGTACCAGCTGTCTGTTAGTTGTTCGAGCTGGCGGCTGTGTGAGAGCTGTCAGTTTTACTGTTCAGTTGTCACTAGTCTCAGTCTCTTTTAGCTTAAAACCCTCCTCACTGGTGTGTCTGACTTGTCAGTGTCCAAGTCGTCACCTACAGTATGCTGGAGTTGACAGATTTAGAACTCTTTTACACCAAGGACCTGTGTTCGATCCATGTTTCCCAAAGCATGACTGAAAGACGCACGGACCAGACACAACCGACCCTTTTTCAAGACGAGCAAAAATGAAATGCAAAATTGGGTCCATTTCCATGACCATTTATCTCAACTGAAATAATCAATCAATAAACCTAATATCTATCTTAATTCAAACACAACCCACATAGTCTGATCCTATACTACTTTGTAAAATTGGTGTGATTTTGTTCATTCACATTGAGGCTGACTGTTACAGTTTAGTTGGTTGTGGACGACTTATTGCATGCTTTTTGTGAAAGGCAGAATGAGTAGGATTTGTCGGTCGAAGTTTGTGAACACAACATTCAACGTTGGTTAGGTTCATCACTATGAGCGACCCCTTTTAGTTGATGCATTGTTATTATAGATATAACGATTATAGCTATCAATGGCATTTTAATGGAAATGCATCTCTTATTTGAGCTACTCTTTTAACCCAACATGCACAACTGTGGTTGGATTTCTGTTCATTAAGTGGAAAAATAAAACACCAGGAGAATCAAGAGAGGGGATGGCTCACAGTAGAGTTTGATTTGGAAACTAGGTAACCAGAGAGGGGTGGGTTGCACACACTGACACACATACAGAGTGGAAAAGATCAGATTTTCACATTTGACAGCCGTACCAGTTTTGATTAATTTCATCATTCTATTCCGATCTGTTCGGTGTGTATTGATGAAGCCATATCTCTGACTTTCTCTGTGTCTCAGTTTTCCGATTTAATCTTTAGATCCTCATAATGTGGGACAAATGTGCTTTCTTATAGCTTTAGGGTGTATTCTGTCCCACCACCCCCCCACAGGAATTACACGCCTGGGTTATATAGCTCGTGGCCAGGCCTAGTTTTGCCTTGAGGATAATCAATTTTTAAAAAAGGATTCTAAAATGAATCAGTTGCCAGTGAAAGGAGGCCAAGATATGAGTGATAAATGTAATGTTTCCTTGAAATGGTGAAGCCTTGAGGCTGCATTTTGGACCAGTTGAGACAACGCTGGCTTATAGGCAGGAATGAGATAAAAGCACGGATAACTTTCTTTACGGGCAGCAGAGCATAAAAAAGGTTTTATTTCTGAGATATTTCTTGATTAAGAAAGCAAGGCTGCAGCAAAACAAAGGTCTGTATCAAATAGATTTAGAGCTACGAGCTTTCCATTGACACTCATCAACAGGAATTATGTATTGTCCTAATGCATTAAACCCCACTTATCTGGTGTTAAAAGAAGGAGAAAATTAACTCTGTCTGTTGTCTAAATACTACTACTAAGTACTATACTGTACAGCTGCTAAGCTTTTTTTCAGTCCTTATGTTGCAAGAGGTTTGGGAATTTAGATTCCCAGGAGTCACAGTATATACTGTAGAGTCTATATGTAATGTGTGTGTGTGTGTGTGTGTGTGTGTGTGTGTGTGTGTGTGTGTGTGCGCGCATACGTCCTAGTCCATGCTAATTAATTGGGACAGGAACCAAGGGAGAGTGGATCTCCAGCTGCTCTTCCCCGCCTCTGTACCCCTGGGTTAACTCACTCCTCTGAGACCAATACACATGCATACACATGCACATGCACACACACATTCACACCCACGCGCACATACACACACAGAGAGACGCATAAGAAAATGTGAAAAATAAAGAGAAAGGGGGTGCCGGTGGGAGGGAAAGGGAACAAGAGGTTAAGACTGATAGAGTTTAGAAGAGGAAAAATGGGAGTGAAAAGTGACATTTGCAACTCCACATAGACCACAGAACTTGCTGTCAGAATCTTATTGAGAAAACAGCCCCCAGGATACTACTATGGGAGCTTGGTACTGAATACAAAACTGCACTGGACTGTCACTGCAGTGATCAATGACACTTTGACTTTGGGGCTTTTTGCCAGCCAAGATAACCAACTGAATATAATTGTAGCCTAATGGAGCTCCCGTTTTCCTGTGGTGATGGTGATATGAGCTCACCATGGTATTTGGGGTATTATTTGATTTTTACAAATTTGATTCCAAGATATTGCACTCTATTTCATATCTGTTCTAACTTATTCTTTTTTTAAGTGACAGACCTACTTACTCTTCAGGGGGCTATTTCTCAAGTAGTATGTTGGTCTACTAGTGCAGTTCCAGTAGATAACCACCTTAAAGACAGACACAAAAGATTTGTTTCATTTTCTTGCCAGCCCTACACAGCAGCAGATACCAAATTTAACCCCAAAGGGTAAGTTGGAAAAAGATGTTTTTGTAAAAATTGGCCCCTCTGCAGCCATTGCACGTAAGCAACAACAAAGCTCTGTGCAAGACCTAATTTGTGCAACCACATGTTGGTGATGCATAAATCTCAACGTTTTACAATGAGAAAATTGTCACTGTACCCAACATTAGAGTGAATGTGAAAATTGCTTGCAGACTTTTTCAAGCAAGCCTGTAAACTCCAAAATAACAATGCTGTATAAAATAATGAAAAGCCTTCTCCACAGTCCACACCAACTCTGCATCTTTCCGTGAAGGAACATGGGTAGTCATTAGTACTAACCCAGTATCAGTTCCAGAGCCTGGCTCATTAAAGGAGCATTGCCTGAAGTAATGACCATGTTGGCACGCGCTATCTGCATCAAATACGCATACTTTCCTTTTTCTCTGCCGTTGATTTGGTCCCATATCCTTTTGCTTTTTCTCCTGGCAGCTGCCTCAGGAGTCTGACAGCCTGTGTTATAGCACTGTCCTTAGTTTAGTTTGTCACGGCAGCCTTGCCAGGCTCAGTGCTGTAAAAAATAGATATATAGAGCAACGAGGATCAATGAGGTATTTTCTTAGACAGCTCTCCGGCAGGTAGACCTGACCAAGCTTTACTTGGCAGAGAGAGAAATGGTACTGTAACTGCAGAAGGCAAACATGAATTTCAATTTTACACTTCGGTACAACTAAATATTGCAGATGAGGAGCTGAACAAGTTCATTTGAAGTTTTAGGATGAGAAGTGTTTTTAAAATCCATTATCTTAAGACAGCATGTCTGAACATCTTATGCTTTTGCAGTAAATGACTGTAGAGGATATTATTAATTTAGTCCGGTGCATAATATTCTGACTAAATCATTGATATTGAATACATTTGCAATTATGTTAGACAGTCAAAACATTTAAAAATGTAGATCCTTCATTTTTTTCCTCTTCTGAACCTGCAATTACTTCTCAGTTTTATAAAGTATATGTTCAGAGGTAGCCAACTGTAACGGTGGGAAAAATTGGCATCTGGTGCAGAATTTCAGACGTCCCATATTTCTATTTGAGCTACCATGCAAGTGATTGACAGCTGTCACAGAGAGACAGAACTACACAGAGAGAGTAGTGACTTTGTATGTTAGGAAAGACTAAAATTTAGAGGCAAATGTTTGAGTGGAGGGTGAAATCAGGGTCGTTAGACAGGCTCCCTGCAGCGTTGGGAGGCCAAAGTAGCCCCTTAACCTCAGCTCAGCTCACTATATCAAAACACTGGCTAATAAAAGCTCAGCCGCGGGGGCATATTACATTCTGATAGCCCTACATCAAAGGGCCGCTGTCAGCTGTAGCTGCTTTATCCATTAATTAGAGTTCGAATGGGAGGGCCACTGTTGAAAAAAATAGAGATAGGCTGTCATTTTCTTTAGCCAATTGACTTTGTTAGAAGAATGCCGGTGTCAAAAGAATCGCTGAATTGAAAATGTGAATGAGTTGGAGCTCTCGGGCTGTGGCCCATTTAATGATAGTGTCATGGGGGGGGGGGTTAGCCAGTTCAACTCAGCAAGCACTTACAGTACAGCAGTAGGCTGGTCGGATGGGAACCACGCAGTCAATTATATATTTTAAAAAAGACAGCAGCTTCTTAATGGGGATTTACCAAATAGTGTTCATTTGTTTTTTACCGTAGAAAGCAGTTATTTACCATTATTAAACCATTTTGGCACTTCTGCTTAAACACAGCTGTCAAGCCGAGCAGAGGAGACAGACAGTTACTCTGAACTAAAGAGAGAGGTGAAGTGTCAGTGTCACGCTGTGCATAGTGAACTACACAAGACTGACTGTGACAGTCAGTAGACACTTTATACAGCAGTCCCTTCTGAAATGTCTCTCCCCGTCCCTCTCGCCCCATCATTTTCTGGACAGAGAAGAAATGGGTATAAAGCTCCCTTGTTTATAGAAAAGTTGTATTTATGTTCATTAGGTTCATTTCATGATTTATTTCTGCACTGTATATCCATTTGAGAGTAAGAAGCAAAGTGATATAAAAAACAAATGCATCCTCATCCCTAAACATTAAGGGTTTGTTGGAAAGAGTTGAGAATTTTAACCCAGGGGCAGCAGAGTGCCTGTCGTGCTTGATGTGCTATCCATCTTGAGTTAGTATCTAGGTTGAGGCTGAAGCAGCTAACTGTACTGTACTGTATGTACTAGAGGGTGAAGGAACAGATGCCAGATGCAGACAAGCTGCAGCAAAAAGGATCAGACAATGCAGATGTTTTCTGGGGTTTTAATCGAGTCTTGCCTGGCACATTTATGATTGCTGCATTGCTGTTTCGTACTGTTTTATATCATTTTTGGATGTGCTATTAAATCCGATTCACTACCGCTTGATATCCATAGCCCATCTAAAAAGCAGTTTAAGCCAATTTGCAGCCAAAGGTGCATATTTAAGCACACACAGTGTCAGGATGTCTATTTACTGTTATGTTAATATGAGCATTTACAAATTTCACTTTTAAGAAAAATTGCAGCTTTAATAATATAAACTGGTGTTACCCCGAGATATAAATCTTTTTGTCAGAGGAGCTGTCACATTTTTGAAATATAGTACCATTTATGTATTCAACGCAACCAGCGTCTGAATAAATTGGTTGAGAAACTGTATTTCTTGGGCCATGAAGCCTTCACAACGCAGATCACACCAATGCTATGTGTGGGCATGAATTTCAACCATTTAGAGCTGGCACACAGAGCGAAGCAGACCGCGCTGATGGAGAGTATTACCTTTTCAACTGGAAGGAGCTGAGACAGTTATGTGATGATTCTGTCTGTGCCAGCAGGAAAGTGTCTGGTCTGGTCTCTGATCAGCTCAGAACTTGATTTACTCGCTGACAATATGAAACAGTTTGAAACAAGCTTCATATCATAATATCACATGTTTACCTAACAGTAGTTTATAAATGGATTTTATGATGATTGCAAGTTAAAAGTCTCAATTTTGGATTATGCCGCCCACAATCTTGCCACAATATGCCATAATCTTGCTGCACCAACAGACAATATGTACAATAGGTGCTGCATTTTTTCTGTTAGTAAATAAAATCTATTTATTTCCCTTCCCCCTTTAAGAACCCTTTCAAATCCAGTCGTACAGTGTCATAAAAAAGGTGTCAGACACTGTCACCAAGGTCTCACGTGAGCTCATCAAGTCACATGACATTTTCCTGATGATGCTGTCATACGGCAGATGGCTGACAGCCCCTTCAACCATAACATCTACCCAGCGGGGATATGTGCGGATTAAGAATGACATTAACAAGAGCCATCAAGGGGCATTTGTCAGATGGAGCAATGGTGTTTTGCAAATTGCAAAACCATGTGACACCATTGTTGCTTTATCATCATTCTGAATGCCAGCTTGATGCAGCACAGAGGCTGAAGCAATTAACTGTAAGACATTGTCTTTTAAGGGAGATTAATTAAAATAAATTCTGGTTGAGTGGCCACAAGATGGTCCCAGATGCATGACATACAGAGGCAAATATGACTCCTTTGCTCTTTGATGAAAAAACGGATTGGTTGAATAAATCTTAGTGAAAAGCAGTTCTCCGTTTCTAATTTAGGAGCGCTTGTCCCACAGGAGGTCTGCTTGTGTAATAGCGGAGAATACCCAGAATACTAGGAGCCATCCAATCCTAATTAAAGACCTTTTACAGCTGAGTCCTCATATAAATGCATGCAGGGACACACATACACAGGCAGCCATGCAAAGACAGGCTCAAACACAGACGCAGACAAGGCCAGGGCTGGCTGCCATGGTGGCACAAATCTACAGGGACTGTGAAAACACCAAAACCACAATTCTCAAGTCTCAAATTTAACATATTCTTTAAGCACTGCTATGAATATAATGAGCCGTGTTCCAAATGAGGATCAGTGATGCTAAAAACCTTTCAGCATCATTAAAAACATCACAATTTAATCACAGCTTTTGCGCTCCAAACCAATTGTCTTTTCTTAAATTAAAAGAATAGTTTGATGTTTGGGGAAATACGCTTATTCCCTTTCTTGCCAAGAGTTAGATGAGAAGAATGATACCACTCTCATGTCTGTATGATAAATATGAAGCTAACACCCCAGCAGCTGGTTAGCTTAGCATAGCTTAGCATAAAGAATGGAGGGATGGTCCTCTGTCTGAAGGTAACAAAAACTGCCTACCAGCTCCTCTAAAAGGTTGTTCTACGAAAAGACGATGCAATGCGATTTGTGCGTGGGAGGGTAAAAAAATACAGGACTTTCAACCAGGTGACCGGTGTTTGTACTCCGTGTGAGTCACATAACTTCCGCATTTAAGTAACGCCACTTCCACGATCTTTTTCTAAACTAGGACTAAGACCTAACTAACTAAGTAGTTTTGCTGCCTAAACCTAACCAAGTATTTCAAGCGTATAGTTATTTTAACCCAAACCACAATCTTTTCTTAAACCTAACCAAGTTGTTGTATGCATGTAACAAGCGGAAATTGACACATGTTGCTGGACATTCGTAGGAAAACTAACGAAAAATGAGGAATAACTTTTAGTAAGATATCATACAATGGTTCATTGTATGGAGATACGTTGCCTCTGAAGGACACTAATTAACACGTTATATCTCATTTGTGTAATCCATAAAAAAGTGTAAAAACAATACATTGTATATGTACATCCTGGTAAGAAAGCAAATAAGCCAATTCCCCAAAATGTCGAGCATGAAAGTAAAACTTGCTATTCATTGGAAAACATTCTTTAATACAGACTGCACCTTGCCTCATCAGCTGTAAAGGTGTCAATCAAGATGGCAGCATATTATGGTATCCTAAGGGGCAAAAGCTGATTTTACAGCCCATCACAACGGTAGCAGTACGCTAATAAATGGCATATCAGTGGACTGAAGGATTCACTAAACATTATTCATCGTCTCCTGAGAGCCATCATGAGATTGCTATAATGGGGTTTTTGCCTGATTAGGTGGTGTAGAGTGTGGGAGATATGAGGGATGAGGTTTCATTATGCAACAGATTTGAAAACTTTGACCTGCATGACTTGATGGGCCCATATACGGCCTAATCTGCCGAGCCACCAGGAAGTGACCCTTGAGGATTTCTGAGGACTTTTTAAGATACATTTTTATCCATCTCATTTGATGTTCAAGATTACAAATTGCGGTGCCATATGATAATATTGGAAAGTAATCAAACTGTGAATCAATTGTGAATGTGAAAAAATCAATACCAGGGATATCACTGCCTGAGGCAAAAACCAATCTCTAAAACCACAAAAATCCCAATTCTGATCTCTCATTGGTGCAGCAATAAAAAGCACCATTAACTTAAAGCATAGAATGATGTGAAGCAGGGAAACTGCCTTTTCTGTGCTAAAATTGAGAAACATAGAGACCAATGAATGACCAGAGATTTAATTGTTTGGCATTATGCAATTGTCATCAAAATACATTTAGACCACACTTCCATGCTCTGTTTTCAGCATCACATGGACAAACTAACATGCAGTGAGGAAACAGTTAACTGCACCATGGGGACTAATGCAAAATGTTTGAAAAGCTGTCATTGTGAGAATGGCTTTTTTTTTCTTTTACATGACCCTCATTTGTTTCACATGGCCTCAGGTGTCTCAAGTATTGCTTTTTTTTTAACAAAGCCTTTGGGTAAAGGAGGTTTGCTGCATAATGCTTGGCACCTCTGAGTTCAGCTTCAAGGCTATTCCTTTCACTAACACAAGATCAACAACAAAGTGTGGCGTTATCACATTTTACCACCTTTTTGAAGAGAAGTGCTGATGGAAACCAGGATGTGATACCAGGATCCACGCAATAAGCATTCTTTGGATTTACTTAGAAACGGATTAACCGGTACGTAACATATACTGTATAAGCTGCTGGTTTCAGCTAAAGAATTACACACAACATGCCTCTAATGCTACTATAGAATGTATGGACCCATCATTATACATTTGCATTTAAATCTGAAATTGATAGATCCAATTATTTATTTTTTTTCTCAAATAAATGCATTTTGTCCACTTGTTAAAGGAGAACTCCACCAATTTTACACAACAAATAAAAGGAAAAAAGCCAAAGAATCCTGCACACTGTCCATCACTTTATTAACACAATCCTCAGACCTTCATCAGCCAATATAGAACAATGTGTGGATCCTTTTCTTGTCTGACATGGTATAAGAGTACAACATTAAATCAGTTAAGTGGTCTTTTAAAACAGAAAGATGTCACCTAAAAGAATTAATCCTTGATTTTAAAATTTGATTCTTCCCAAGTTTCCTTTTTTCAGACTAATCCAGATGCTTACAGAGTATTGATGTCAGAGCTTTAAAAGCTTACCACTGGAAAACAACTTGCGTTGATTTTAGGAATAGTGTAAGCTCCTCTTAATTAGAAACAGTGAACAGCTTTCCTTTTCTCCCCCAACTAACACCTCATCATTTCAAGCTTTTATGGATGATTTTGAAGCTATTGGAGATTTTTTAGGCTTGATGACTGTCCTTGCTTGTTTGCACTTATCGCTTAGCCTAGATAGGAAAGTTGCAACTCTCTGATGGAAAGCTGCTCTGAAAATAAGGTTAATTATTTTTAGATGAAACAAGAAAACCCGTCTGCTGTGATGAAAATTCCACAGTTCCTGCCACGAGAGGTTTACATGACATACACATGAAATAGACAGTCTGATCTGGATCATGGAATCAGCATGAAAAAGGTACGTGAGCCGAGTGGGTATGATTTACAGTAAGCACAGTTCTGACAGGGGACAAATTTCTTATCTCCATCTGAGAGAGCACAGTTATGCAAGAGTTTCATTTCTCTGAGGGCTACAGTAAGTGTCAAATTAAGATTTACTTCTGCAACTAATAAACGTGAGAATTCCCCTCACCCTTCTCACCCATATCCATGCGAACAAACCTTATGTTATGTAACGCCATAAGCATTTTAACAATGGGATCACAATAGAGTGAAGAGAAAAAAATAGAAGCGGGATTTGGGGTAAAGATTATGGACTTGGCAGAGCGTGTGGTGGAGGCTGTCAGATATGCCTTCCAGAAGCTAGGTGCTCATTAGCATACTTCATTCGTCTAAATATAGTCCTAATCCAATGCTGAAGGGCAAACAAACAAATCACAGCGTGTGTGGGAAGCATAGTACTGATTCTTCACCCTTGAATTATTTCATCGTGACAACAACATGCACAATCTGTATGAAAATCATCAAACGGGCCACCTCTGATGCTTGACATACAGTTTATGACCCTTTTGGAAACGCTTACTATGCTGCTTGTGACGGAGCACACTGCAAATGACTGCAGGCTGCAGTGATGCCAGGGGAATCTGCTAAAAGGTCACAGGCAAAACAACTAGCTTGGCTGGAGGGAGGACATGCAGTGACAAGGAAGCACGTGTTGAAGATGCTTAAAGCTTCTGGGACTTCAAGAGTCTTTGAGACTCATCGGCTTAGTTTGCATAAAGGAAGCGAGATGTAGGGAGCGTTTCCCTTGGCGACGCACTCCGAGCGGCCTGCTGTGAATGCGTATTAATGTATGTGTGGTGCTGTATATGCTTGATGTGATTATGGTATGACTCATAAAGGATGGCTGCCTTATGCATGAAGAGTTATAGCACAAAGCCGCTCACAGATGCATGTAAATGGCAGGACCCAAAGGAGACAATAGCCCCTGTTGAAAATGCTTCAATTCAATACAATTCAACACAGCATACTTTAGTCACTTCTATAAATATTTGATATTTCTCTCAAAACCCAAACAGCCCACAGAAGTTGAAGTGAGGCAGCGTTCGTACTGTACGAGCGATGTGATTTGGCGGTATGAGTAATAGCTGAGCATGTCTTTTAAGAGGCAAGGATTTAGCTGGCGGTAGACTCACTTTGTCAGCTGGTAGTGCTGCATTTTGTAACACAGACTGTAAGAAAAAGCATCAAGTAGGTGATATTTTGGAGCTTGTGGAGAAAATTTGATTTTTTTGTTGCAATCTTCCCCATTGTCAGAGACACAGGAGAGTACTTGTACAGCAATTTTAGCTGTATGACAAAGCATAGAATTATAGGTTGCTTTCTTTTGATCCATTGTTTCAGACCCCGCAGTGACAAATACTCTTGTGATACTTTGATAAAATTCTCTCAAAAGCAGCTTCATGATACATTTTGAATTTCCTATTGATTTTAACAATGTGTGTGCTGGTTTTGCAATTGCGTCCGTGCTTGTGTGTGTGCCGTGGTGATCACCCACAGGCAGGTGAGGACCGGACAGCGCTCTTTCCTGTTCTAGTATTGTTTTAGTGCGTAGGAGGGAGAGGAGTCATGAGGGTTACCTACTCAATGAGAGAGAGAGAGATGGATAGAAAAAGAGAAAGAGAGAGATGAAAGGATAAATATAGAGAGACAATCTTATCTCTGCATGAGGTAATTTGGTTTCCCACAGTTGCTTTTTACCGACCAACTAGTAAACTGCACAGTAGGCAGTGAAATAAGTCATTTCATCTCTTTATACAACATCTTCTGTATTAAATGCACATGAAACCACTTATACTGTATCTCATGTGATTTGATGATTTCTGCCAATAAACCCACAGTTTGTTTTTCTGCAACTTCAACATTATACACTGCACCCTCCCTGCAGGGAGTACTGAAAACATAATTTAATTTGAATGATTTTCACAGAAAAAGGAGGGCTGCTTCATTGGCTTGGGTATTGATTCAGTTTCTGGTGTTACTAAGTCAATAAACCCTTAAAGCGTCTAAAGGCTATCCTTATTGTCTGATCTTTCTTTGCACTCAACATACAGAAAAGGTCACTCCTTTCCTGAATGGCAGACAGTTTAAATATTGCAATAAACATCAACTGCCAGCACACAAAGAAGGTCTTGCGGAGGCTTAAAAATCCTGTTAAAATAAAGTGCTTCTTGGTAACAGGGCTCCCAGACAAAGCTAACCGATGCCTTCATTTGGAGCCATTGTGTGGGACTATTGATTTATCACTATCATTGATGTGGGATCTCTCACATCTCGCAGACTTCACTCGCTCTCTCCTACACATTCAAAAGGTTCTCAAGAAGGCTTAAATCCACCATGAGTTCAAAAGCGCGCCTCAGTTCCAGCCTATTTTCCACTACACTCACCAGTGCAATATTTAGATAAGAGACAAAGAAAGTGTTTCATGTCATAACTGGCAAGTGGAAGTAGTAAAAAAATGGTCTCAAGATGGTGCAAATCTTATGTCAAAGGGTCACTTGTTTAACCACTTCTGGGTAAGCTATAGAACGGGAAAAAGTCTGGATGTTTTGTTTCCTACTTACAGTACTACCCCTGTTCCTCCTTGAAACCTCCAGACTTCCATTGTTTGTCTTGAAACCAAATGAAAACCAAAGAAAATACTACAAAGCAAACAAACCTCCGCCATCTCCTAGTTTTTTCAAAATCCCAATCACAGCATCCAGTGTTTGCTGCATTGCTCTGTGCTGTGCCATGATGATGAGTCAGTAAGCTTCTAAAGTAGCTGTGGATTACAAACTCCTCACTCCTCTATAGTACAGTCGGCTATAATTCAGTTCATGTTTCACTGCAGTTTTAATGTAGAAGTTATGGCTGACTATGATGCTAAAAGGTCAGTGTTAATTAATCCAACCCTGTTTGCTCCATTGGCTTGAACAGTTTTAAACGAGACCCGCGGTGACAGAATTGTTTCACAGAGCATAAAAAAAATTAAAGCCCCGGAAGTTTCTGACATGAAGGGAAGCAAATTATTTATTTTTCCTTATAGCTTTTTATTTTGGAAACTTTTAAAACAATACTTGTACATTTTGGGAAATTCACTTCTTTGCTTTCTTGTCTCATGCTAAATATGAAGCTACAGCCATGCAGCAGGTGGCTGGGTTAGCTTAGAATAAACACTGAAAACAGCTAGCCTGACCCCCCGTAAAACTGCAACTTATAGTTTTTAGACCTTGTTTTTATATGGATTAATCAAACAAGATATAACATGTTAATTAGTGAGCTTTAGAAGCAGTATGAATGACACAATAATGCGCAAGGCAAACGCGTGCAATAAGAACGCTGTTCTTCCTTTTGGCGTGTCATTTGTACGCCATGTAGTTTGTGTTGACTGCAATTTAAACACATCTGTGTAAATATGCTGCGCTCAGATCTAGTGATATTGAATAAAAAGTGAGAAAGACTGTTTGTGATGGTCGGGAGGGGAGGTGGATTGGATGATGGATGTTGCCCCCTGCTGGTACTGCACCTTCATACACGTGTGTGTAATATTCACGCCTCGGTGAGGCAAAACGTGACACTGCCACGCTATCCTTTGGTGGACAGGCGGGTCTATTACATGCTTTGGCATGATATCGGGTTTTAAGAAGACTTTCTGGTCAGTGGATTTTGTTGCCGTCGGACAGAACCAGGCTAGCTGATGGCGATAGCTTCAAATTTACTGCACAGACATGAGTGATTTCACAAAATGTTGAACTAATGTTTTAACATGGGAACTGACTATACAGTTTATATCCTTGAATATTTGTAATGGTTCTGCACACAGAGATGTGGACTGAAAAGCAGGACTCAGAAGCAGGGAAGTTGGAAGCAATCAGTCTTTTACTTGGTAAGAAGATCAAGGTAGAGTTCGGCAACGGGTAATCAGTCAGCAAGGAAACACAAAGCAGGCAAGAGGCGGATGAGCTGAACTAGTACATTAGAGTATCTGGCAAATGACTGGGCAGAGAAAGCTGGTATATATGCAGGGGAGCTAATGAGGGCATGGGGAACAGGTGTTCTGGTGAATGAGGCAATCAGGTGGCCGGGAATGGCGGGAACACGCTGTGGGGCATGTGGGGAATGGCAGGTATGTCAAAATGACAGGCTGGAAAAACAGGAAAACGAGCAAAAATTTGCAAAAATGACTAAACATAGGCAGGCGTTGTGACAATATTCTTGTGCCCTCAGTGTTGCCTGCCTGTGCATCTCAGCAGGAGAAGCTCAGCCAGCTTAATTTGAAGCCACAGCCACTCCGCGGCCATAGAAATCCTCATCAAAGGCTGCCATCGTCCAGGCACATCAAAGGGCAGACCTCTGTCTCCTGGCTGGGAAAAGGAAAAGGTTTCTCTCTCTGTGTCTGTGTATATGTCTGCCTGCTCCATTCAAAACTCTGAAAAAAAGATTTTTTATCAAACTCCTTTCATACAGAACCAAACAGACTTCCCTGTGCTAATGGTTTTCGCATACTTCTAGCCACTATCTGTGAAATATCTGCATTCACACATCTAAGAAATGTGTGAGGCTGTATGTGTTTGACATATGCGCTGTTTCTGCTCTAGGAAAATGATGGATGGATGAGTAGCTCCAATATGGGTTTCCTCCTAAATGAACTGCTTCAAACTATTTAACTGAACTGCTCCAAACAAATTATCACCTTGAACAAACAGCAGACTGAAATACATCACCTTCTTGTGATTGGCTCACTTGCTCTGTGTGAAGCTGTATTACATAAGGTTTTGTAACATGTTCACTGCTGGATTCTGGCGGGCTTACAGCTTTTGTGCAGACTAACAGTGCAGAGGAAGATTCCCATGAAACCCACCAGGTCTTACGGGATGCAACATAAGAGCTGCACACGAAGATGAATGTGCACACAGAGAGTTAAATTACAAGCTTGAAAAGAGAAAAGAAACAAATGGCATAAAGCACACACATAAAGCCTTCTGTTACCAGTGGGAGCTGTAAGGGAATGACGGCGGGGGAACCATTACAGTACCATGTAAGAGGATATTTGAATGCTTAATAAGATATAATTTCAGCAGGGAGTCGTTGTTGCTAAAGAGGGGGCAATGGGGTTTGCTTTTTCATCTTTGGATGTTGCTCTAGATGTTGGGGAATAAAAACATCATCAGGCAATCCAGAAAAATATGTGAAAAATATTGTAAAATAACCTATGCCCTGTTGCATTGTATGTGTGTGTTCCCTCTGTGTGGGAGTTGTTTGAGCAGAATAAGGGGAGTCCGAGGATAGAGCAAGGATATGGAAAGAGCTTACACTAGTGTGTTGCACCAGAGTGAAATTCCTCCCACTTGCGTTTTTTTCTCCCTGTGAATATAATTCTCTTTCTTGTGCAGGATGTTTTATTCTGACTACACAGTTGTTAATGGCCTATGTGCTTCCTTCTTCGTCACAAGCATGCATTATTTAAAGGAGAAGGGAAGAGTATTAGCTAGCTATGGAAAGAGAAAGAACAATAGCTAGTTACTCTGTTGGTGCCGTGCCATTCATCAGCTTTTGCATGCTTTTCTTTCTTTGTTCTTTTCCTTTCATAATTTCCTCGTTGTCAAAAGGGCACATCAAACTTGGCAAAAGCTTAAACGGATAATTTTGTTGTGTGTTTGTCGGTGTTATTGTGTGTTCATGTGCACTGTTGGCTTGAGGTTGTGATGACTGATTATGTCTCTCGCCCTCTCTTTCTCTCCCCCATGCTCACCCACATGCACCTGCCTTGGGTACCTATTTCAATGCACCATTCAATGGCGCATTATATTCATCATCGTACATTATTCAGATTTGAATCAGGCACTGTCAGCCTTCTGACGATCCAGCTCCAAAATTTAATAGCTCGGACAAGAATAGCCTTGACAGCGCATTGCTCTGATTCTGTGAATTTCTATGACACACTGGACACCAAATGTAATGTCATGTTTCATTCTAGGACTGGTTGTACTTTGTAGATGCTGGATGAATGTGATTACCCCTGCGACTTCTGCAGCGTTGTCTCTGTCGCTAGTTAATAGCTGTGGTGGCCTTCTTAATCAGTCTGCCGGCTGTTTTCTGCGATTGTGTCTTTCTGTGTGTGCATTTGTTTGTGTAATTGCAGTCTCCTAACACAAAGCTGACTCAGGGATGCTGTTAAGGTCCTGAGGACTCCAGCAGCCGCAATCATCCAATCCACGAGAAACCATTGGTTATATGCCTTTATAGGCTTGAGCAACTATTGTTAGATTTTAGGGTTTAGTACAGGGAGGGTTTGGGTTGCTCTTGAGATGCAACCACACTTCACTGGTGTATAATTTGAATTAATTAATTCAAATTTAGACACGGAAAGTGGGCGACAAAGTTCTTGATGTTATCCCTCATGTTTATTCCCCTATGCATGAAGCAGTTTTTGCCTCAAGCCTCAGTACAAGACAAGATTGTTTTGCTGATAATTAAAGGTTGCTTAAGTCTCCCTTTCATGATTAGATACACGACTAATCCAGTTTTCAGGTAGCTTGTGTGTCAGCTGTTTTACCCATGGCCATAAATCTGTCATTTTGGCACACTACAGCTGATACAGTGCAGTTTCACACGTGGTAAATAAAACTCTCCAATCCTCAGTTGCAAAGTAAATGTGCAAAATAATGACACACTCACACACTCTCCTACAATCGCTCATGCATGCACACATTATCTAACAGGAACATGTTGTTCTTTCGGCCATATTATGTTTATTCCCATGAGAACACACAGACAACAGATGACATTCCAGCAATGAAAGATGATCTCTCGCTAATGAAAAACGTATTGTTTAGCAAATGGAGTACATAGTAAGATGCTGAAATGTCACAGTGAAAATAAATACATTTATTGGACAAAAAAAAAAACAGTTTAACATTGAATTGGGGAGTGGGAGATTTTTTTTCTGATAATATATTGTAGAAATCTCATAATTTGCATGCCTAGAAAATACCCTGTATTTCTAACTGTATTAAACTTACTCAGCAATGAGACGCATAGGGTTTGATTCATGCATGCAAGCTCTGACATGTGTCCTTTCAAAGAAAAGTCAAGAAATACTGTAGGCTATGGCCCTCACAGGACAAGTGTCGGCTTCCAAAACAGTAGTCACAAGGGCCATAAACTATATCAAGCAAAAGACCCAGGGGTGGTTTGTGGAACAGGGCCAAAGTGCAGATTGAACCAAGTGTGTGTGTGTGTGTGTGTGTGTGTGTGTGTGTGTGTGTGGACAGAGAAGGCTTAAAATCATGAGGTGACTGCTGAAGATGAAGTTTGGAGGAAATAATTACAAACAAGGCAAATATTGCAGGTGATGAGCTGGCCAGATACTAAACTCGTGAGATCAGACAGAAAACCTGTTCCCATCTTCAGTCGATTCAACTTTTATGTAGCTGGAAAACATCAAGGTTGGATATCTTTTTAAATATTTAAAACAAAAACAAAACAAACATGGTATACACGGAGTATTTCACTTTGCTTGTGGAGCATTTGAAATATTCATGTGCATGGTGTGTAAAAATTGAGAACATTTCAAATAGCAGTTGAGCATCGATGTTTCATATAAATATTTTAATCTACATTTGAATGTCACTTTTAAGTAGGAATGACATGCATCATGCCCGGAGCGGGGGCTAGGTCGGCGGTCAGGTCACTGTGGAGTCAGCTCATGGGAAATTGTGCTTTACCAAGAAAATTTATGTTTTAGTTGCTGCATCGATAAGGGGAATTAAATCTTTAACTATTCAAGAGGTTTTCAAAATGGTCAGTCAGTAGCATATACATCTTTTTACCAGCATTTGCCTAGTTCTCATTGTTAATTTCAAACCCTGAAAATGAGTATAAAATGAGGTACTAGCTGGTTTCTTTTGGGTCAAGGCTCCCAGTATGTTGGGGGCGCCAATCAGACACACAATGAGGGTATTTGCGACAGTACAACCATGAGGAAGGTGTTAACAAAGAAATTTGGATTGTGGTTGCCAGTACACATGTCCTATGTCTTCTCTTGCCTATGTGAACTAGAAGCCCTATACTTTTCCTCCTGGGTGAATTGGGTTTCTGACACAGAATAATAACAACACTGACAGAAAAAAGGAAATAATAATCTCTCACGTTTTTAAAAAATGGTCATAACAAGGTTCCATTATCACTCAGAAGCTGCTGTCTGACACATTAGCTGAGTTATGAGACTGATATTCAAATGAAGCTGAATCAACACACTCTAAAATGAGAATATTGGAGTATCCATAATAAGCCCATGGTACTCTGTCATGGCTACCAGTTTCAGCTCAAGTTTACATTATACAACTTACAGCTGTTGCAGCAGTAAGTGGTCGTTGCGATTATAAAAAGACAATCTGACCACCAACCTTTAAGTGTAGATATAGATACTGTACGTGTGTGTCTGTGTATGTGTACTTACGTGTCTACAAAACCAATCTATACTATAGATTGACACTCTAGTAGAGGAGTATTGCATGAGTCGGGGGCTGGAGACGGATGTCTTGTATCTCCGAGCATTGCAAAGGAACAAGCTGGCCATTGACTAAATGAAGCATTATATTGTCCCGTTCTCTTGTCCAGTCTCTCCTGGGTTTTTTGCTGATGTGGCCGTCAGTCACATCAGTCAGGCAGTCCATCAACAAGAGGCGGATCCTCCAAAGCAGCAGCTGAACCATTGGTCTCTCCTCTGTCAGCCCCTGAATCTCTCTCCTCCTTGTCCTCATCTGGGCTGAGTGGGTCCCGTTCAGACAGGCGGTCAAATGTACTATGCGTTTTGGGATCAGGGGTGAGGAGTGAAAGCTGAGGCAATAGCGGCCCCTCCCGAAGCTTAGCAGCTAGCTCCTTGGCGCTGCAGGTGGGGGTGTTGGTCTCGTAGACCTCGTGGAAGTTGTTGTAGTCTACTTCGTAGAAACCCTTTTCCAGGGAAAGAACCGGCGTGAAGCGGTAGCCCCAAAGCACCTCTGTGTCCAGGTAGGAACTTCGTGCCTGACATGTCATCCCTATTACAGGTAGGTGTATGAGTCCACATGCACACACACGCACAACCAGAGTGGAGAGGTAAACAAACAAACACACACACACACATGGAAAGGGGTGTAGGGAGAAAGAGAGGCAGCATCAGTTAATAATGTATTGTCATACAGAATCTGTGCAGAAATGGCCAAGACCTGCAAAGTGTTTCCTCTAAACCTCCATCGTGTTTGTGAAAGCAATTAAATGCCACTTATCTAAATATATAGGTTATTAGAAGGTATGAGCTGTTTAGCTGATAAATGAAATGCCAAATTCAAACACAACGGTTACTCTTTGCGGATAAGCAAGTCAGAAAACAATCTGGTAGCCCAATCTTGCAACTGTACTTGCTTTGAAAATGGAAAGAGAGAAAGACTTGGCTTCTAGTAGCCTGATGTTAATGATTTAGGCACAGCTTTACTGTACATTTTTAGTAAACTTGGTCATTAAATGTGTTGGTAGTGTTAGATATGAATGTAGACACATTGCACAAATCTATTTTTGGTTTGTAGGTGTCACACAGGTGTAACTTGATGATGGCTCTGTTCCATTAAGTGTCCCAGTAAGCCTTTGTAGCATGCATGCACAATATCCTGACCTTGAAATGGATTGATCTAGACACAACCAATTCATTATTACTGTTATTAATTGCATATGTTTTTTTCCTACAGTGAAAAAGGTGTAGCAGGGAAAGCTGAGCTGCAGATAGTTAGCCAGCTATTGGCTTATTGTGAAACAAACATAAAGAAATAATTACCAAATAGGAGTTACAAAACACACAATGAATCACAAATGTAAAAGCCCATTGTTACTATAACACTGGTTGCTCTTAGTGTTAGAGATAAACTTCTGGTTGCTGAATTAAAACTACTTTCGGGACGTGGGTAAAGCAAGAGCATGGGGACAGCGTCTTCAAGATATCTTGGGCCACTTTAATGTTCATCTCCGCAGTTGGAAAATTGAACACTAACAACAAACATCACCTCATCATCACATCAGTCCGCCAAGCCTAACCATTACTAAAATAACAGGCAAGGTGCACCATGTTATGTAGTTCCCCATCAAACTTAAGGAACAGATTAATTGCATTAATTGCATCTTGTAAATTATTTAAACCTGAGAAGGTAATCTACAAAATAAATCTTCACAAAAATAAATCTCATTTTACATTCTTCCATCTCATGTTCCCATTTTAACGATTTTGAAAAATTATTCAAATTTTGACTTTACTGTAAGGTATGAATCTTTAGATATTTATCTTTAGGTCTAGCCTAACAAGAGGCGCTCTAATTAGCAGTTAGCAAGCTTCTCTCTGGTGGATTCAACATTAACATAAATAAGATGTTGAATAAATATTTGAAAAAACGTGTACACTGCCCTTAAGGCTAAAACAAATGACTGTCTGAGTTGTGAAGAAAGAAGAAGAAATGTGAAGAAATGGAGACAGACAATGCTACATGTGCGACACGAAACTAAAGCGTCACTCTCACCTAGAAACTTATAATTGTTATTTTCCATTTCTTGCTCACTGCTTTCTGCTTTCACAAGACCACCGCCAAACAGGTATATTGTGCGGCTAATGGATAATTTGCATATAGCTATTAAAGTGGTCACAAGCTAACCAAGTTTTTACAGCCACCTTTCAAGCCTACAGGGGGTGAGAAAGACACATTTTGGGTGGAGTATCACTATAAACTGGAAACATCTGTCTCTAGATGCTTTGCTGATCCAGCTGTTTAGTTACATAATGCTCTGCCTCACTGTAAATGCAAAACATTACCAATAACATCAAGCATGTGTTCTAAAATAGATGTAGATGCCAAATTGATATGGTGTCTAATGTCACGGTGAGAGGAGGGGCTTCTGCACCTTTTCTTCAGCTTTCCCTCTGGATATGAGTGGCCTAGTTTCCACATTTAACTTGTGAAATGTTTGTTATTTCTGTGACTGGATCATCAAAGACAATATAGCGTCTTTTTGTCCCTATGAGAAGGATTTTCTATAGTGTCTATTAAGGGTGTTGGCATATTGTCTGATGTGTTGGTTTTAAATTCTTAGTTTAGCTAATACTTTGGAGTCCATCAGTCCAAATACATTAAGTTGTGTTGTGAAGATCTATTAGCATATTGTCCTATTAGCATTTAAAAGCAGCCAGTTCTATTTTTATCTTTATTTTTTTCAGTTTTATCACAATTCAAGAGTCCCAGGTGCCTTTGACTTAATACTTCTAGATATCATAAAAACAGGAAGACTCTTCACATTGCATTGGTATAGTGTTGATTGTTATGATTTTGAAAATACATTTAGATAGTTGTCACTTCCTGAGGGATTTGATCATTCACAAAGACAAAAACAGAAAGTTCCACCCCACATCTGCCACACAGACACTCATATTTTTTGAATACAGCAACTGTATCAGTAATACTACAGACTATTTGAAGACACACTTTCCATTTTTCACTACCAACAGTAGCAAATATTGTATGGTAATGTGTCCCGCTTTCCTGTGCTGCTGAGCTCTTGGCTCCTGAGCGGTGAATTGGCTTTTTCCCTCTTGCATTTGTGGTAAAAAATACCTGTTTTATATGTTTTATACATTTGGTTGAAAAAGTGTGCTGCAGGCTTGAGCGTGCGTAGGAGACACTTGTGCTGTGATGTGTTCATGTGCTTCAAGACCTGACAGTTGGCAGATGAGCAGCAGCCATCGTAATAAAAGAGGTTACAGAATTCACATTATTCTTCTCACGACAACCGTGTGTGATTTTATGGCTTTCATTTTCTGAAAACGCAGCTTGCGACTGCACTCATGTTTGGCAGCTGAGATTCAGGTTTCGATTGTAGGCCTACACATCTTCACACCAGCACATGAACACATCACACTGCAATTTTGTCCTGTTTTTATTTTTATTTTCATTATGGAAATACAACTCAACTAAACTCATTACTATGTTCAACTGTGGTTCTCCAGCAACAAACATTAAAGGGGAACACCACCTAAATTAAGAATTGCATTGTAGTGTTGTCAGTTGTGAAACAGAAAATGTACCCATATACCCAGAACATTTCCCCTGGGTGCTTTCAGTGTCATCTACTGTATATCATCTTTCCTATTTCAGTGTCTATGGAGCAGTTCCACACTTTATACCCAGCTCAGTCGCCAGAAAAAATGTTGGCACTCGACGTTTTCTGCAAACCACGGATATGTTGAATGTCAACATTTCTGAAACAAAAATAAATTTCATGAATACGTTTCATGTCAGCCTCTTACCACGCTTGCAGAAACGCAATGCCACGTGGTTAGCGTTGTGAAACTATTGGTTAGGCTTAGGCAACAATTAAAGTTAGAAAAAAGTTCATGGTTTATGTTCAAATAATAAACGTAACGCAACTACCATAACAATGCAACAAAACCACTATAGTTAGGTTTAGGAAAGAACTACATGGTTGGGCTTAAAAACTACTATGTTTGTACAGTGAAATTGACACTGAACGTTGTGAACACGGGACACGAACAAACAGCTGATCGTAACGTGATGCACAGGACACAACTTCTCCTGGATGAAAGCCTTGTGTTTGTTGGAACCATCCACCTCCCCTTCCTCCCGCCTGGTGTGTGTCTTTTTGCTCTTTAAACTACGTCACTTGCTCTGACCGAATGCAAAAAAGTTGACATTCAACGTATCCCTGGTTTGCAGAAACATCCAATGGCACCATTTTTTCTTGGCGACTGGTGTGTTATACCCTATGACATCACAAACACTCTAGTTTTTTGATTTAGGAGAGAGTTGTTCATGATTACTAATATTCTTTGGACTGTGTTAAACCATAGGAAAAATGTATGAATTTTGAAAATGGGTGTAGTTCCCCTGTAAGCACACAATGGTGTGAGTTTTGTAGTTTCTGGCATTGCAAAAGCTATAGCTGGGCTTTTTCACAACATGTAAACACAGAAAAAGGATTAAGCATTCAAAAGCACCAGAATGATCTTTGAATATCCTGTAAATGATGCACGAGTGAAGTCACCACTCTGTAGCCAACACACCTTTCTCACAACAGACACTAAGACGTGTCAAGTGTATTCCTGCTTTCCATTTAGGTGTGTCAGTTTCAGGGTCGTGGTATTGTTTATGCTGGTTTACTAACATACCAAAATGGAAAATCATTTATGTTATTAGTTACACCTTTGCTTTACCCATGTTGATACGTCAGAACGTTATTGCACGTGTAACTGTTGCTGCTTCTCATGTAGCACGTCATAAGGTCTTATGACCTCCACCCCAGCATCTACCTGTAAACTCTGACTCTATGTCACCCCAGGCGTTTTTATCGCCACTCCCCAATCTCTGACTTGTTTAGCTTGACAGGCAGTGACAAGGTCAGAGCCTATACTTCAAATATTATTTATGTCTGCTGTGAATTTTTTGTGAATTTCAGAATTTTTTTTTTGGACAATTTTGTATTAGAACACACCTAACCTGTACATATTACTGTTCAATTCCTATAGATTAAAGATGTGGTTTATGTCAAAAGAAAAAACATATTCATAACAACATAATTTTGCGTGTGTGTTTTGTTTGTTTTTATTACTATTCGTAGTATGCCCGTATGTTTTGTGGCTTAAGGCTTTCTGTACATGTGCCCATGCCCTGTGCTGACTAAGCTAAGAGTTGGCACGCAACCTGTACAGTGGCAACAACTCAAACGTGATTTATTCAGGTACCAGGATGCTGAGGGCTTGTCTCATGACAAGTTTTTTTTTTTTTCGTGGACAAATGAAATCTGGTTAGGAACCTCCTCCAACTACAAGGACAGTCTGGGAGGACAGAGGGCATACAATGACACTAAAGCAGTCTGTCAGTATTCAGTTGAACATATGCTAATCTGAACAAAATTTGTAAGCTTTGCAGGCTTAATTTGTAAATTATGAAACCTTACACAAACATACGAACACCAGCTAACAAAAACAAACAAACAAAACTATAGCCGTGACGCACATTGCCCAGAGGTGTCAAAATTGAAAAAGATGGAGCACATGAACATGTCTTCAGTACGTTTCCAGTTAGAAACTACTGCTGCTGTTACTTTTAGGTGTAGCATGTTAGACTGAAACTGCTGAAACTTGTGGAAATGTGTCTCTCTAACTGTATGACATTGGCTGGGCCTGGTTGTGATTGCTCTGTATCAATAACTGTGTTCATATTTTAAATAATAAAAAGAAAGCATATTGGTAACCGATCAGCAGTAACAGTGTACAGTATGTGTGTATCTGAAATCTTGACCTCTAACACTATTGGCATTGAAACTAAATATGTCCATATTAATCTGGCTTGATGGAGCAGGCTTTAGTTTATATATAAATAATTGAATGTATAGGAAACAGGAGACAAATGAATCATAAACCTGCTATCTTCATAGACACTTCAATAATGAAAACAAGGTTTGTTGTCGGCAACACTGACGAGCATGCCCTCGCCTCTGGCACAGCAGAACAAGTACCAGAAACGGAAACTGCAGCATAATCCCATTTCTCAAAAAAAAGGTAAAAAAGAAAAAAAAGTAAGTTAACTAAGTTTATAGAAGAACTCTACAACAAAAATTAGATATAAAAAAATAAACAGGCAGAGTGCATAAACATCTTGAGTCTCGGGATCCCTCGGCTATTTGTAGACAGCTGTGATAACACAGAAAACAGTTTGGTTGCTGCTTACATGCTCACAGATGATTAACACATTTTTCATCTAATAAATCCCTTACCACTTGAAAACAGGGTTACTGACAGTAAAACTTAATTTTTTATGATAGTATATACTGAGCCTCTGGGCAGCAAAGTGCACTTGTGAATGAATTGTAGCTTTCCATTATTTGCAATTCTTGTATTTGTACTTGATCTCTAAATTTAAAGCAAAGTGGAAGTGAGAAATGGCAGATTTGAGGAAATTAGTAATGAAATAAAAAGTGCAGATGGATTAGTAAATTAATTATTTTTTGCTTTAAATAAAAAGTGTCTCATGGTCAATGTGTGAGAGGTGACAGCCCTGCACAACATGTTTTTTGTACCAAGTTACAGTGCCTGTAGAGTTCAGAGTTACGTGCATAGCTCAAATTTTATGCACGTGGTATTTCGAGCCCTGGCTCGTGAGGTTAGGTTGCTTTTGATCTAAAAATATTGATCTAAAATATGATGAATATGAGTTTGATTGCATAATTTTATAGTGTTGTGACATTTTATAGCTGCTCTGCATTCATTAACCGAGAGAGTTTAATTGAGTGTATCGCATGTTGTTTCTATTTTATGTATTTTCATTAGTGCAGCTGAGCTGTGCCATCAAACAGGAGCTAGGCCAGAATGTTCTTTAGAAAGTCATCATCTTGTTTTACTTTTTATTCCAAAATGCTGTGGCAGTAGCTGAGAAACAAATGCGGTTAGAGCCTGACTCACAATTACGCTTAAAACCACAGGCTGGATGTCAACGGAGAAAAACAAGTGATGGCCGGCCATTAAAGAGAAAACCACCCACTCATCTGTCACTTCCAAACTCGGTGACAGCATCCAACTCATGATGTGGTAAATATTTTGTTTAATAGGGAGTTTTTAATCTAGCGTATATAAAGTCTGAGCAATTCATGGACATCACCAGATGCTGGTTTTAATCTTTCTCAATCTGATTGAGTTTATGAGATAATTACTTGCTTGATATGAGCCATTAATGTTTATTTTCCAACTTAAAACATGTAAATGATGTTTGTACTGCATCTCTCCCCCCTGGCGTTACTCCTGGAGATTTTAGAATATTATTATGCTTTCCTGTTGGATCGGATAAAAATAATATTTTTTTTGCATACCACAGCATTGGCCACCTCATTGATATATAACCACACTGACAGCAGATTCATCACTTTTAAAATAGGAAGTGGGGGAGCTTATTCAGCTATAAATTTGCATGTTGGTGACGTTATGACCTTTATGCCTCCATTAAAAACACATGAGTATTATCAATGAAAAGCAGGCTTTACTCAAACCCCAACAGTTTGGGGTCTTGTTGTTAGTACCACCCTGACTTCCCCGTGTGTTTCAAGTGCAAGACTGTATTAGTTAAAGCTGACGACAAAATCAGAACACAAATGTTAAGATGGCAAAAGAAGAAAAAGGGTTAATACTGTAATTGAGCTATCCTTTAATTCCCTGACTTACGCTCTATGACCTGTTTAACAAGTCTCATTAAGGTAAACAGGGGAAGGAAGTAGGGTAGGGCTACTGGATGGTCGGATTGGTCCGTTGCCTAGCGGTCAAGGACGGTGACGACATAGCCCCTGCATGATGCATGGTCTCTGCCGGTGAAGCGAAAGGTGATTTAATGTCTGAGTCAAGTATCCAGCAGCGTGAGCAGGATGCATGACGGCTACTGGTGCTTTGGTTGAGGGAAAGAAAATTAGATAAATAAATAAATCAAAAATGAAATAGAGCAGAAATGTTCAGATGCATGCAATGCCATGCCTGATCGCATTAGGGAGTTAGTTTTTAAAAAGACAATGGTGAGAACAAGACTAAACGTTCCTAATCAACCATCGTGTCTCATTAACTGATGATAATCAATAAAGTAAATTAGTAGCATGTTTAATGCATTGTATTTAAAATGAGTCTTTGAACAAAGACAATAAACAAATGCAGCTTAGGCATAAAAACAATACTTCATTTAGCCAACACACCACAGAAAACACATTAGACCAGCATATTAACGCCTAGCTGTGGTCCATCATGCTGTAAAGGTTTCTGTATTCATCACATTATTATTGTGAATGACAAGGGCATTGATGTTCCACGCAGGGGTTTTCAAAAATGACAAAACACTAGCTTTGAATATTATAAATTGGGTATTTTTGAAAATCCCCTTGTGTGACGAAATTGACGTTACAATCTGCTGTTTTCTTATTTTGATTGTTGAGTCGAAGATGCTATATTTTCCTCTTGTAGCCTTGAATACAGTCTCATACTGGAAATAAGGAGCTTTGTGGAACTTTACAGAAACGCCCGTCCGCCTCCTAAACGTAACCAGCCTGGAGCACTTTTCAGGACTGCTTGGCCTTTACCCAAAACAGACCAGCAGTGTGGGTAGCTATACTTCATTCATTTTGAAATAAACAATATCAAAGACATAACCTTGAAGTAGCAACAGTGGAAGAGCACGCCGCAATGAGTACAGAGAAACATTTGCAAGGCGGTTGTGGTGTGATTAGCTTTCAATCGTCTGCGTCAGTTGAAGCGTAATAACTTGAAAATGTGTAGAAATGATATGCTGATGAAGACAGCACTACGGTTGTAGGAGTCATGAAAGAAACAATTGCCACCTTCCTCAAAAACATTTGTCAGCTGCTGAAATAATAAAATCCACATTAAAACTAACTTTGAAGTGACATGCATTAATATTATTTATGTCTCACTTAGAGAGTGTATTATCTGTTTAGTTAGTCTCTTTGTCTTTCCATCCATTACAATATTATCTTTTTCAATCTGCAGCACTCACAGGTACTCACTCCCGCCCCTCTTCTCTTTTAAGCAATTCATCTTTCCATCTGAGCCTCTTCTCTCTTTCCATCCATTTATCCATCTTACCATCCCTCCCACTCAGCTTACTTCCCGCATCCAACATTTCATCAATCTCCGTCTCTGTCTTTATCCATCTACGCATCATCCACATGGCCTCCCATTCCACCTTTCCCCCTTCCCTTTATCATCCCCCCGTCGCTTCATACCTGTGGCCTCCACCATGCCCTCAAGGATAACCACAATCTCGAACTCCTCCTTCTCCATTTGCGTCAGTGTCATCTCCCAGAAAGGGCTCTTCTCGTTGATCTCGTGAGAGATGATCAGCGGCGACACCAGGAAAAGCCGGTCGTCTCCCGTGTCAAAGCCGATGTTGATGTCAGTCTGGTTGAGCGGGATGAACTCCCCCTCCTTGGTCTGCTGCGAGCGGATCAGCTTCGCTCGGATCGATGCCTCCACGATGTGAGAGTTCCTCAGGTCCCCCACCCGAAACATCAGGCACATCTTGTTGTCTCGCACCGATATGACAGCGTTGTGCGAGAACATGAGGGTCTCGGCGCGGTTCTTTGGCTGTGAGATCTTGACAAACATGCAGCCCACCATCATGGCGTTAACAATGGAACCCAAGATGGCCTGCACCAAAAGCAGTATGATCCCCTCAGGGCATTTCTCTGTGATTACACGATAACCGTACCCAATGGTGGTCTCTGTTTCAATGGAGAAGAGGAAGGCTGAGACAAAACTGTTGAGGTTCTCCACACAGGGGGTCCAGCCCTCCTCATCGGCATGCACCAGATCCCCACGGATGAGCGCTATCAGCCACCACAGAAAGCCAAAGAAAAGCCAGTTGACTATATAGACCAAGGTGAAAATGAAGAGGCTAAGACGCCAGCGTAGGTCCACCAGCGTAGTGAACAAGTCACTGAGGTATCGGTAGGTCTCTTGCACGTTTCCATGATGAACGTTGCACTTGCCGTCCTTCTGCACGTATCGCTGACGTGGCTTCTTCGCCGGGTCAGAAATCAAGTGGGTTCGCTCTGTCGAGATCTGAGCCTCCCGCAAGTGTTTAGGAAGTTTCTTCACCTAGAGGAAAGATAAAGAGAGAGATGGGCAAAGTGAGGGGAAGGAGAGTGAAAGAAAGCAAACGAGCAAAGACAGAAAAAAAGATCGAGAGAGAAGTTTTTCTCCACATGGGTGTACTTTAAAGGAGCCACTTTGATTTCTTTTCATTAATATTGTCTCTAAAGCTAGATCGAGTTTGTATCGGAGGATGTAGGTGTTAACCTTTTTAATGAGATTTTCTTCCAGCCTTTTGCAAAAGCACACTGCTCTGTGCTGCTGGTGGCAATGCAAATAAAATTACGAGCCGTTATAAAGTCACTGCTCTGTGCTACTCCACAATGACATTGTAGGTGTCAGTGTACGCGCACATATACAGGGAGAAAGAGAGAGTAAGGACACAACAAGAACACAAGGACGCTCAGGTCTTTGTCTATGTTGGCGGTGCTCCAGCGAGGCGATCTGGCTCCACAGCTGTGCCCTGCCTCCCTCCCTGTCCCCTGTGTTCCCTCCCCTCGCACCCTATGGGACATTGGCAGGCCTGGATAGGAACAGATCCTCCATCCTTCCCCAACAGACCCTTATGGCATCCTCAAAAAGAGGATGGGCACACACACTTATCAAGAAACATACATGCAGTATTCTAGACAATGTAGTCCTGCAGGATGCTGTTGCTTATCCTTCTTTTTGGACCCATGCATACATACAGACAGCAAGAAACACACATACAGGAGGAAGGCACCTTTCAAACATACCAAGGACACTTTGGCAGCACACTGACACTTTCCAATCTGAGTTGATAATTGAAATGCATTGTGTCGAGGCAAGAAAACACCTCCCATGCCCTCTGAATCTCTCGCTTCTAAGAGGACACCTGGGTTCCATCTCTCCCTGGAGCCGTGCTCGCGTCAGCAGAGAAGTAACATCCTATTGTGGTTACACCAACTGCTCTAATGCTCTATCACAGAGACTCTGTGCTCTATCACTCTCCCAGTTCAGCCGGGGAAGGACATCTAAGGCACTACAATATCCTTGCAGTGCTTTCGATTGAAGAGCCTGGATAATAAAAGCTGTCAGACGGATTTATTCAGGATGGTTTCCTGGAGATGTCAGGTGCTGTTTCACTGCTGTCCTGTGTGTGTGTGCACACTCGGTCAGACCTGCATGTGCAGTATTGAGTTTTCAGATATCGATTTGAAGTGATCCCTGTTTAAGGAACGTTTTGACAAAGAAGAATTGAAAGACAATGCTCATTTACCGGCATTGCAATTAGTGGCCTGATGACGATGCATTCACTAAATGTCAATGGGCTCCCTCATTACCAACTGTGCTCAGGGATATTGGATCAAATATAGAGTCAGAACACAGTCTGCCCACCATTCCTTAGAGTGAAACTTTCTACTGACAACATCAGTTAATGTACACAGTCGTTGTTAATGACTGCTTTTAAATGAAAGACAGCTAAAACAGGCTCTTTCATTTCCACACTTTGGGGTGGGGCTAATTCAGTGATAGATGAAGCTGTCACCAGCACTGCCGTCTAATCTTTGGCCTTTGTAGTCAATATGGTCTGTGGGGGTGATAGTCGATAAACAAATTCATTAGTTCTCTCTGCGTGGCAGGAGTAAGTGGTGGGTGTTTTCTCTCATTGAGTGTTTCTGGCTGCGCTTGGGTAGACAGCGTAAGTTCCAATCAGCTGGGAATCAGGACGGATAACCAGTGCAGCTCCACCATCCGTTATTGGGAGCGAATGGGGTGTCTTTCCGTTGGCTCCCTATCTCTACTGCCAAGTAAATATATTTATGTGAACTAAAGAAACTGGCTTGGTCTCACTTTATGGGGCTTGATCGATAATCTGTACTGCTTATTTAATCTGTAAAGTACGTATACTGTATATCAAACAGCCTTTTTATCCTACTAATTCCCACTATTCTTGGAAACAATCAGCCTGGTTTTCTTTCTCACATCGCTCTGTTCCTTAATCTTTCCCATCTCTCTATATCTTCTCCATCTTCTTCTCTCTCTCTGAGCCACCATCACCACCATGCCGCCTCTCTCTCACATCGCCTCTCTCATCTCTCACACTCTCCCTCGCTGCTGTGGTGAGTGATCAGTACAGTGTGTGACCAGTAGTGGCTGTGCATCTGTACCTGTGCAGGTGTGACTCCTATCTCCATGTTGTGGTCCATGAGGACTCGAGAGTCTCCTGCCATCCTCAGCTGAAGCTTAACACCTGTAAAACATGAGGAAGTACGATAGTCAGTTGAATTTAGGCTCTAAAACATTTGTGTTCTTGTAATGAGCATTTTGTTGCAGCAGCAGAGTAAGCCTCAGATCAATGCTCACCAACATTAAAATGAACCAATAAAGAGAATAAAGGTCAAAGATACAGTGCCCTCAGTGCATATACAAGCTTGATCCATTAGGCCTTTCAACCTTTCAGCCCTCAGCTATCCAAATTACACATTCTCTTTGAGAAGTGCATACATTACGTCTCACTAACAATGTTGTGCTGATTTCTCACCTGTCATTTAAACTGGTTCAATTTGTCAATATGTCAATAGTTGCAAGCAGGTGTAATTAGAACCCGCAGAAATCCACGAGGGCAGTTTGATCTATAAGCTTTAGAATGTCAAGTAAGATGTTTGCATTTGTATTGGTTGTAATATTTTGTCAAAATAGTCGAAAATGTTTTTGCTATACAAGTATATACTACAGGGAAGTATAGCAGGTGGAGGCTGTTGTTACTGCTATGGCATCCCACTAAAGAAAGAGTTTAATTTATTAACTACTTATGGACTTTAACCAGAATCAGGTAAACTATGTGCTCTTATCAGCTGATTCAACAATAGAGGCAAAGTTTAACTTTGGAAAATAAAAGAACTGCAGAATTCACAAGCCTCAGCTCATTGAAGAATGGTGGTGTTTGAGACCAAGCTCTTTTACTAGAATTGCACTTTTCCACTTACATATTATGATAAAAATCACCACAATGCAATAAATCATGAGCTTATGAATGATAATCATATGCAAACAATTAAATCTGAAGATGAATGGTAGCTGGGGCTACAACACAGCTCTCTCACATCCATAATGTGGTCTGTCAAAAGTGTTGATGTTTTTCCCCAAAAAAACATATCACAACTAAATTCTAACTTGTACTTTAATATATTATCCATGTGCACATAGTGTATTGTACTTTCATCCATCAAAAGGGACCATTTCCAGATGTCATCAATCCAAATTTTATGCTTTTTCACTGAAATTGTTCAGTTCAACTCTCCCACCACAGTAATGGTGGTATCACTGGAGGACACATAAATCAGCCTGCCTGGATTCCGTTTTTTATCAACATAATAAAACATAATTTTTTAGCCACGCAAGCAGCACGGTCAGTTAGTCCACCACTTTGGTCCAGACTGGAATATCAAGACAACTATCACATGAATTGCCATGACATTTTGTACAGGTTTCCATGGTCCCCAGAGGATGAACCCTTCTGACTTTGGTGATCCCCTGACTTTTCCTCTAGAGCCATCATTAGGTTGACATTTGTGGTTCAGACTGAAATATCTCAACATCAATTTTATGGATTGCCAAGTAATTTGCTACAGACATCCATGGTCCTGAGATGATTATCTGTAAACACTGATATTTCATCTGGTGCCATCAGTTTGGTTATGACCCTCAAAACGAATGACATTCCCATCAGCTTCAGCTGTATATTTTGTGTTTAGTGCTAATTAGGAAATGTTAGCAATACAGGTGGTGAACATGGTTAACATTGTACCTGCAAAACATCAACATGCATTGCCATTATGAACATGTTAGCATGCTGATGTTAGAAACTGTGCTCAAAGCACCGCTGTGCTTAAGTACACCCTCACAGAAGTTTGACAATGTATATATCTTGTTTTCTCAACTATACGCACAGTTGCGATACAATATCTGCTTGTGCCAACTAAAGAATGATTCATGCTTTTTAAGCATTCACAGCGAGTCAGGACGTGTGCTTTCATTGCTTGAAGCTAACCACAAATGGGACTGAGGATGTGACAACTTGCATACGGTACAAAAAAGTTGCGCTCCCAGGAAGCAAAAGAAATCAGTTGCAGCCTACATGAAGTTTTTCTGCGAGACAGGGTCGGCATATCATATTCATGAATACAGCACCTGAACAACCATTAATTAGCAGTCAATGCATTTGCAGCTTACCCTGTAAAAATATATACTGAATTAAATATTAACACATAAATATTAAAATATTAACTCATAATTTAAGTTCAACTCACAACACATATGTATATGGTGAAAAAACATAAAAAGATAGAAAGACAGAAAAGCTAGTTCCATCTGACAGTACAACTATGATTAACCATAAGAGAAAAATAAAACATATACGGTATTAGCTTGCACAAATATAAGAAAACAGGATGATAAAGGCGCAGCATTTTCACTGCTGGGAGACCTAAGTAAAGGATTAGCTGTTAACGTCACATGGGAGATGACCCAGTGTCCACTGTTGGCTAATTTGCCTGTACAATGAAGCAGGCTCAGCTGCAGTGTTTTAACGGTGTCATTTCCCAAAGAGCAGGCTCATCATTGCCAGAATCGCCACTTGCTTCGCATAAATGTACCCACACGCAGACACACACACACACACACACACACACACACACACACACGCACACACACACTGCTCTCACGCTGCTCCACCACGGCCACACTGCTCTTCAGATCGGATGAAGTGATTGCTTTCTTAATCAGCTGGAGACAGACAAATAAATACTTACTGTCAGAAAATCCAGTGGGCTCTTGTACTTTACATTTAATCTAATATAAAATGAGTGTACATATTACCTTTGTGGTTGTTTTTAGCTCCACTGGAGCGACTAGGTGATGTGCTGACAGTCTACCCAGTGTGTGATGTGATTTTAAAGAGTATTTCTCTGCTCCCAAAACAGGTATTTTTAAACATCTGTTATTTGAGGTCCAAAGTGACAGGAGAAGTAGAAAAGGAACGCTTTCAATTGTCTCCTGAATGATGTGGGATTTAATAACAGCCACTGCTGTAGTTATAGAGGGGAGTGGGGGTGTGAGTGTGAGGAGGGAACCTCAGATAAAGCCCTAATTTTAGCAGCAATCTTACAACACCTTTGGAGCTCCACAAGAGGCAATTAACTTATAGAGCCCCCGGGTGTCGTTTGGAAATCAACTACTTTTAATTTACTAAAAGAACAAGGGATACACGGTGCCTTGTAACCAACCAAGCAAAAGAACATGGGTAAATTATGGTTGCCGCCGGTTCCTGACCTTAACAACATCTGACATTTCTTTGTCATCTGTCTTTGATGTTACTCTATTTGATCGCTGACAAGCAAGGAGAGGGAATGCAAAGGCGAGCGTGGAAAAGTGAGAGGACCGCGTCACAAATCAGATCCACACAGGAGCATAGTGTTGACATTGATGGTCCAAAGCAAAGGGCAGAGTGACGTGACAGGCATTTGAGCAGGGAAAAGACAGACAGACGAACAGCAGAGGCGCGGGACGCACACACAGTGAAAAACCTCGCTGAATACATTAAAGGGGTTGCAAGGTCTCGCTTTCTGACTCATTTTAGGTTCTCTCATGAATTAAACATGGCTCCCTGGAGATTTGTGAACCCCAGACCTGTGTGTATTTTCAGCGAGGCTGTGATTGCGGTGACTGTTCGCAGCAGCAGACTCAACAAGCCCGAATGAGAGGTGTTCGAACATGGATACCAGCCGGGGTGTTTTATCTTTGCTCTTTAAGAGGGTAACAAGCATTTATCTTGTTACCGGGAGAGTGACAGGATGCTTTGGCTGAATTGTGTTTGTGTCCTGATAACAAGAGCACTCATCTGTTGTGCTTAAAGCCAAAAGGGTACTAGTAAACCAGGGAACTTGCTTCCTAAGGGATATCTACAGGACATATATTTTCCTTATTTGCTGACGCTGCATGCTGTAAACAATAATCTGCACAGAGCACAGCAAAATGTGGCTCTTTTCCTTCTAACCTGTGGCAAGCTTTATAATTTTCCCCTTGGGTCTGTATCGTACCGAATAGCACTTGCTTCATGATTTAATTTTCTACATTTTCAGAACTTCAGAAACTTGTGTTGTCAGCTCTGTGTGCAGTTCTGAAACGGAAGGAGCTGAGCCAAGAGCGGGTTTTTCATCAATACTGCTCTAATAAAGCCTTTGCAACAGATTAATTACCCGTGATATAATTCTCACTTGATCAACATAATTGTAAACAGTTTAATTCTGTGAATTACTTTTTTAATTCCCATTATATGGAGGCAATCAATTTTGTTTTTCTATCGGTGGAAGAATACGATTTCCTGCTTGAAATTTGCACAGACGTGCTTGTTTTGCAAATGCTGAGAATGCTGCTTCGCATCTCCACAACTTTTCAGGAAAAACAAAAATCAGCAGTATTCTTCTTATATTTATCTAAAATTCATTTCAGTAACCGTTCTATGGTCTCTCGCCTGACAATAGTGCTTATGTTTTCCCTGCTCCTCTTTTGGGTTGCGACCCAGCATGCCGCCGAGCATGACAGGGTTACAAATGACAGTAAGATGTTGCAAACTCAGCAGAATCTCCTAGTTTACAATACAAATTTGACTATTGTTGGGCACTCATCCATAGATTTTGAGGTCATCGCTTGCAGTTTTCTGTCGGTTCATCAAATACAGTGCTGACACGGGAAAGACAGAGAAAAATAGGCAAAAAAAGAAAGAAGAAGGAAGAAAAAAGAAAGATAAAAGTTGCTGCAGAGCTGAGCTTTTAAGAGTATTGAAACAGCAACTATATTTACCGAATCACTGCATCCGATTGATATCTACACTGGTACAGTCGTTCCAGCTTATCTGCTGTCTGTGCTCCTGAAAGCACTAGAACTTTCTATTTCCTTGATTCCCTGCCCTCCATCACTCCTCCCCCTTGAGTGAAAGCAAAGAGTCATGGCTACCAGGCCTGTGATGATTATGTCCCGGGCTAAGATTGGCCCATAAAATAACATGGCTACATCCCTATCTCTGCTCACTTATGACACTTTGAGGTTGTGCGGGTCAAATGACTAAAAACGTCCCCAGCTAGTTTGGCTCCAGGCCCAGCAAACACACACTCACACATGCACACACACACACACACACACACACACACACACACACACACACACACACACACACACACACACACACACACACACACACACGGACACACACATCATACCATCCCTCCCTCCCATTTTCCCATTATGCCCGATAGTGAGCTGAGTGTATCCAGTTGTGTCCTTCTCATGGGTGACCTTCTCTGGAGTGACACTGCTGCACCGAGACGTTCGACTCACACTGGAGAAACAATTTCCCTAATGATATGTCCAACTCTCTCTCTCTCTCTCTCTCTCTCTCACATACACACACATCTCCCTCTCTGGCTGTCCCTCACTCAATCTCCTTCTTACAGTACATTTTGCACACCCTCTTAGAAAAAAAGTACAGTTGGTCAAGACAAGAATAGCAATTTTGTTGCTGCACGTTTCCGATCTGCCTCGCTACTCCACTAATATGAGTATTTTTTTGTTAAAAAGTGATAGCCAAGATTTGACATTGCTGTTGAGTGGAGCTTGGATGGGATTAAAACCTAACACCTACCGTAGCCAAATAACACCCTCTTCAACAGATGTGATGGAAAGAGACAGAGGGAGAGAGACGTGAGGTGTGTGAGGTTGGGTGGCTGGGCATGCTCCCCAACACCCTGTTTCTTCTTCTTATCAGGCGTTTCTGTCAGGCTCTTGATGTGATTTACTGCCTTAGATCCCACATTCCCTATAGGACACTTCTCTGTCTCAGAGGGCGGTGATAGCGGAGCAAAAGAACAAGTTGGAATGAGATGAGCATTAAATATATGATTTCACAATAATATTATAAAAAACTAATCTGTTAATTGTTTATAAATCAGATCCACTTATACGAATCCTCTGCATCAAACTGGATCCTACTGTAGGGCATTTGGTTCATTAATCCTCACTGTAGAGGACAGGAGAGCAGGGGAGGATGACAGGATGGAAGGCCATGAACAAGGCGGGGTGGGGCTGCAGAGCAAGGCAGCGCATGGCGAATGCTGGAGGAGCCAAAGGTCAAACGGTCTTGATTGGAATTCCTGACATGCTTCACTGTGTCCCCGTGCTTGTCCCTTTGAGGAGCCTCCTTCTCTATAGTCATCACATACCAAGTCAGAATGAAATGAGATTATGAGCTGCATGGTGAAAATCCTCAGACCAGCTTGCTTGGCAAAGCAGCTGAGTAACGCAGCATATTCTCAGTGCGTTTTTTGACAAGGTGTGCTTTAGTCATGAGCTTAAACCCGTCTTGCTGACAGTAGGTGATGGTGTGAATAGCTGTAGAAATGTGAGGTAAATTGGTGTTAAAAAAAAAGTGCCCAGCAACCATTTCATCTTTAAAAAAACAATATTTAAAAGAAGAAGCATGTCGAATAAGAAAAAAATCCATGCTGTCACTTTACTGGCCCCGATAACCATACAGTATTTCACTCTTCTATTCACGTTAATGAGCTGCAAATTTACGGGGATGTGCTTCCCCTGGGTGATGGATGCTCACGCTTCATAGATGCTTGATGTGGTGGAGACCTGGATGTGTTCGCTTCCTACATCTTAATGATACTACAGTTCTCTCAAATGCTCAAAATGAAGTGTATGCATGTATTGAATGTCCTCTATTTGCATTGCACGTGATGCTAATTTGTCTTTGCACCATATGCACATTACACATTTGTTATACTGGCCAATTAAAGAGACTGTGGTGGTAGTGTATTTGGTTTTAAATTATACAAGAAATCCAAATCAGCCATCAGGTACGATGTGATACTTACAAGTGCATACATGTTCACCGAAGGGATCCTGTAACACAATACACGTATACTCTCATGTGATTAAGTTAAACTGGCCTGACCTGAATGCTTATCAGGTGGACACGAGACATCAACGCATCTCTGCCATCGTCTCTGCCATGCTTAACAAAGGAGTCCCCATGAATAAGTATAAGGGATCCTCCTTTATTAAGATAACTCCAGATACAGTCTGTTTAAGCCCCACTGGCTAAGCCAGGAGCAGGAGACACTGTAAAACTTCCATTTTATTCCACATAACCCGCTGCTGACTGATAAGAACATGATCTATTATATGGAGATTCTTGAGAGCCAGTTAACCTGGCCATGGGATGTATGCACTGTAATGCATTTTCACAGTTGTAATCTGTGACATATTACACTTAATCGTTTTTCTGGTTGGCAGGTAGTTGTGCTACATAAATGATATTCCTTCCAAACCACCTGAAAGGTAAAAACGTTGTTGCAGAAGAGCACACTGACAGAAGCTAAGCACAAGTTGACCTGAAACAAGCAGCCATTTTTACTTTTTTGTTGATGATTTTACAGAAGACAGCTGCATAAAACCCCCAAGAGACAGCGAGCTATATCTTCTGCCCTTATCTCTTATCTAAAACGGGGGACTCTGGAGGTGTGTGCATTGTGTATTTATACACCCTTTCATGTCCATTTGTGTTGGTATTGGAGGTGAACTCTAAAACAGTCATCTCTTTGCCAAACACAAGGTAAAGGTTTGTTTGTGCTGCATGTAGGCCGGAGCAGCAGCTCCATGTAAACTGTATTAACTTTATGTGTGCCAGGACTGTAGGGGGAATGCATGCGTTGTGAAGTCGTTGCCAAATCAGTGGGATGCACCATAAATCTGGTACAAAAGCATTGTAGGTGACTCTTTCAAATACAGTAGACACGGGGGCTTGAATTTGCATCGGTAACAGATTTATGAAGGCATAAACACAGTGGTTTTCATTGGGGGATGACAAGATTGTGTATGAAATATTATGCTGCTTATCTGTTCTAAGCAAATACCAAGAGATTGTATTGCATACATGTACAGCTCACACAGTGCAAAGGGCTTTTAAATTATACAAAAAGTTATTTTCCAGAGAGGGAAGTGTACAAACTAGAACTAAAGGAGAATATGTTGCATAAATTAGACATCTTCATGTAGGTCTATCAGCAGCCCTACAATAAATGCTGTATTTGTATGCAGTACGCTGACATGCTCACATTTTCCAGGGCACTAAATACAAAAAAAATCTTCACGCCTGGCTAAGCTCTTGACACAAATGTGCCGCTGCGGTATTAGAGAGTGTGGATCTGCTTGAATAACGTAGCTTTCCCCACATCCCCTAGAGACACCCAGTCTTGACTAAATAAACAGATCCAATTAATTATTCACAGTGTCTCCTCTTCTGAGACCTTCTCCTCAGATCCTGCGGAGCATTACATCTACCCTTTGCCCTCTTTTGTCCACTTGATAGTGAGATCAGGACATGGCTAATAACCAAGCAGGAGGGGGGGTGGGAGCAAGGTACACAGCGTTGAGTCGCAGCTACAATGATAGAGCTTTTATTAAGGTCAAAAGGCCACCCATCAAAAACCATTAAATTTTAGCAGTTCACACTTCCCCCTACACTCTTTTTTTTTTTTTTTTAAGTTATTTTTTTGGGGGCATTTTCCATTTTTATGACAGGACAGTGGATAGAGTCGTGAAAGGGGGGAGAGAGAGAGTGGATGCGGAAAGGGCCACAGGTCGAATTCGAACCCGGGCCGCCGCGGTCAGGACCAAGCCTTAATACATGGACGCCCGCTCTACCAACTGAGCTAACCCAGGCGCCCCCCCTACACTCTTAACCAATCATGGCTCAACCAGCTGTGAGGATCGTGGTATATTACTGTGATAAAAGTAGCAAATAGGCAGGTTTTGCTGCAGAGGCAGTAAAAATCAGTGTCCGAATGAGCTTTCCCTTTCGCTCTAATGGGTTTGAGTCGAGAATGTACCATGTGTAAAAATGTGCTTAATGATGAGAGGAGAGATGGCTTGCACTTGCCAGAGAACATATATATATATAAAAAAATTATGATTGAGTCCACTCGCTGCCTTGACGCTGTTTTGACATTCCCTGATGAGACAATGCCAGGAAGGACAGGAGCTTTGGGGAAACTGCGCTCGATTCATGTGGCTGCTAAGCCCACTGCATTGTCATCAAAGTTTTACAGCAACAACTCTCCAGATGTGCGTCCTGCGGAGTGCACCGATCTGGAGCTACAGTAGAGGGGTGTACATCAGACATTAAAGCAAGCAGCCCTAATCCTCAGCCCTGAGAGAGTGTTTCAAAGGAATCAATATAAATGATTTCCTCTCAATGCCTACAATATTCATGAAAACGCTGCCAACAGCTATCACATCGAGTCCGTCGCTTTATCTCCCGCTTTTATTGAGGGTATAGTAAGAGCTGCAACATGCTGTGCTGCGTGCTGGTGGAACAATACCCCCTCCTCCACACATACACACACACACACACACACACACGCACTTACAGTAACACACATATAGATGCACATTGAGTCCAGGTTTGCTCCTGCTGCTGCTGCGCTTGTAAAACTCCTGCATTGCACTGAGAGAACTACGGCACGGCACACGAGTAAACAGCAGGAGTGTTGACAGGCTTTTCTCTGCTTGCGTCAGAGAAATCCATTGCCTTTTTGATTACCCTGCCCCCGCCATGAGGGCAAGTAGATGCATGGCGATGATCTATGTATCACTGCAGTGACATAACATGCAAGAGGCAAGATGTGATGATAAAGGTTGTAGCTGATGGAGGAGGGTAATCCAGACACTTTTCCCCATCATCACTTTCCTTTTCCTGCTCTTGTGCTCTGGAAGTGTCTTGCATTGTCTCACATCTTCTCGTGCTATCTGTCCTTGTCTCCCTGTTTCTAGCTATCTGACTCTCATAGTTTCTGTTCTTCCTTCAAGTAACGCACACTTTTTATTTGGCGAGCCACTCCAGATGGGATTTGTGGCTGTGCAACGACACACATAATGCAATCACAGCATGCGATGCCATCCACAGACAAATTGAGAGGACGCAGCTTGGACGTGGAGCCACGGTCGTATACTATGCATCAGCGGCTTTAAAAACCTCCCATTTCCTCTCTTGCTTTCCTCTCTCTGTCTTTTCCTCTGCCTTTTCTCCATCAAGCCGTGCACAAAGCTTACCTTCAGGTCTCTGCAGGAGTTGCTGGCAGGCTCCCTTCGAGGCATTTCACAGCTGTTCTTCTCACCAGGACTGCGCACTCCTTTCCTGGCTTTGTTCAATCAACAACAGCCCTCCTGCCTCTCTCCTGCCACCCAGCTCCTTCTGCTCTTCACCGCTCTCTATCTACTCCTGTGTGAGAGGGGGGTCTGTCTGTGTGCATGTGTGTGTGTGTGTGTGTATCTGAGGGGAAGAGGGAGAGGGAGAGGGAGAGAGAGAGAGGCAGTCAGAGTGGGTGAGAGAAGAGATGGAAAGGATGTAAATATGCGTGTGTGCGCTCTCTTGAAAGCTCCTCTCTTCTCACTTCCACACAGAGATTGAACCTTTTGTCTCTCAGGATTTGTCCTTTATAAGGGTGTTTGTTTATGCCTATTTGCACAGAGCATCGGCATATGTATGTGTGTGAATCCACCACATGGCTCCCTTCTCTCTGCTGCAAAGGCAATGATACGTGTAGGCAAAATATGCAAGTCCAGTGTACAGTGAAAAGAGAGATGAGAGTGTGTGTGTGCGTGTTGTGGGTGCCGACAGGGAAAGAGCAATGGTGAAGAGGAGTGGGGTGTAATCAATTGCTCTAAAACTGCAGGTGAAGACAAAGCCCCAAGGGTTTGAGAAAGATATAAAGTGGGATCAGAGCAAAGAGTCTTCGGGAAAAAAACACACAGAGCAAGGCGAAGAAAGAGCAGAAGAGGAAGAAAGTAACAAAGAAGTACGAGAGAAGCGTGACAAGGAAGGTAAAGGGGAGCAAGTACAAAGGAGAAGCACTTAGGTCGACGTAACAGGGGGAAAGGGACATTTTGACCCAGAGTTTCTCCTCAGAAGAGGCTTATAAATCAGGAATGGTGACACTTTCACGAAAAACCCCGACAAGAATTGCAATTGCAGTTCCTAAAAAGGCCTAAATGGTGCGTCATGAGTGATCTGAACTTGAAGTGAATTGCATCACAGCAACCATGATGATGAGCCGTGTGCTCATGGATCAAAAGTAAGATAAATTCATAAAGCTTAGCAGCAGAACGGAGTGCACAGGCTCATTTATTCCCCCCTATTTTAAATTCTGTTCAGCAGGGAAGTGTGTGATCTACGATCGGGAAGTGTGCGCAAATGAGAGGACACACAGTGCAGACGGAGACAGATGGATAGATGCTTGACATTGAGATGTTATTAGGCAAAGAGAAAATTGAATGTGGACATGACATAACAGAGGAGGAGTAATGAGAGTGAGAGCAAAGGGAGAGAAAGATAGGGAGACGATGATAGGTGGGGGAGGAGCGACAGGAGCAGCTATCACCAGAGAGCCTACTCATGTACTTCCTGCATTGAGTTTGGGAGGAGATTTATGACTCTGCAGCCCCCCTTTGTTCCTCCCCGCTGAGTCGCAGAGCCACAGCGAGATGGCTGGGAGATACTTCTTCTTTTCCCAGCCTCGACCAGCCGGGGAGCCAATGACAGCGGATTATGGAACATCAAGGAGTGAGGCTGCAATAATGAGGAGCTTGGGATTTGGCTAAGGGATACGACTTCTGGGCCGCGCTCACACTCGCTCCTCGGTGCTAATCTCAGCAGTGATCACGAAGTGTTGGTGATCTTAATTGTAAGAATTCAGGTCCTTCGGCGGCACGGCTCCATGGATCCTGCGTGTGGATCAGCCCCTTGTGGTTCAGATTCGGGGCATGTGTAATTATTTCCCCTCCTGAGGTTACACCATTATTGATCAAAGCAGAGCCCCATCCCTCCCTCCTCCTTATTGCCTCTGCTGTTCATCCTGTGGTGAAGCCCATTCAGTTGACTCTACTACCTCCCATTAATCACACATCACACATTAATAAAGCTTCTTGGCACATTCATTATTACAAGTGCTCGGAGGAAACTTGAGCGTAGTGTACATCATTAGACATTCGATTTGCATAATGTTAAGGGGTGTGGGTAACACAACATGATAGGCTCTTCATTGGTGCTTTAATAGACAATCCATTAGAATGATCAAATTGTGGATTATCCTGCCAAGGTTAACCGCAGGATCAAGACGTCTTATACAAACAATGAAGTGTTATGTATGTTCTGAGTCTGATTTGATATTCATCAATGCAGAGATTTCCATATGGAATCAACTGAGCTACAGCTCCTATATCATTGTGGGAATGTGTTATTCTTCGCTGCAGACTAAAAAATAAATAGACATCGCACGTAAACTGTGGCTTAAATCTACAAAAGGAGAGATTGCAAAACGTAAACACATGATGTAAATAATAGATTTTCCCATTCTGCTGAAGCAGTTCAGACAGAATAGCAGTATCAGAGGTCAGTGCAGACTCTCACGCAAAATGCCTCAGTCCAAATCAGCAACAGCAGCCCACAGTCGATAGTGTGTGTCAGGCCATCAGATGAAGAAAATGATCATTTCAAAGGTCATAACTGAGGAATTAGTTCTTTCTTGCATGGAGTGAGGAGGTGAGGATGATGTGTCATGTTAATCCTCTCCCTGCTCCCTTGGCTCTGGTATTCTCCCCCCGCCCCTACCGTACTCTCCCATTCACTCCCCCTTTGGCTCCATCCCTCTTCGCTTTCTCTCACCTCCTCCCAGGCTTCATTAGCTCTGATTGATCCTCTTGTCAGAGCTTACGGCACCGCGATGAACTGCATTGTTACTAGCAGCCAGGAACAAGAAGGAGCGGGGATGGAAATCAGAGGACAACCACAGTAAACACTACACTACAAGGACATAATAGAGGAAGTTCAGTAACAAGAGCAACATGTCAGTACTGAATGATAGTTTATTAGAAATGTTGAAGTTGAAGCTGCTCTATGTATGGTATCATCTAAAATATTTAACTGTTCAACCAAGTGCATGTTTTGCATTTGTCGTTACACAGATAGCAGAGCTCGGAGGCCAACATTTAATAGCCTGGAGAACTGGTGAATGCATAAGAGGCAAGGTATGTTTGCAATGGAAAGAGTGTAAATTATTAAACAATCTATCCTAGCGAGCTGGCACAGCTTTGGCTTAAACAAATTTATCAGTGTCAACACATTGGTCCAACGCATCATTATATAGAAGACAGAATGCATATTTAGGAGCAGAGCAGCAACCATGTACTCCTTATTTTTTATATTCATGCCCTGTCGTTTAAAGGGGAAGCTTAACTTTAAGGAATGAGTATATCTATTAGCGTTTAAATTATGAATTATGTGAGTGTGAGGATCTACGTCGCAGCACTGTGCTTGTTATATGTGAATACATAATTTAGAAATACGCTATGCATGTTTTTATCTGGTGCACAGAGCGTTGAAGTATCCACAGTGGAGGTCTTAAAATAAAGCAGATCTATACAGGCATTGCATAACACCATATCCAGTGACCATTAGACACTCAAAAACACTATTCAAACAGGTATACTTAGTTTTATACTTAACATAATTATGTATGGCAAGTCTGACATGAATCAACTACAAAGCCTTGACTATTTCTCCTTGGCTCAAAGGATTTTTTAATTTAAGTTTTTAATTTATAACCTATTAGTCAATAGTATTATTAGAATAGTTCGCCATGTAGATGCCTTTGTGTCCAAGAATCAACCATAAATGCTCTGTTTTTATGCTATATTATGCATTGGGTGAACGTAATGTGACTGATCCTCACCACTACACAGTCCAGACACAGTGACACTATGTGGAGGAAAGAGGTATAGCAGTGAGTGATTATACAGAATCACATGGCCAATATCTGCACTTGAACAAAGCTGTTGCAACTATCGTAAATCTTTGCAACTCTGCATTTAAGAGTGTGCACTTGTACAATAACATTATGCCATATCTGAGACATTTTGGAAAACTTTGCAATTGTATACAAGCTGTAATAATGAAACAGCACAATCAATTACTGACAGTCTGGTCTCTTTCTTTAAGAGCAACATATAAGTGGCTGATGTAATTGGTGACTGCTTTCAGCTGGCTCCGTCAAACTTTAAACTCAAAATTGAATTTCTCTTGCTTTGTTGTTTATCTCATCACTTGCAAAAATGTGCAGCCTTATTCCAAGTCTACTGGGAAATCTTGTGCATGGCAGTGGGTTGATGCCCTGCTCAGTGAATAGCAGACTAACACCAGTGATATTACTTTGACAAATCCCAAATTGTTTTTCTTTCTTTCTGTTTCATTAAGGAATGCTTATGGCAAGAGAATGTTTATGGGCTGCTTTTAAAGCAGGAACTATTATTCCATGTGTTACTTATATTTTACCGAATTAAAACCTTCCAACACTGAAGATGTAAAGCCTCGGAATACCCATTTATTAAACAAAATAGTTCATTTCAAATTGTTCAGTCTGTTGCCCACTGGCACATTCTTCCATGTGCTTCAGTCCATCAAGGCCAAAAAGCTTTGGCATCCATAGAGCAACCTCCTACTGTAATAGTTGTGTGTTAAAAAATATAGTCTGACTCTGCAGGGAACTGCTGTCGGGTTGAGTTTTTACTGAGAGACAAAGTATGCCTGAGCATACCCTGCAGGCAGAAAGATCTTTGAGATCTCTTGTACCCTCCAGCTCCAAGACGTTCATGTGGACGGTTTAACATACACGTTTAGAGACACCTTCTCTTCTAACACTCCTATTTCAATATACTGGTAAGCGCTGTTAAGCCGTCATTAGAACCACTGCAAAGCAGAGATTTAGTCCTTTTAACACAATTGTATTGTTCATTTGGAGAATATCAATAATAGCAGTAGTATAATATCGATAAAGACCTGTGAAAATACATGAAATGTGATATAGTTGCTTTATCCACAACTGAGAAAATCCCTCGAGTGGAACAATAGGTTAGTGTTCTCTCATGGAGTTTGTCGCCGGGTGTCACTTTACATCATACAAAATTGAATTCATGCTGACCGTACCACAGCAGGGTGAGAAAAAAGGGCAAGTGAGAGAGAGGTGATTTTAAGCTTTTAAGAGGGCTTTCGTATTTTCTTTCCCTTTCAATGAGTTGCTTTTTCAGGCTACCAAGCTGCTTAATCAGGCCGAAGTCCTTTGAGTATGTATGGCAGAAGACATAATGTGACCTGACAATATTGAGTGGAGGACAAAAATACATGTGTGATACCCATGTGACCTTGGGAACCTCCAATTTAATGATTGATTCAGCAGAGGAAGGAGAACTCCCTGAAGACCTTCTCCATGGAGTTAGAATCACTAAAGGCATGCCATTCATCAAAATGAAAGCCGGTTATTTGTTCAAGAATATAAATAAGATTCTTTTAGTTTGTATTCCTGGCTTTTTACTTGTCTCTTTATCTCTATACATGTCCACAGGGCAAATAGAATCACACCCTGGTGTTTCTAGAAACAAAGGAGACAGATAACCGAAATGCATCGCCCTGCAGCCCTGCATAACACATCTCACATCTCACCCAGCTGTACTTGAAATGTTTATGCCATGCTTTTCATCTTACACTTCATTGCCTACTGTACATACTATAATCACATCCCAGCCATCTGCTTATGAAGCTGAAATAGGTTATGGCAGTCTTGGAAAACCACTGTGCTTATGAAGGGATGGTATAGTAAAAACATACACGATTCCAGTAGTTTTGATGAAGCCCAATAGTTAGTGGACAAGCAAGTGTAAGTCCTGTAGTGGAAAATCCCCACGAACCCTGTCGACCAGGCTTCCCGTTCAGGCCTGACAGCCCAAGTCCTCGTCTGTAGACTTCTATTGAAATGCACATTGTACCCAAAGGCGTCAATACTGGATGCACAGATCCTTAAGATCATTATCATCTCAAAAGCGTGCTTTTTTCTGCATGCCTACGTCGCAGAATTTTCCAGATGCTCTTGCACAAATGCATGCTGACATTAAGGCAGCAAAGTGCATGGGCATCTTCTGAGAAATGCTTCGCAGCACATGTTTGTGTCATCGCAAGAGGCAAATGCTTCACAAGCACATTGCACAGCTTGGGATTGCAATGCTTGGCTTTTAGCACTTTGCCATTTTTACTCTGAGAATGATGGATATGGAATATGAATGCTCAGTGACATGATGACCCAACAAAACAGCTGCCATCAGTGTACATCCCCCCCACTCCCTCCTCTTGCTCACATACATACACATACACACACACTCAACCATCATCCCCAAAGTATAGATCTATTCAACCAAAGCGCATCATAGAATATGAAGCCACATGGCGAATGTTACAACTATTGAAAGGAACGCCTGAATCACTAATCAAAAAGTTAAAAAAAGGCATTTCTATTCACACCAGAATTAATTAAAATGTTTTAGCCCAATGCTCAAGGCTACATTGCATAATTAATTCTGATGGCAGTGGATTTTCTCTGTTGTGAAACAGTCAGATGTGGTTTGCAGCTGAGGTCTTTTTAAACATTTCTAATAGGAAAAGAAAAAGAATGAATGAGCATGACAGGAGCAGCGAGACCAATGGGTAAAATAATAGCCTAATCAAATGCTTAAAAGTCACTTCTCTCATCATCAACTATCACAGACTAAGTAAAGTTTTCAAGTTGGAGAGTCACAATCGTGGCTCAGGCAAAGTGAGCCACAAAGGAGCTAAAGTGAGACGTGATATATGAGCCTTAAAGGGTCATGACAACATGTTGAAAGTTTAACAGCTTCAAAGGAAAACCTCTGACAAGTGTTAAGAGATTTAAAAAGAGATCTCTGGTCTTGTTTTCACTGTCAACTCTCTTGTCAACTCAAATCATCAGTTGATCGCTAATGAAAACAAACGCAGGAGTGGCTTTTCTTAACTTCTGTTACTGTTGATTTGGAGGGCTGGAAGTTACAGCACAATATGGGTAACTTTTTAACAGAATTAATGTAATTTATAGACACACTGTTCAAGGTTTATGCAGTATGGCTCTGACTTTTGAATCCCTTCTTTCCCATTAACATGCTAAGAAGTGCATATCACACATATTGTAATTGGTAGATTTAATTCAAAATTGATTTCTGCACCACCCAAAAAATGAACTCGCTTGACATAATTATGCATGAAACTGCATAATTTAGTTATCAATCAGACGCCGTTCCGGATCATTCGAGCCCACTTTAACCCCTGCGTGTGAAATTGGTCGCTCGGAGTGATAAACCCACAGAGAATGCGACTGCAAGAGGCTTTATAGTGTCTTTCTGTTCTATGTTCCAGTTTTCCAGCCTGCAACATTACTGCCTTGGTTCAGTCTCACTGCTCTCATCAGTCCTGTTTTGGGGGTCAGCAGGCAGCTGATTTCTGTGTAAGAGCTCCGATTGATAATGTTGATCCGTATCAGCTGGATGTGTAAATGAACAACTGCTGGCTAACAAGTTTCCACTATAAAGGTGATAATATGTCAGTATTTTTCACAGCTTGTTTCTGCTGTCCCCAAGTGGCCAAAAATAATTTCAGGTTTAACTTTGTAAGAATTAAATAAAATACAATACGTATAAGATGAATAAAAAAGGTGTTGTAAATGTGGCTCTTAACAAGTGGTGATTGTGTTATCATTGCTCAAGTTTCCTTTTAATTCTGGTTAACCATGTCATTAGTTGAACAGTAAAAAGTAATCCCATCACAGTTTGTCTATAGATTAAGACAAACAGTATTTAATCATCCAAACATATGAGCAGCAACATGCAGAGACGCGTCTTCATTGTATATTTTTAATCTTGTTGCTACTGTAATTATCACATTATAAGGTTAGCAGGTAATACTGACTGATCAATGCCAGCCTCTGAAAGCAGATTGCCGGAAACTGATACAGAAACCAGCGTTATTCATTTGAGTACTCCAATTGATGCAGAGAGAAACTGCCATTGTTCACTATCTCCGTGAGACATCAAGCTATCAAAGACCCTTAAGTGTTAATCTCTCAAACATGTATTTCTTATCAGTGAGGGCTGGCAGTGACAGTGTTGTGTTCATGTGCTAATCAGCTAAGTGCAAAGGTAAACACGAACATCTGTTAACATACCACATGTGGCAGGCTGTCACCAGAGGTTGACGCAATCGTTCCTGTAACTTCACCAGTCTGTATTGCATACTGTATATTTATTAATGCAGTATATATCTCCTCAATAATGCCATTATCTCTCCATTAAGTTTGACTCATTAAATTTCAGCAGTTTCACTTGATTGATTTTAACTGACATTTAAAATGATCATCATTTTCAGAAAGACAATGTATTATATACAAATCATGTCCACATACCACAATTATATACCTGTTTATTACATTGTTTCGGAACATTTTGTGGTATGATTGGTTTAATCGCACATTGTTATAGTCAACAAGGTCACTACATTTCAATATTTGATGCTTGATGATACATTCTGTTCTTCTGAAGTAAATCAGAAGTGGTTGTTGTCATTATTATTCAGTGGCAGCAATTGTCTCAGATTGCATTGCCTTCAATCAAATGCAGCCTCCACAGCGTTTAAGTTGCTAAACCAGCCCAACAATCAGTGCAGCTATGTGGTCTGGTGGCTATTCGTAGGCCTTTTGTCTGATATGAAAGGGATAAAAACGAGGGAGTTGATTAAACAAACACGCAAATCACCTATTGAATAAAAATGCTTAAATACAAAAGGCTTGTCATCCTTTTACAAGGAAAAGAACAGGCAAGCCTAATCTTGTTGTGTGTCAACAGTAATGTATTGTGGCTGTCAATAGAATACACACACTGCAGCCTGTAAGGTAATACTGCAGCCTTTTCTATCACTTTTTTGCTGGGAACAATGGAGTTGAAAAATGACTCCCATCACAATTCACAACTTTTCTCCCCTCAGCATTCAGAACATCTTGGGCTCATGAACTGATTCGGTTTCTGGACGGCCCTGGAGAGCTTTCTGTCTGGATCTAGAGCATCTTCTTTTTTCATCTCTGCAGCTTCTGTTGTCTCACTCCATCACCTATTTAGGTTCTATGCCCCCTCAATTCATCACAACACGGCTGGTTGTGGGGAAAAGGGGGAAAGTGCTTGTTGCTTGGAGGAAGACGGCTGTGCAGCGCCGGGCTGTGAAGCACTGATGTTTGATTCATAGTGACAACGCTGTGCCCGAGATCTGTTCTTATGGTGATCATTTTCCTCACAGAAGTGGAGGAATACATGCATAAACAAATCTGAGTTATATGCTCTTTTCTATCATACAGTATTCTAGGGACAACGTGATTATTATATCATGTTAATATCAGGAGATAAAAACATGCCAATAAAGTGTTTGTGTCTACAGTAAATAATAGCACACAGTCTGTTCGTCATAGAGACGCAGAGGACCGGAACCATACAGATGCAGTACATAGAGGTTGTGCATTTACAGCTCAACATTCACTTTTCTTCTATACTAAATGCAACTGCGCAAAAGCAGTAAATCCAGAGCAAATCTTAGGTGGACTGGGCGTGTGGCGGATAGAGGTCAGCTTGGCCCTCGGTGCCAGGCGTCTGTGGGGTAAACATCCTATTAGAGCCAGGGGAAGGGTATGCGTGTGTGTTTGTGGGCGGAGGGGTACTTTACGTCTCTGTGGGCGTAAACATCACCTGGATGATTTCGGCACGCCGAGACAGGACAGTATAAAGGCACACAGGTGTTTGTGAACAGGCATAAGAGGAGGACACACCTAGACTGACTCAATCGATTGTGAACTAGAGAGACACAGACAGAGAGAGAGGAGAGAAGGTCAAGCTGGATTTTTGCCATTCATCAACCTTTGGATGTGCATCAAACTACTTTCACTTCAAATTACAGAGGTGAGTTAAGTTCACTTTCATGTTAACACATTTCATTTTCAGCTGAGTGTGACGTCCTTATGTGAGTATTTCAGATGCAATTCATTTCATAGGAAATATGATAGTCACTGTGAATGTTTTCTATAAAGATAAATAAATAAATGCAAATAAATTGAATGATTACATTAAACTACATTTACTTTATTTATTAGCTCATGAAGCTAGTTTGTACCTCACTGACAAATGAAAGCATTTACTACAAATAAGGCATTACGGCTCATTAGAGAAGTATTCCAGTAATCTCCCTTTTAAATCAAAAGTATTGCTAAACCCCTGCTGTGGCTGGAATTATGTAACAGTCACAAACCAATTTTATAATGCAAATAAGGAAATTAGATATTCATTAACAGATATTAGAATGAGCCTACAGTATTGAAGCATTATAATGAAAGGAAGTAGGTAGTTTAAAAAAGGTAATGAAGTCAAATATTGATCATCTGTGACACTTAACGGCAATTAATGCAAGAGAAGCCGCACTATTACTCACTAGCTCTTAGTTGTTTCAACTATAATGGATTTTTAGATTAGAGTGGGAACTGAGGTACACATTTTAAATCAGTCTGCAGGAAGAAGACATAACTCAAAGGTATCCAAGGTAAATCTAAATCTATTGGAAGGACAGAAGAGTCTCAAAGCTTTAAACCTGAAAGACATTTATTGTAATGATTCAGGGCCGATGCATTTAGACTGGCTCAATACAGTTAGTCAATGACTAGCATTAAAGGCACATTCAAAAGGTCTGTGTAAAGAGAAAATACAAGAAAAAAGTCAAATAGAATGTAAAAAAATGTACAGTATTGTCCTCTCAAGGACTCTTTGCATATACAGAGATTGCTAAACTGTGACCTCTGATGATTCTTAAGGTTGAAATGCTTTGACTCATGACAGTAAAGCCTTTTCAGAGTTAAAGCTATTTTGTGGATGCTCCCTAAGAGCTGACTTTCAGCTTCACATCTCCATTCCCAAAGGTAGTGTTTTTTTGTTGCAAAGCCATACTTTAGAGTACCTTGTCAAACATACAATTAAAATACTAAATACCTGAAATTATTTCCGCACATATCTTGTTACGCTATGAAAACATGCTGACCTAATGATTAGGTGTGGAATGACTGGCTTTGCTTCCAAAGGATTAAAGCTTGCAACAACGTCCTACGCAGAGTGATTATGAGATTTCTCTTTGGTATAATGATGGGATGTGAGCTTTGAGGGTTAAAAACAAAAACAGAAACTCACTGCAGTGATCGTTTTGTAGTACTTCGCACTCCCTAACAAGCACGCCATGATCCAAATGGGTAGTTTGCATGACTTGGCAAGAACAGAGGCCATACTTGTTTGGAAACCTCTGTATAGCCAATACTGCCAGTTACCATCCATCAAGCACTGGAGTTATGGGAACTCAGAGCTTGAATAAAGTCAAAGATTGTTATGTCTGTGAGCAGCTGGCCTCCTGGCCGAGTTTGCCCAAATTATTTTAATGCCACGTTTATTTTTGCAGCCTTGAAACTGTAGCAAACAAAGCTGATCCTTGTGTTGAGACACTTGCACGGGACCAAAGTTATTTAGTTTATTTGGAGCACTTATGTGTTACACTTCATTGGAAACTTTTGTTTCTCATTAACTTCAAGTCTTTGCTGCATCCACCCAGGATTGTAGCCTTTCAGTGAGGACTAAAACTGCAGTGGGACAGACTGTACATAAGTAGTAACCATGGGAAGAGGAAAGCATTTGGAGCAAGAAAACAGGAAAGATACTTACAGTATACAGAAGTTGGACAGGTTCTCACTGTATTTGATTATGCAATCTGTTTTCTTGATACTCAAAATACCCCCAATTTAAATAATGTTCCCCTCAATTTACCTTAAGCAGAGTTATTCCTTTCTTTTTGTAAGTCCTAAATATTATTGCATATACACCACCAACTGCGCATATATATCCTTTTTACCGTGGCACAATTTGTGCTTGCGTATCCTCCTTTTTACACCTCCCATTCAGCAGCGGACTGGCAGTGTCATCTTGACATTTTGCTGTTTGATTGTAGTGAATTAAGGATGCCTGACAGTTTTAGAGGGCCTGTGACCGGCTGACTAATTAAAGGACGGATACTGTTATAAAAAGCTATAACAAGTATGATTGATATCAGCATTTGTAACTCCAATTACATTTTCAGTCATTGTTGCTGGGTCCCAGGTGCAGTATCTGATTTGCTAGGACAAGTCAGCTATGTAAGTAGTAGTAGTGCATAGTAACTGTTTGTAATTTCATTACTGTTCACACAACAGCTTGATGACAATTTTCTACTCTGTGCTTATAGATGCTGTTCCTGTTTTATTGTCTTATAGGTCGTGGGCTTGTAGAAAATGTTTGGATACTTGAACAAACGTATCCAGGACTATCTGGTGGAGCGAAAAAGCCGCAGGACCAGACTAGTTACCAAAGATGGCCGCTGCAACATTGAATACGGAAACATCAGGTACAGCACACACTTATCCTTCCTGGCGGACTTCTGGACCACCTTTGTGGAGATCCGGTGGCGTTTTGTCCTCTTCCTCTTCATCGCTTCCTTCACCCTCAGCTGGTTCATTTTTGGCCTGCTGTGGTACTGGATTTCCCGCAGTAATGGAGACTTGACGTGGCAAAACCCCAAACCAGACCACACTCCATGTGTTGATAACGTTGTAGGACTCACCACAGCGTTCCTTTACTCCCTCGAGACCCAGACGACTATTGGGTATGGTGGCCGAGCGCTCACCCCTCTCTGCCCCGGCGCTGTGGCCCTTCTCATCATCCAGTCCCTCCTCGGAGCCATCATCAACTGCTTCATGTGTGGAGTCATCCTGTCCAAAATCTCTTTACCCAAAAAGAGGGCAAAGACCATCGCATTCAGTGACATGGCCGTCATCAGCCCCAAAAATGGTTCTCTTTCTCTGTCGATCAGAGTGGCCAACCTGCGCAAGACCCTGATGATTGGCAGCCAGATCTACGGCAAGTTGCTGAGGACAACAAACACGCCTGATGGGGAGACAATCATCATGGACCAGGTGAACATTGACTTCATGGTGGACTCCGGGAAGGACAACCTCTTCTTCGTGTGTCCTCTCACGCTCTACCACATCATCGACAAGAGTAGCCCCTTCTTCGAGATGGCGGTGGACACGCTCTACAATCAAGAGTTTGAGCTTGTCGTCTTCCTAGACGGCACCGCAGAGTCCACCAGCTCTGCCTGCCAAGTCCGGACCTCCTTTATTCCTCAGGAGATCATGTGGGGCTACAACTTCTTGCCCATCATCTCCAGAAGCAAAGAGGGCAAGTACAGAGTCGATTTCTCCAACTTCTCCAAAGTGGCGCCGGTGGCCACTGCACACTGTGCCTACTGCTTCCACAACATCAAGGGTCATCATCACCACTCCAGAGCTGGACATGAAAACCAGGGCTTTGAGGTGATTGATATCAACGATCCCCCCAATGTCACCAAGATGTGAGATCATGGATAAATTGCAATGAACAGTAGAAGCTGAGACTGTTACCTCTCCTTGACAAACTCCTCAAGTAGGACAAAGTGGTGCTGGAGGCGATGGGGTTACCTAATGCCTAACAGCACATTGTGTAGCATTTAAATATGAAGTAGAGAAAACCCACTCATTTGTTCTTCTATTGTGTTTAACACAGATAAGAAAGCCGTCTGTGGGTCACGACCCTTATTGTGAACTATTTGTATGTAAAACCACACCTGCCACTGTCTGCTGACAAAACAAAACCTGTTTTCTAAAGGGAGAGGTCATGCAAGATGGTGAGGCTACAATTCAATAGCAGAAACAGACCCAATTACTCGCACATGGATTATACATATGTGCTCTTGCTTTTAATGAAGATGTGTGGTTCTAATTTACCTCTGGCCTCGCACATTGGGTTTACCGATTATAGAGAGGCAGAAAAACGAAGCAAATGTATTATCTTGTGTATAAATTGTACAATTACTTGAAGGACCAGCATTGAGGGCCATGCTTTTGTCATGGGTGAGAAAAAGTGTTTCATTCAATTATTCATGCTACTGTAGGCTGCTGTACACAACGAGACACTTGGACTTGAACCATTAGAGTATGCTTAACTATTCAGACACTGAGGCACTAGCAAAGGGTTGGGCTCAGCGGCCACTCTTTTCAAACAGTGGCTGATGGAGTTGTGGTTTTCTTCTCGAGTGAAGACATTGTGAGAGAACAAAGCTCTCAGGAAACACTTAAAATATGCCTGCATGCAGCACTGACTAGTATGAAAACAAATTGTCTTTGTTAAATCTTTTTTTGTATTTGATCTCAGGGGGAAAAATACACTGAAATAAAGGCTATTTTTGCATTAGAAATGTCTCTGTCGTCACGTTATTTTCCACCTAACCGAGCCTGAATGTCAAATAAGGACTGTGATCAAAAAGGTCAAAGCGGCGTAATGACAGGTGCCAACCCCTATCCCGGCTATTCATCTGTAAACAAAGTGAAGTTGTGACAGCAAACAGGGATCCAAACACAACAGAGTGGAAGTCTTTGGGAGATAAGAGCCCATTAGTTTGCCTGCAGGTTCTGAACATGAAACCAGAACTCTCCATTTAGAGAAATAACAGCACTTACTGTACACTAGCATGGAGCTTTAACAGGTGACCTCTATAATAAATTGCATATGCTTATGTGTGTGTCTGCACCCGGAGTACGTGACACAGTAATATGCATAGCCCGGGTGAAAGATTCTGAATATTATTAAATGTGAAATGGATGAGCTGCATAAAGATGATACATGCCTCACAGACACATATATTCTAATAATAATGAAAAAGAAAGTCCACAACCGTCCCTTGATGGTTGTTCACTGTGTCTGTGATACATATTTTTGTTTACATGGCTCATGCAAACTAATAGAGCACCTTGCAAGGATGTAGTTGTCATTTAACACAGACGCCATGCATACACACCGGTTGTTAAATTACCCACACCTATCATCTCAAACTGTGTTCAGAGAGATCATGCAAAGAATCAAACGCAGAGGAGACTTTCAAATTGACGTACACCCGGCTAAAGTGATTTCCCAGCGTGTGCTCTCGTATGATGTGCTGGTTCAAAACCTGATAGGACTGAGAAGGGTGTAAACGTGGTTTATCATCGTTTTTGCAATGACAAAATGTAACTTGTGATCATCATGGCAAAAAGAAAGCCTGTCAAAATGGTACAGCTTCCTCACCCTCCTATCCCTTCCACCGGAAATGATTAATTTATATTAAATTACATTCAGTTGCTAGTTTATCAGGTACAGCCAGCTAAAACTGGCATAATGCAAATTGTATCATCATTAATATGCAGTATTGGAATGGTGGAAAAAAATATTTGACCAGCAACAGAGTGTATGTTCTCTTTATAGCACATAACATTTCTGCTGTATCTTGTCATGGTTAGTTTGTGCATAAATTTGATTATATTCCAATCAGATAAAAAGCCTTTCAAGGATGATCGAGATTAAGTTGCCTAACTACAAACTGTAACGGCGACTTTATCTTTCTGTGAAACACACATGAATCCGGGTGAAAAAGCTACACGTCAGTGTCAGTAAAAATATGAAGTGTAAGATTGTTTTGTTAGAATGAATGCATGCTTTGTTTGTATCCTGATGCAGATACAAACAAAGCTGGCTTAAATGAGGAGGGGCTGAAAAGCTGTTTTCTATCTGCAGGTGTTAGAACACAGTAGTATATGTAATAAACAAATTGAACTAGGCTAAGGAATAATACTCTTTGAAAATATATAATGAGCTGTCAGAATTGTCACAAAATGTGCAAGTCACTATCATGATTGTACTACTTTTGATAGCTGAAAATACGACAACTGTGTTTTCATCTGGCGAGGCCACAGGCAGGCAATGGAAGATAACTTGAGAGGTAAAAACATTTATTTTGTCACATTTTCCTATACAAAAGCCCTTTTTCAAAAGGTATTACTTCATACATTGCAGGAATGACAATATTAATAATACATTGGTTAATTGTAAAATTATACACATATATTTATATATATATTTGATATCCAAAATACATTGCATATACGAAGTAGCACAGATCCCTTTTCATTGATAATGCTTGTGAAACATGGAAGTTCAGGGTACATTAGAATCATTTCTTTATGCTACAAATTACAAGTTCCCTTTTTATTTGTTGTTTTAAAGCTATGAACTTTCAGGAAAAGCTGGTTGTGGATACTGTTTGTATTGTTTTGCATAACATACCTGAAATTCTTTAATGCACAGGAAAAGCTATCAATTCCAGGGCTATTTGGCATAAAAAGTGATTCACAATGGAAACGATCCATCATAATCACATGTTGCATATAGAGTGAAGGAATCCCTGGCTGTTGGGTTATGATTCAAGCAGGCATTTGTGGTTTTGGGAATATAAGAAAAATATCTCGTGCACATAAAGACACTTGGATGTTACAACCGAATCTCAGAAATAATAACAATAACAAGAAAACAAAAAATGTTAAAATGTATTGCCCAAATGTACAGATATAAAAACGCTTAAAATGCTGAACAAACTACTTAGCAGAAATGGACTTAAAAGGTTTGCATTTTTGACCGAGGTCAACTCGTATTAATTCTCTTGACTTTTTATACTGTGTCACATATGAAAATAACTCTGCATAATTTATACAGTAAGTTGCTTTAATGCCTAGTTGACTGATGCTTATAAAATAATAAAAAATAGGTCTGACAAACGCACAGCGTTTGCGAATCTGAGGATTTCTTTGTTTCATCTCGTCATACTTTATTGGTTTTGTTCTCTGATAAACTACTTAGTCCCAAGTAATTTATTTTCAAGTGTCCATTTTTCAGTTACTCTAAAGGAATACGTTTGCTATTAACAGCTTTGAACACCTGAAGATGGATATGTTTTGATATGATGATGAAATTCTGACTTGAGATTCATGTGCATTTAGCTGGGCTTTAGATCAGTGAGAAACTAACATTCAAACACACATGCTGCTCTCAAACTAGGATCCAGCCCTGGTAAAATGTCTATTAACATGACTTACTGCTGAGCCGCCTCTCTGTGCTGACCTGTACGGTCCTGACTGGCCTACAAAGAGGAAGGAGACGCTGTGGCAGCCAGTATTGACAGAGTGCACTTCAAAATCAAAAATTGTCAGATTTCTGGTGAGACATGGAGATGATGATTACATATCTTATTATGCATTTTAAGATTTAATGCTGTTTTGTCTATAATGAATAGAAAATATATGGTATAAATCAGCAGTTAAGGCACTGTTTCTCATTATGCCATGTACTAAAACTGGATACACTGTCAGGCACTTTGGACAAAAAACATCCAAACATACACGTCTTATTGTGTAAATAACATCTACATAATCACATTTGCAAAAAAAAGGCACTTTCATGTTTTAGATTCAGACGTGTGCAGCAAACATGGTGTTAAAAATGACGTCATTTTTTCATTAAACAAAATAAAAAACATCTGACAAATTTTGATTTTGCCGCAGGGTATCCTTTTTACGTGTGTTTCACAAACCAGAAGACATTCACATTAATACTGACATGGTCGAGCAACAAAACATCTGGAAATGGCATGGCTGAAAGGCAACAACATGGCAAACATTTAATAGCCTAGTGTGTGGCCCCCTGAAAACATCTGACCTGGGTTGAATTATTGTTGCAAATTACTTCAATTACATCTTGACTCAGCTTCCCCCAGCACGGTCGAGTCAACTGTTCACGACGCCCATCTTGAACTCCGTACACAACTCACAGAAAGCCTTTTTATGTGACTGTGTTGACCCAGGTCAGCAAAACATACAGCGCTTCCTTCTTCGGCATTTAACTCTTCTCTAGCCTTCCAGTTTGGAGGATAAATAAAATTGTGAATGGCATATTCCAGTTGCCAAATTTCATTCAGTGCTGAGAAAAGTCCATCTCTCTGAGAGCTCCTCCTTGTCCAGCGAATTCCAGAAGACTCTCCACACACACATAAACAGATGCAGATGGACAGACGAGCAGAGGGAGACAGTGGAAACAGAAGGCTAGATGTGGTGGGAATAAGAAACCCCAACAAGGCTGTAGACAAGCAGGAAAGGCAGATGCTTAAAGCGTAATGTACATGATGTACTGAGGAGGATGTAGATTGAGACCCATAAATAATAGGCCCATGTCTGGTACAGTAGCGTGGCGAGGAGGAAGACAGACTCGACTTGTTCTCCTGCCCTGCTTTGGTTTGGGGAGGATTTGGAAAGGACACCTGTAGGTGAAGCTTTCTGGAGGATGGGAAAGAGAAAGGCACAGGAAACTCAGACGCACGTCCAAAAAGCATAAACAAACAGTTGCTAGTCTGGTAAAGGTAAGTAGTATTCCATTTTGGACCATAGCATCCAGTTGTTTATAGATTCTTACAAATAAAAAATAAAAAAATCTCCTTCAATTTTATCATCCTTCATTTAGGAGCAAAATTTCTTCAGAGGACAAATACCTCTATCAACTCAGTCTTTATCGGTTAGGCGTTATTGGGAGTGCAGGTCAGCTTTTTGTGGACTTTGTTGTGGGAAATGGGAGGTTTTAGAGGATGGGGGATGATCAGAGTGGGTTGTTTAATAGTAACTACCCAGGTGCGACGGCACATGGGTGTTAGGGTGGCGGGGAACGTTTGGGTTGGGGTAGATGCCCGCAGTGGGCGAGCTCCAGTACGGAGCGGTGGGTCCAAAGAAATTGGAGGAGGTGACGGGCATGGAAGGAGGGTGTGGGGATACAAAGTTGACCTTCTGCTGGTGGGCGTGGTAGGAAGGCACATAGGCTAGGTCCGAGGGGTACTTATACATGGAGGACTCGGTGGGGTGCGGCTGCAGCGCTTGAGCGATGCCGTGGAAGTCGAACTTGTACGCGTAGCGCTTGCCGTGCACCTTGGTCATGATATTTTTGTCATAGTAGTAGCGCAGCGCGCGGCTCAGCTTGTCGTAGTTCATGTTAGGCTTGCTCTTGCGCTCGCCCCAGCGCCGCGCCACCTCATCCGGGTCCGTCATCTTGAACTCGCCGTTGGTGCCCTCCCAGGTGATGCAGCCGGCGTTGGCGCTGTCAGACAGGAGCTCCAGGAGGAACTGCCACAGTTGGATCTGACCTGAACCTGATGGTGGACACATAAATAGTGACCGAAGATGCATCATTATTCACTGTTCACAGCTCGACAACTCATTATCTATCCAGCGAGGCCTGCATGAAAGGACATTTTTGAGAAACTTCCACGTCAACTGCCTATTCAGATGCATTAGTGGGCTCAAAATCTCACCTGGATTGGCTAGGCGACTACTGGTGGGACCCAGAATCTGGTACGGATCTGTGGACAAAGGGAGAGCATTGTTGGTCTACACGCTGATTACTGTGGTCATATAACGGTATGTGACTAATTAGATGTTAAGACTGAACACAAAATAAACACGTCTCTGAGCAACAGCGGATGATATAAAATAATGATAATTTAAAAAAATCCTCTTTAATACCTTTACTTAATATCACAAAATATGCAAAAACAATAACAAAATGAGAGAGCATTATGTGTTAAAGTCTTGTATTAGTGTGTTTGGTTTATTGTTCTCCTCTAAATAATTAGCTGACTGGGAAAACCAATTACACACGCTAATAGATGAAGCAGAAAAAAACTACAAACACTAGTAAACACTCAAAGGTTTATGATAGACTGTATTCCAAACAGTCCATTATTAAATTGCTGGTGAACCACTTGTAAACAATTCTTTTAGTGCTTTTCTGAGGCTGTGACGGTGTCCTGATTTGTGCTTACTTACATTAGCTTTTACACATTAGGCCTTAAGCTACTACTGACTCATAACAACACAGCAGTAAAATAAGCAGATGCAGAGAGCTTAGAGAATACAATTCTCTTATGGTCATAGAATAATCATGCTTGACCGTCTTCACTATCAATATAAAGAGGAGAACCTTTGGCAAAAAGGGAAACTGATATCCATGCTAACACATTTAGCTTTCACTCTGTGTTTATACAAGATCAAGAAAGGCACCAGGTAAGCCATTACCTGGCTGAGGTCTTGGCTGCTCAGTGGACTTGGTCACATTCTGAGTAACCACCGGTGAACCTGCAGAGAGAGAAGCAATCAGTGGAAGATAACCGAGAGACATAAAAAGTATGGGTGGCTACAGATAACCAGGCTACACATCTTGAAGGCCAAAGTAAATAAGGCGGTAGTTGACGGCTGGATTGACTTCTTTTGACTGTCTGGCTGGCTGTAATCTTTAGGAGTCTGTCCTACACGTCTAGACTCTGTGGAGGTTGGAACTGCCTCTAGTGCGATTAGGTTAAAAAGCTTTTGCAGATAATCTGGGTGCTTTAATATGCACATCCTACCAGATGATAAAGTTCAGGTGAAATGTAGAATCACGCCTCCTCTCAGGAGGTTACAGCCATGCATATACTTACTAGTATTGTCCACACAATAAATGCACACTGATATTTGTGTCCTCACCTTTGCCACTGTGCATGTTGTTTGACCATCCTGTCCGCCGTACAGCATCATACGAAGGGTCTGAAAAAGAGAGAGGAAAGAAGGGAAGTTTAGAGTATATTTTTTAAAAATATTTTCCATTTGGGGTGAGAAATACACTTCTCTGCAGTTGTCTGATGAGAAATCTGTGTATTTAGTCAAATTACAATGTTTAAATGTCGCAGTGTGTTTATGACTACAATGAGTCTCATCTCATTGTGTGTTAGTCTAACACAGGACTGCGTCTGTCACGGCAAAAACAGGGAGACCAGTGCCAAATGGCGACAATAAATCTATCACAACGTGCTTCTAGATGCTGTTCACAGGATATCTGGACATGCTAGTGTGGTTTAGTGTTGGCTCGCTGTGATGGTTTAAATGTAGGTGGCTCAATCTTTAACAGAGTACAGTTGGTTGAACAGCTTGCAACACTCTGACCACAAATAAACGGACTGATGCAAATTAACGTACAACAGAGACACACACATAGACAAAACATGCACATGATATTCACCCTCACCCCTCTTCCCACACAACGAAACCTTGACAAACAGCCAAACTGGCCCGGTTTGCATGAGCTCTACCTGCTGTGTGTCTGCGGTTCAAACCTGACCGAGTGTGAAGCTGGACAGCTTCCAGTAACAATCAATCACTCTGACACAAGCAGATAAAACAGAGGATGTGTTCTCCTTCCCCTGGCAATGTCTCAAAAACACCCTGGTTACCTCACAGTGCACCTGGCCAGCACCCTTGATGATGGTTTGTATTATTGAGGGCTAAAAACAGTTGCCAGAATACATGGAAATATGATGCGTACTGTAGCTAGACGTTTCACAATGTATTGTGTGCAACATGCTATTCACAGTGTTATCATGATGTGCAAATCTTTTTGTCAGCAGTTTCTGCCAGAGGGCAGCGGCTAGAGACAGTCTAATGGTGATGACAGAGGTTGTTGCTGGGATGAGCAAGATGTTAGAAGGTCAAGAGGCAATCCCATTTCCCATCAGCGTAGGCTGGATTTTTGAGAAGCAGGCTTATTAACAATCAAAGTTGGCGGTTTGAATCCCTAAATCTTAACAGAGAAGGAGACTCAATCCTGCTGCAACAAAGCAGTATAACTAATGCAAATGTGAAGCATGGCGGTGCTAATGAAGAGCATCAGGTCCTCATCTCAAGCATAGAAACATTGTTTTTACACAATATGCATGACTAATTATCAACCTGAATAGATCATCATCACAATATGTTTTAACATTTCAGAAGTGAGTGAGTGTGTTGATCCCAGACTTTAAATGCATTCTCTGTGTGTAGGTGTTTGTTTGGCAGACATGAATATTTATGTGTTTGCAAATTATTCTCAACCGTGTTTTGCGGTCAAAGAACTACACACGCCGATAAGCTATCAATCATTGAAAAAAGAAAAAGAAATTCACTTAAATATATGTCCCTGTATTTGTCTCAACTTTATAGATCATATTTATGTTAATTATATGTTAAGTCCATCAGTTTGGTACGCAAAACAGACATTAAAGATGACTTAATGTAAGAGCGGCTTTTCAGCCTTAATGTGTCAGAAACAAATGAACGTCTTCGCTACAACAACACATTTGGGCTTCGTGTGCCATCTTGACCCATATAACCTCATACAGCCACACCAGTGGAACATCCAGTGACATCAACCAACATTCATCACCAGCTTCCACCTCATGCACGGCCCTCTCGAAACACTGCACAACACTGCCCTCCTGTGGTTCAGGACAAATCTTGGTATTCCTTAAATAAACAACAAATATAAATAAAATACATTAAGTCAAACATCTTATTTTTCCTTTCAGCACAACTGCACTCTAGATTACAATCTCTCTGCAACCATAAAAACAACAGTTGCCAGGAAACCTCCCACATAAGTATGTCCATTGTTTTACTCATTTCATAATCTTCCAATGAAAATCTGAAAACACTTCAAATCCACTTTATGTGTCTTGTGCTACTTTCAAAAGGATGTTTTGTTGCCTTGTTTTCCCATTCCTCACTAGAAGAATATCCACCAATGGGAAGACTTCCAGCTGCTCAGGGACCTCATGGTCTCTTCTTCACTAATTTCTAACTTTTCAACTTTTAACCCCTGACGTTTTAGCAAAAGGCCCATTCCTGTCGAGAGGGCTTCTGGTCCCTGTGACTGAAATAAAGGATATTCAGAATGGAGTAGAGGTTGAAGACGGCACAAGTGGCGGTGCAAAAACATATGGATGAAGTAAAATATGAGCTTGCAACAAAGCAAAAGAAAAGTGAATAAATTAGAATATGATCAAAAGAATGAAAGAAAAGAGGGTGTAATAGAGAGAAAGACAAAAAGAGGGAGAAGAGGGACAAATAACAAGCGGGCTGCCGTGGCTCAGCGGGGCTGTCAGGTTCAATCTGGTGTGGGCCGGCAGGATAGCCAAGGAGCAGTGACTGGGGGAGAGTCCTGGGAGACTTGCGTTTCCTGCCTGCCTCGCCTGCAGACAACCTCTCTTTGTTTTACTGGCCCTTTTTTCCCCTCTACTCACCGCCAGCCCCCCCTCCAACCATCCACTCTCCACCACCCCGAAAAAAACACAACGGGGCTACCTCCATACGTGCAGAGAGGGGTTACAAACAGAGGTGGAGGGGGGAGAAGCACAGACGGATGAAGGAGAGATGAGAGAGAAGGTGAGGGAGTCACAGAAAGAGAAAGAGACTTTATCGAGAAGCAGACAGATGAGGATGGAGACAGAGTGACTAAGTGCATGAAAAGGCTTGAAAGAGAAAGAAGAGGAGGAAAAATAATGAAAAAAAAAAGTCAGACGAAACACAACTTTGGAATTTGAAAAGAAAACAAAGGCAGCAAACCAGCCCGGCTACTGTCTGGTATGGGCTGGAGGAGAAACCCAGTAATGGGCTCATCCACATCTTTTAGATACCCATGGTGTTGTTGTTGGCAGCAGATTAAACCAACTTCCAAAAGAATTTTTCCTCCATGAAAGCAAGAATAGAGTCATTTCAATGTTTTCACAATACTCCATGAATACTCAGTTTTGGGGTTAATTGGAGTGAGTGAAAGGTAGGGAAGCGGAAGAAGAAGGAAGAAGCAGCAGATGGACACAAAGCTCAAATGGTCGGGGATACTCGGGGCGAGCCAGCCACACAAACGCAGACACAGACCCGAATGTGCACACACAGTGCCGCCTCTTCCCCCCCACCCCATCCCCCTCCTTCATTTTTCCAGGCCTCGCTCTGACTGCGACTTGAGCCAGTTTCCACTCTGGTCTGGGGTGTGGTGCACGCTCCTGGGAGACTTCGGCTGCAGGACCAGTTAGTCAAAACAAGGCCCGAGTGCTAGACGGAGAGGGAGAGAGACATAGAGAGTAATGGAGAAAGAGAGACAGCGGGAGACAAGAGTGGGAGAGAAAGAACATGTGAGCAGAGAGGGTGAGATAGAGAAAGAGAGGAGAGAGTCATGGACTGTTTTTAACCCTGGAGTCTGAGCCAGGGAGAGAGACCCAGACAGGGCAAACTTTTTTAATACCCGTAATACAGGTGCTTTAAAAGCCATCTGTGTGAGGAAGGAGCCATAAGAGGAGGAGAATGATGGCAAAGTACAGGAGTTAGTCACAGTGAGGAGACGGTGGGTGCACCAGAACAGAGAAGCATCAAATGTTCAGAGAAACAAGGGACTGCAACACTGCTGCACATAAACATAAAGATATTCTTGCATATGCAAGTTATAGGCAACATTATTAGCGTTATTATTTTTATTCTAAAGAGGGAATTGCATCTTTCATTTACTTTTTTCTTAAATTTTCGAAATGCAACGGGGTGCAATTGAAAGTCATAAATGTACGCCAGCTTGTACACATAACGGCACACTTCAAACTGCACTGCACTTTGACTTGGCAGAAAAATAAATATATTCACAGAGGTGAATCATCATCTTTCCTCATTCACTGAGAAGCAGCGGAGAATATGAGTGTCCTTGCTGCGAATTATAAAATTCCAAAATTTCACAGCAGAGAAAAAAAACAGAAGCTAAAAATCGAAAAAGGTGTGAAGACTCTGGGAGAAAAGCTGTATCATATGCAAACATTTACACCACGATAATACCACAAACAATACACATACACTTTCCAACATATACACCATAACACGTGTTGTATGATGCCAGCAAGACATGCAGGAACCCACACACACACACATGCCTATCCACAGACAAATACTAGACATAGGCTTTAGATACACACCAAGACACACACACACACACACACACACACACACACACACACACACACACACACACACACACACACACACACACACACACCCTTTCATAGCTGCTGCATTCCGTGTTTTATATGCTCTCTTTTATTCATAACATTGCATTTTACACCACAGAGTCTGGAGCAGATTAAGGGTTGTCTCCTGCTGCATGCTCGTGCTTACTCTACCCCAAAGATCCTGTACGGTATTTGACTGTTCTCGAAAGGCAATATGAACTTGAACATCTGGCACTGCTGATCTGAGAAAATGTTGATAAAGGCTTCTCCTGAAGCAAGACATCTTTTATTGTTGAGTCACAACCCCCAAACTCCAATTTTGATGTTTTTTTTCTTCATCTTGTTTCACCTTTCCACTTGATTTTGCATGAAAGTAACATTATGCGATATTAAATGTGGTTAACAGGTTGCATCATTTTAAGGTGAATGCGAATATTTCCAAACAAAGAGATTCATTTTTTAAATTGGACTGGTATCAATCTGATAACTTGGTCGTATTTCCGAATTCTTGAAAAGTCTCCCTGTTGGAGACACAGGCTTTCCTCGGCTAGAAGCTGTTCATTGGCTGCGATCACGGGACACGACTAGAGGCACAGCCAGTGTTACAGCAGCCTATAATAGAAGTCACCTCTTGTGAAAGGGAAATGCTGTTGAAGGGAGTGACCGCGTATTCGTGCCAGTCCAAATACCTGGCGCTGAGAACCAGGAAGGCCGGGGTCGGGGGTGACTGAGCAGAATCTTATCTGGCCTGCCCATTGGTCTATTGGTATTGAAGCCGGGCGAGAACAAGTACGCGGCCTGCCCGCTAACGCTCACCACTGGGGCAGATAGAGAGAGGCAGAGGGCATTCTCGGACACTTATCAGACTTAGTGTTTCCTCTCTTCCTGCCTTGATAGGGCCCCTCATCCTGTGAGCAAGGCTATCACTGTTATTGCAGTCCTTTCTCCCGTCTCTGGTGGTGACACCATATAGCCGATGTAAAGGATGAGCTTTTTTTCCTTTACAGATAGCGCAGCTCAGCCTTCGCCTAGGCTGGTGTTGTGTCAGCACAAAATAATGTTTGTAGAGTGAAAAGGTATCCAGAGGAAAGAGACAATCATCCAGAGCTGCTGTGGGCGTCGTTCTTAGAAACTCAGCTTGGCTTTGGCAAGAATTTTACTGGTGCAGCATTACCAACACTGCAACAGGTCTCATTTAACTGCTGCATTTATACTTTTACTACAGAATTGTCAAGGTCAATGCTGATTCAACGAGCAAACTGGATCCAGTAATTCACGATCAGCTTAGACACTTGTGAAAAACAATCACTAAGCAGCTCTTGTGGTAATAACACAAGCAAAAACGTCCATATTAATGTGTCTTTTATGTTTACATTCACTCCTAAAATCTTATTCACTAAACTTTCCATGACAAATCTCAAGATAAGGTGACCTATTCTTCCTATTTGTTTCAGCTGATGTGCCTTCTGAGAGAGGTGTGTCAATATCTTTAAAAAAAGACTATAATTACATTTTTGAGTAAAGTTGAGTTGTGTTCAAAACAAGTGAAATAACCTCAACTCATGTTTTGTTCTTGTTAAATAAAAATAGAATAAATTATATATTACGTTGTGTGTTTTGAAACCAAATTTCATGAACATATTGTGATCATAAAAACAGTGGAACCACTAGAAGTGGCGAGTTTATTACAAAGACAAAAGTCGCTCCAGCAAATACTGAATGGCTACTCTCCCTTTAACCTTCTGTCAACCTTTCTGCCATTAATCCATTTATACACACAGGAGAGATCCACACACATACACTCCTTTCCACTCCAGTCTGGTCTGAAGCAGCCAATCAGGCTCTTCTACCATGTTTACCGCACACATACTTGCCTCAGCACCTGCCCCTGATGCCCGTCTCTCTAACAAACAACCTCATTCACACGTCTTAAATCCCCACGTCGCCACATTCACCGTCTGTTGTCGCCCCCGCTGCTGTATATTGAACTCATCAGCACACTGCTTTTGTCTTCTTGTTAATACGCCGCCCCTCTGAGCTACTAGTGTTGTCACGTTCAGGTAGCGGGTCTGAATAGCACAGTCTGCTGTAGCAGCTTGGCTCATATTATTTCAACGACACAAAAGGTGCACCTGCACAGAGCTTTGTCAGGTGACGACTGCATGTGCTTTGGATTTGTGTCTGTATTCTCAAGTGTGTGTGCTCTGTGTGTATCTGTTTGTATCTGCTTGTCTGAAGCTGGCAGGTGCTGTGAAGCTCTCGTCAATTTCTTTTTTGTCTCCCATTCTTCTCTTTATCTTCAGGTTAGCCACCATGCTCCCTTGATATGAAACTGTTACATCAGCCCAAATATGAACACACAAATAGATATTAGGATGAATAAAGAATAAAAAAATATATTTGTTCCTACCTTCTTTGGCAGCCAGACGTGGGGATGGGTCTGTGTGAGATGGCGTGTTGTAGGATAATGATGAGCTACCTGTAAGACAAAAGAGGTCATAGTAAGACAAAACAATGTCTCATCCACCAGTTCTGTGCTGCATACAAACAAATGATTACACACAAAACCAGCATATAAAAACCTTTATAAGAAACGTGCAATTTATTTTTACAAATTCTTACATTTTATGAAGCATTCAGTGACAGTACACATGATACATCTTTGCACTTATAAGGTTCAGCATTCATTTTATGATTTGTATTAGTTTTTGGTTTAGAATAAGATATCTTGCAGACTATTTACAGATGTGAATTTGTATATTTATCATGATAAATTTGCTATGAGGGAAATTGTAATTCAGAGTAACCGTGGTGTACCCTCACCCTGAAGTCTGGGACAAAAAGCTCAAAGGGTGTAACAAAAGGCCAGCAGGTGGCAGTAGAAGGCTCAGCTCAATCACTGACAAGCAGCACTACAGAGCCCTTTTCATTTCTTGAATTGTTCCTGTTTTGTCTTGAAAAATAATCTCAGAAATAAAGTAATTCATGATACATAAATCTAGTCCTAAATAAGCAAAACCAGCACACAGGCAGTCCTTTAAACGTAGGAAAAACCCCGTAGCCTGTCAGCATTTTAACTGCAAACCTGACTCCTGAATAATAAAGTCAGAGAGGCAAGAGTCTGCATATGGCCGCCTATTCATTTCACCTTATGGAGCAGAACTCTGCGCTGCATTCCTCCACTTACACAGGCACCCTGGGCGGCACCAAAATGCTCTCTTAATTTTAGCTGCCCCCAGGCATAAATCAGCGAGTGGAAAAACAGAGCCAAAAATGCACAGAGAAAACACAAGAGCAGCTACTGCATGGGGAGTGTTAAGCTTTAGCACTGAGACGGCTACGGAGAGCTGCTGAGTAAGGAGGATACCTTTTCTGAACGGGGCAATCTGAAAAAGAACCACAAAAACTCTGAAGCAGAATTGAATTTGTGATGTGCTTTTCTTGAGATCTGATGCAGGATCCCTACCTAACTTGCTGGCGGTGGAGTTGGGGGGGATGAAGGGGCCCATGGTGGCAGACTAGGGGTCTGTTTTTTTAGGGGGTGGCTGGGGGGGAAGAGCGGGGTGCTCCACAAATGTATTCTAACCTCCCAACACCCCACCCCTCCCAGTTCTACCTACTCCACGGCACCCCCAAGGCTCTGGGTCTAGTTTAGAAACCTGGGGGCCTCAGAACAGGGGAGCCATTGTATGAGGCAGGGTCCCTGCACAGCAATCAAACGCAGCTCCCCGTACAAAAATAATTCCACACGCAGAGTGTATAAGCGCACGGGGGCAAGCGAGCCACCAAAAGCTTTGGAATGAGGGAGAAAGCGTAAGAGAAAGATGAACAGACAGACAGAAAAAAAGAGGGAGAGGGAGAGGAGGGAGGAGGAAGGGGCTGTTAACCCTTTTCCTGCTGTGTGCCACATATGTGGGCTGACCCAGACAGGCAAACAGGCAGCATTGCTGAGAAAACCTCAAATCATCCCACAGAGAAATTCAGGGCTGCTGTACGACCGAGAGGGAGAGTTAGTGAGGGAGTAGACGAGAGAGAGAGAGACACCACAGCTGACAGTTTGGTGGAGGGAGTCTTGGCTGTGCTGCCTATTTATTTGGACGGCTTCTTCCTCTCTCAGAAAACAAACATGTCCCGGTAATCTGACAGCACAGTGGGAGGACTGGCCAGTGTTCAGCCTTTAAGACCCTCACTCTCTCTCTCCTTCTCCTCTCACATCTGCTCAGAGTCTGTTAGATTACATAACATCCACAAACAATTTTCTTTTCTCTCCTTCCTATGAGTGATGGCTTTTTCAAAAGGCCCTGTCCTCCAGTTTTTGCACGCTCATAATATCGAGATCTTTCGGGGTTTGTTCAGCATTGTGACTGACCTCCATCGGGCCCCTGCTGTTTATTCTGTGGAGCTATACGATACTGTTGCCTCAAACATGTGGTCTGAGCTTTGTCAACAAACTGAGGGTCCCAGTCACCCAGTTTTGGGCATCTTGCCACCTCAAGGCGGCCAATGGGCTTTCCAAAATCATCCTTTTTAGCTGTATAGGATAAAGCTAAGTAGCACCACTGCCCGTCTTCTCACCAGCCTTTCATAATGAACGAGAGATATTTCCAACAAGTCCTCCAAACCAAAAGAAATTATTTGTCATTGCCTTCTAAAACGGCCCATGAGCGTTTTCTCAGCTGACGTCCCAACTGTGAAAACGACATTGTTTGCTAGCAGTGTTGGGGAGGTTGCTTAAAAAGGTAATTCATTATTTATGTTGTATTTACATTACTTTACTAATTACTCAAGTGAGAACATCTTCTCGAAACCAACGTTCAAATCCACTATTTCCACAGACTGTGTCCAGCTTTTCAGCAACAGCACTACAAACTTGGCCCCGCTGTCGTCTTCTTTACTGAACCAACTGCGAGCTTTGTCCACAAGCGCAGTCTGTGGAAATACTGGATTTAAGTATTGGTTACGCTACAGGAAAAGATGCTCTCACCCCGGCCAGACAGTTTACATGTGTGAGATCACAAAAATACCTTTGAAGATTCAAAGGGCTGATGGAGGTATACAAACAAGGGGTCAGTCCTATGTTCCCTCAGCCCTATGTTGGTTTGGTTAGTTAGGTTTAAACATGAAGCGTGAGATTGCTTAGCGTTAGGGTAAGAATATCAGGGTAAGCCAATGAGAGGTAGAGCAGGGCGAGTCATAGGGTTGCGGAATAATTGGCCATCAAAACAATAGCATAGCATGGCACCGGCGTAGGTACTGATCTGATCGAACATAGGGCTGAGGGACTAAAAAAACGGTCTGCACTGAGATGTCTGTGCCCAATCTGCGGACAAGCACCAAGGTCACAAACGACAAAACCAGGTGGATCCTTAATGTAGGCTAACTAGTGGCTAACGTTAGCAACTCAGCTACGAAGACCACCACCAGCCCCTGTGCCAAGGCAACATGTCCAGTCAACTGAAGGGAGATCAATCCTTCAATAAACTAAGACGGCAAACAAACTGACCCAGAAAAGGCCAAAGTATGAAAGAGTCATTGAGATTAGTAGCAGCAATTTAGAACCAAAACTTAAATTGTAATCCCTTACACCACTCCTTACCTTACTGAAACACATTGCTAGGTAACGCGTTACTGCCAAACACTCAACACACATTGCATATGACATTTCAAAAATATTTCAATTAACTTTTTTTCTGACCTGCCACCGCTATAGTTAACTTTTGGTTTGGTTTAGGCACAAAAACTTGGGTAAGGTTAGGGAAAGACCGTGGTTTGGTTTTTTAAAAAAAGCAAACATTCATTGCTGGGCACATTGCTGGGCACAAACTCGCATATGAAATTCAAATGCACAACATCATGACCTCCACTTTGCTTTCTGCCTTGCTAAATAAAGGGCACGCTACTTCCTGCATTGGCACTGAATGTTGGCATTGGACATAAATCTTGCGGTGCAGAATCGTCCAATATGAATGTAATTCCTAAAGACACTGGGCCAGTAGTCCTCACCAGAGAACGACATAATGGGTTGTTTGTTTGAATTCCTAAAATGACGGAATAAATGTGGAAGGTGGAGGGGTGGATCAACAAAGTGTGTGGGCTTACTGTTCACATCCCATCTCCTACCAATGGTCAGCGTTGTTTTGGACGATCTTTAGAGGACCAAAATTGTAACCTCCCTAACCTTGATGAAGTGTTTTAGTTACTTGACCTTAAAGGCCTTGGTATGCTCAGAAAAGTGCCAGAAATATATGTGTGGAGAACGAAATAAGAGTCCAAACCCTGCTGACTTTCTCACCTCCACACACCTGACCAATCGCTGCATGAAGTTGGTGTGAAATTAAGATTGTAAGTTTTGGAAAGTTAGAGAAATGTTTGGACGCAGCACCCCCTATTCGGGGCCGTTCAATCAGCTAAATTATTCCGGCTAAACAATCCACTAAAATCTACTTCTGAAAACATTTTAAGTGAAAAATAGACTATGCCATTTCTGAATCTTTTTTCATTTTAGAACTAGATCGCCTGGTTTGACAGCTTGGTCCAAGTTTCGTGAACCGGATGCGTTGCTCTGGACGGGCTCATTTGCATAAAGGACTGTTTCCCCGCCTTTCACTCAGTGACAGACTTTTGCGTTTGTAGGGCTGGCCCTCTGCGTTCCAGCCAAAAACATCACTTGCAAGTGCAATTATTATGCACCTCTAAGCAGCTCTCTTCAATTAAAGCTGAGCTCATCTCAGTGTTTACATGAATAGCCACTGCTTATTATCCACCTCCGCTTATGCTAATGTGATATGCACATAAATTCGTGTAATGCTAAGTGCCTGAACCCCAGCAGTCAAGTGAGCAGCCGCAGACTACGGTGGCTAACAGCAGACAGCTAACAGTAAAGGGCGCGGAGCCAGGCTGTTGAGCCCCTGTGCACCAGTGATAATCTGCCAATAGAAGGAACTAATGCAAGGGGAGCTCAATAAAAATGTTGTGAGGGGAGAAAGGGGAGAGAGAGAGAGAGAGAGAGAGAGCTCTCCAGACCTCCTTTTTCCCTACTCAGCCTTCGAGCCCAGATGTTTATGGTCTGTATAAACTATTGAGGGCTCGAGAATGTCCCCCACTCTGGAGCAAGCAGCAGCGGTGCAGAAGCCCAGACTTATCACTCTCTCTCTCGCTCTCTCTCTCTCTGTCTTGACTCCCTCACTGTAAATCCATCCAGACATACAAGCAACGGCGACAGCTGGGAAACAGAACTATTGCAATTCTCCAAAGACACTCAATCACCTCGGACCAGTTCCACAAACTTCTAAAAAATAGCTCACCCCCCCTCCCTCTCCGACTTCTTTTTTCTATCTCACACTCGCTCTCTATAACTGTTTCTCTTGCTCACACCCTCCTGCCCATGTCCTCAAATAACTACTGTAAAGGATATATTTCTTCCAGTTTCTGCTCTTGTGTTTCTTTAGATCCACAGTAGGTTTGCTCTCAATTGTCTGTCTCGTTACTCTCCCCCCCTCACTCCCTTTTCATTTTTCCCCGTCTCTTCTCACATCTCTGTGTGTCGGAGGATTCGGTCTTTCATTGTCTGAGGTTTTTTGCTCCGCTCCGTTTCCAGCACATGTGGTATCAAACCGACCTACATGGGTGCGATAAAGCAAACAGTCCGCGGTCCCTCCCTGACAGACTAATTTGAACAAATTCTCAAATTGCACCCCAAATTGAAAGCACATTGGGGTGCGGGCGGCCATTACTTATAAAAATCTGGATAAGTGACCAACAATGAGGCCAAAATAATGCATGGGCAACTACCCTTGTTACTGCAAGCAGCTGGGTAGCCAGACAGATGTTCAGATTGTGCCCGCGGTTGCACCAGTGTGTGGGTGTCTCAACGATATTTCTGCGCATGACGTGGCAGGAATGTTTTGTTATGGTATGGCTGTAGGGTGGGGAAGTGTGTCCCTGCCCCGTGCCGAGTGTACGTACAGGGCTTAATGACTCTGAGGAATGTTAATCAGAGGTTCAATAAACAGAACCAAAGGCACACATGATGCACACAGATGTGTATGAAATGATTGGACCTTGGACCATCCATTTTTTTTGGAGGAGGATGGGGGGTAATAGTGAATGGGGTTGGAGGAAGACATCACATGACCTGTAATCACTAATGCTTCCAGGGCTTGGCTAAGTATTTCCCTTCCTCTCTCTTTTTCTGTATCCTGGAAGCTCGGCTCAGCTCCAACTCTCGTGAGTGAAGCCAGAGGTCTATTTTCTGGACGGGGTTACTCCCCGTCTATGATTGTGTTTGTTTGTGCTGCGGGGGGAAAAGAGAGAGCCGCTTTAGTTTCCAAATCATCAGCGCTGCAGGGTCTACATAAAGCCTCAACCCTCCTCCTCCTCCTCCTCAGTCTTCCTTAGACGTTCATTTACTAACATGGTTCGTCTTGCCCTTAGGCTTCTAGTGTCAATAATACACACTGCTCGCTTCTCAGAGAGCTGCCCCGAAACAGGTCAGTCAGTCCAGGCACGGGACGGGAGCATTCATCTTTTTGATTGTCGGGAATGGATCCAAAGCAATTTCAACTGGCAAGTGGAGAGGATTCCCGAGACATCTCCTCTGTCTCCAAAGCACACAAGGTCTAAATCAAAAGAAGGGCAGCAATGGGCAGAGTCGCGGTGCAGCACGCCTAAGCCGTGGCTAAGTCGCGCAGCCAGTGGCCATAATGAAAACTGCTCTGCGGAGCGTGCCCAGTGGCGGTCAGACAGATCCACCCGCTGCAGCGCTGCACAATGAGGCTGTTATACTCATGACAAGCATCTCTCTCTGCCCAGACGCCGTGCACAGAGAAAACTGTTGACACCCACAAAATGCAGTTCCCATTACATCACGCGGAGGCCCATCGCAATTTTTTGGGAGTAATGTTAAATTTAGTTGAGCCATCAGTCACTCCACCCAATGTGGTGTCATGATATTCTGCAGCCGAAGCAGCTCTCACTATTTTAAAGTACAGAATGCGAAGAATTCAAACAGGGGACAAACTGTTCTCTGTTTGTACAACAATCACATCACTCCTGATCTGCTTCTTTTGGTAGACATACCTACTGTCTGAACCAGACATCACTGTGTATTCAGAGCAGCAGCCATGCCAGATGTTACATCTTATATCAAAATGTAATTTGCATACAGCCTCAGAAAATTGGCTTTGTTTCCCCGCCGAAACATATGAAGCAGGATTGCACCGTGGAACTCTTCAAAGGCAAGAGGCTCAAATTTAGTTGCCTCCATTGCAAATTGCAGATCAACTTTCTTTGCTGTGCTGAACACACAAGGCCTAGCGTGATTCCTGAGGCAATGCACCTGGGCTTCATCTTTCTGGACCATGTGGAATAAGGCGCAGCAAAGTCAAGTGGGGGATGTAGTCGATGGTTATCTCGAGAAGGGAGAGAAACCCCCTCGGTTTCCACGGCTCTGCTTAATACTGGGTAGCCATTATGGAGAAATGAGTTTCCAGTAAAGGCAATTTCATTGTGTATTGACGGTAATATGAGTATAGTGTGGTGACAAAAAAGAAGTGTCATGTTGTTCGCTTTGGTTTGGCAGTTTTTCACTCTCACTTCTCATCCAAAAGTAGAGAAAAGTATATGAAAAGAGGCTTGTGTCTTGACTTAAAGTTGATTTTTACTTCCATTCTTTGGCAGTCATTGCAGACTTCAACTTAAACACAAACAGCAGGATGCAGCTCACCAAAATTGCTGTCCTTTTACTGTCCTTATGCTGTCAAAAATTGGATTATTTTCAATATTCTAAACTTTTTTCTTTCATTTTTCTGTTCTGTTTTTTTTATCAATCAATTGTCAAACAAATTTTGCTGTCTAATAACTTTAGAGTCCAATATTTTTTCCAATAAACCATTACTTGATTATCATCCATTGTTCCTCTTGATTCACTTTTTTGTTTATGAACACTTAAGTTTCATGAAGTGTACTTACTTTCCCTGAGGTAATTGAGATGAGAGAGAAGCACTTCGGCGTTGTACATGGTGGTGAGCCGGAGGAAGTCGTCCTTGCCCATCTTGCAGAGCTCTTTGCCGTCTGTGTTCTGAAACATGGCTGTGTCGATCTCTACCAGGCCGTACTCCTTGATGGCCCACTCTAGCCACTGGCGCACATGGTCCTGAGACCACAACGAGGGGTCTGCAGGAAGACAGAAGAAGAGAGGGGAAGTTTATTGACTCCATCCTGGACAGACACCAGGGAAGACAGAGTTGGAAGAGCCCCATATCTGACTGAGGTAAAGGCAGGGGGAGCAATGAACAAATTGGAAACAGCATTTCTGTATCAGTAACAGACCTTGTTCAGATAGTTGTAAATATTCTTTGTCATGTTTTAACCACATGAATAGGATTTGCCAGACGACTCATATTCAGGTAAATAATCTTTCACTCAGACTGAAATCCATTCCTGTGATTGTCCAAACGTTGTAGTATGTTTTGCATTGCATTCGCAAGTACAACTTGACCAAAGTCTGATATACTGTACAGCCAATCTGGAAACCAAACCCCAAACTCACCACTTGTGGTTAAGGAGTGGCCTCCAAGTGGAGCTCCTATTAGGTTAATAAATGAGTGGACGTTTGCATCATTTTAGCACCAACATTTGAGTAGCCTTTACAATGGAAAATTTACCATGGCTCCATTTAATTTTAATTAAATGAATAACATGTGCTCATTTTTGGGAAAGTACAGTCATTCTCTCTGGCCTACGTGTAACAACGTAATCAACTTACGTGTTAAAATTACATTTCTAAAGCTGCAACCCTGAAACTGCACTTGTTACTCCCCGAACTGTTATTTCACATACTGAAAGATCAAATTGTGAAATTGTAAAACCAGTGAAGAAATATATGGGTCTGGCAGACAAACAGACATCTCTACCTGCACGCATCCAGCCGTGCTCCCACGAGTGACGTAAAACACTGGAACAATGACTTTACCCCACAAACCAGCTAAATAGAATTGGGACTCATAAAACATTTACAGCATTGGCAAAATTATACCGAAACAGAAGAGTGATTCTGTCTGTAACCGCAGCAGCAGCATAGAAAAATAACAAGCAATTAGCACCTGTATAAATACGCAGATACACGGTTTTAAGACATATCAACCTTATCCATCTCATGTCAGATCCTTTTATTATATACATACGTTTTATTATTACATACCTGCAGGTACAATGACTCTCCGCTCATTGGTGGTCATGTTGGGGGGAGGGGCATTCTTCTCATCCATGTAGTTTCCATAGTTCATCTGAGATGCGTCGCCACCCCCCACAAGCTTATTGCATTTACCCACACTGCAGTCCACTGGAGACTCCCTGCTACGCAAACACACACACACACACACACACACACACACACACACACACACACACATATACGAGACCGTTGTAAAAATATTATCAGCAGATAAATTGGGTGTTGTTGGTTTTCTTTTCCAGTCATTGACTTTGGCATGGGATATATGAGCCCTAAACTGGCCAGGGCCAAGTACACTGAAGCAAAAAGTGCGGCTAAAGAAATGGCCTGTTGAATGACAGATGACAACATTTATAGCAGCAACTGTAGTGATGAATACCAAATGTCTAATAAAGAAACATCAAATCTCATATCTCACTGAACACAAACTAATGTAAGACACAGGAAGTGGTTGTCCTGCCATACCTGGATCCATTCATGTGCTCATATTCTCTCTTGACGTTGACCCGCCCTGGCTGGTTGATCCACTCCTGCTGTGGCGGTAAGGGGTTGATTTTGTGGGTCTGGCCGTAGTCCTGTGTGCCAGATGCAGTCATGTCTGTCTTGGGGAGAGGGGCAGCAGCAGCGTATGGAGGCTCAAATAGGGACTGGTCTTCACTCACCACTGATAGCGCCTCCTGTAGGTGGAAGGAACAAATACTTGGTATGTCTTTCTCGACTCACATAACAAGTGCTAGTATGTGAGCTTCCAAATAGGCCGTAACCAATATACACTTAAAATAAATACTTCAATATTTTGGAATATACGCTTATTTGATTTCTTTTAGAGAGTTAGATAAGAAGATCAACACCACACTTAAGTCTGTCCATTATAAGGTTACAGCAGCAGTTGGTGATAAAACACTAAGACCAACTTAAAACCAATAGGACATTAAAATAATAAAAGCATTAAGACCACTAAAGCGCGCTAATTAACACATTATAGGTGGCATGGTTTTACATTCGCTATTTTTTGGATGGGCACAGTGACTTCCTGGAGTCTCTGCTGGTTGCCTGCCACATAACTTTACACTTTTTTGTATGTATTAAAGAAATTAAATAGAATGTGTTAATTAAAAAGTTTTAGAGGTTCATGAAGGCGGTTTGTTTTACATTTGGACAGAGCCAGGCTAGCTGTTTTCCCCTGCTTCTTAAGCTAAACTAAGCTAAGAATCTCCAAACAGACAGATATGAAAGTGGCATCAATCTTCTCATCTAACTCTCAGCAAGAAAGCAAAAAAAGGAATATTTCCCAAAATATCAAACTGTTGCTAGTGGTAAGACAGTCACGTATTAGGAATGATAACAATAAACTCGCATACATGAGCAGATAGAACTAGAAGTCTTTCATTTGTCACTACCCGGAAACCTGTGATGTCAAATTTTCAATCTCTTGTGTATTTTTTGTTTACAGCAATTATGTGCAGTTATGGGTCATATCGCAGTCTGGCATCCAAAGTAGTTTGTGCGCACAACCCACGTAGAAACTGTAGCTTCCTGTTGATGTTAGGATGACTTCAATCATGCTCACAGTTGAGTACGACAGAGTAGTAAGGATGGGCTCTACCACCGTACTGGTTTACAAACATTATCAGTCGATACATACAACTATTCTACCAGTAGTGACCCATTGGTTCACGAATAAACCCCCCCAAAATGGCTTCTAAAATTCTCACGTTTATTGTCTCACAGCTGACAGTTAAAAATATTCCAAACCAAATTTCCCAGATTCCTGGTTGTGTAATCATTTTCTCTCGCCCATTACCATTCTTAACTTCACTGAGGCCCAAAAATCCCCTGTGTCATGCCCTGGTGTGTCTGTCTTGTCTGAGCGTTGGGCTTCCCTCCACAGCTGAAGACTCAACAGAAGCAGGGGGGGTCATGGCTGCACTGACCCCTCTGCTGTGGCTCAGCTGGAGCAATGTAAGTTTATTAAAGAAAACAAACGCAGAAACTTGCGGCTGGCCAACATATTTCCTACATGCTCCTCGTGTAATGTCTTGGAAGTAAAGCTTGGGTTGTGTACGTGGTGGGTTACATTTTAACATAAAGACGTCGCCGCTTGTTTGACAGTGACAGTCGGACAATGTGACCATCTCAGACCGGTTGCCAGGCAACTTTTAGCTGGCACAGAATGGGGATGCTGCTTAAAAATAACTTGATGAGTCAGCATTCATTATCATTGTTCCATCCATCATTGTTAACAACAAACAAATTAAAAAAGAAAAGTCAGACTATCAAGTGGAATCGTTACAGTCCTATGCTCCTGCTGGGGATTAGGCTCGGGTCTGACGCACATCTGGATCTGATAGGATCTGATGGCACAGCTTAGACCGAGACGTGTCTAATTCCCGAGGACTGAATTATTTCATTCCAAAATGCCACATATCTGCTTCAGGGGGAAAATGCTACTTGATATTCATTGATCAGTATTTCCAACAAGCAGCCGTTTGCATTCTATAAAATGTTGCTTTTATGAAAGCTAAATCCTCATGATCTCACATAACTTCAATCTCATTCCATTCTAAGACATGTCATGCAAGAAGAATGTTTTCACTTATCCCTGTTTGGATGATAAATGTCTTTTTTTGTGGCAAAACTTTTCCTCGGGGTGACCATAATAATGTATGTGTCTATTGTCTATTGTATAGACACATACACCAAAAGACTACAGTGACTAGAAATGGCAGGGATGCTTTTTCACCAACTCCATTTTGACACAGAGTTGAAAAATACAACATGCATATCGCCAGGTCTTTTATGGCAGTTATAGCTTTTTTATACATTATAAAATAATTTTATTTAGCAAATGATTGTATAAGATTATCAAAAAAGCATGATCCTCGTTATGCCAATACTTGATTCAATATTTGGACTATGCACTTTGATATTGATTGGCAGCCACTCAATTGGTTCTTTGTCTTGATTACTCCTTTCCTTAATGAAGTTGAAATAATCCGGATTACTATTCAAAACCAGAGCAGATACTGTGCATAAAACTGATAAATCTAATAAAAGAAAGTGACAGGTGAAGCCTTTGCTCAGTACCATTCTTTATCTCAAGTTATGGCAACCTTTGCAGTGGAAAAAGGTTTTAATTTGTAATTGCACTATAGTGCCCTCTGTTGTAATGCCATGAATACTGTCTGTGTCTAGACAAAGTAAAGTATGGACACAAAGATTTACAAAGTGTAACAGCTTGTAGACACCCTGGAATAAAAGGCACTGGTCTTCTGTTTTAATAATGTGGTGACAAGTCAAACTCCTTCTCGAACAAGAAATAACTTTTATTTAATTTTAGAAGTGGTTTTATTTATGCCACATATCAAATATTTGTTTTGTATTTACTACTCCGACAATAAAATACTACTCTTCAAGTTAAAGGGTTGATAAAAAAGCTGAACCTCTAACCATCTTGCCAGAATTAGATTTTCCAGTGATTTCATCAGTGAATCCATCACAGTCTGAACCCTGGCAGCAGGACTCCCTATCTGAGCAGAGCACACCAGCTAGTCTGTGGATGATAAAGTGTAGAAGAGTGAGGGAATGTCTCATTACAGCCCAATAAGGGCTTACTGTGCCATTATGACTGTTGCACGTTATATTTACTGCGACATATCAGCCTGCGCAATTGAAACCATGATTGGCAAGTGGTGTGTGCCTATCAAGATTGCAGACAGTGTTTTAAAAATAGGATCTTGTGAAGAGAAGCTGAGAGGATGACAGACCAGTGCCTATATGTTTTCTTTCCAGTATCTTTGTGGAACACATAGAGATACACAAAGTTTAGTTTTCTGTCTGTCTCACATTGTCCACAGAGAATTCTCCACTCTTTTTTTTTATTTTGACTTTACAATAGTTGCAATTTCAAACTAATTTTACTGCAACAGTGATCCTTTTTAATGTATTTCCCCCCCTGAGGACATTTTCTCCTGTTTCAATGTTATTTAACACAGTTGGTTTTGGGGATAAGGACGTCTCTAAGTTTGGCAAATGTCTGATGTCGACTTCTTATTTTTACTACAACAATCAATCTGGAAGAAAACACTTTTTTAATTGTTGCATGCTTATCCCTGTCACTGTTAGATGATATATATACATGCAGATGAATTCCTCCAGATGAACTTCTGAGTAAAAAGTCTGTGTTGTATAGACGTTTTTTTTCTGAAAGCATAAATAAGATCTGAATTATATTTTTTGCAATATATCTTTCTGCACTAGTGCCACAGACAAAGAGGATATAAAAGTCAAATAAATCAGCTGAAAAAACTGCACGCACCACTATAAGCATTGTGCGAGTGTGACACCTGCTGGGAGCCACCTCTGTTCTGTTTACATCAACCCAAAGTCCATCTCTCCAAAATGCGTCACGACGCGTCTGGAGCAGACTGGATACATGTAAGAGCTCCACATCCATCCAGACTACACGTGTGATTGTTTGGCGTTCACACACACACACACACACACAGGCATCTAGCAGGAGCCACCCAGAGGGGGGCATTCCTGTCTTTTGTTTAAAGAGGAAGAGGAAACCTGTCAGGAAAAGATTGTGTGGAGCAGGAAGCTCTCATGGCTAGAGAGCCCTTCCTCTCTTTTAGAGAGCATGAATGCAGCTATAGCAGCCAGTCATTTACACCCAAGGATCCAATTATGATTGCATTAATTGTCACAACTTGTTGCTTTGTTACAAACATCCAGGCTGAGGCATTAATGATACATAAGAAAACAATCCCAGCGTTGTGAGCTGTGAATGACGAGATTTAAGTGACTATATATGCAGCCTGACATTTTTGTCTGGCCAACGTTTACACTCTTCCAAAACTCACACCACACCCAGCCACCACAAACCAGCTCCTTTAAATTTCCAAAAGAAAACATTACTTTTCAGCAACAAAACGAGCAGACGCTGCATTCTTCTGAGCTTTACACTTGTTAAACCGGAGGACACAGACTGAAGTGAACTAAACGCATCAGGGTGAACTAATGGGGACTTGCCATTCAACATCTGGAGGCTGCAGCCATAATGCATCTGGAATTTGACTGTCGGAGGGCAAAGTAGCCAAAGTTAATGTAGACCAGCGCTCTCGACTATACCAACATACCGTTTCAAAATAGTTGTGTAACTATATATAAGGAGCAAGCCAAGGTATCATTGTGAAGCTTGTGGGTTTTTTAAGTGTTGCAAACGGAGCAGTTACCGCATGAAGTTGCCAAATGACAGCTTTCCTTTACACTTTCACCTTTACACAACTCTCTCTGTAGCGGAGGGAGAGAAGTTACAATTATCAACAGCAAAACACACAGAGAAAGATTATTTCATGTGTAAAATACCAAACCATCACACTTTTCTTTTGACCCACGACAGGATCTGTGCCACACCGCTGTTGCGCAGCTCGACACATCGTATCCAGCGGTACATCATCCAGCTATTGCTCAATCCCCGCATGCCCAGACTAAAAACCAAACCGTTGAACTCGTGGATAACTTATACTGATATGAAAAAACATTCAGCGTGTTGTTAGAAATAAATAGCCACTCCTTTTTTAGTCTTTTCCAGACGTGCGTAATTGTGCGCTTATGGTCTCCAAAAATCCAAATTCTGATTTCGAAGCGTGTCCTCTCACAACCGGGCAGCTTATTGAAAAAAAGGAGAGTGGACACTTTCAAAAGAAAGTGTAAAAAAAAAGAAGGAAATGTGGTTTACCGCTTTCAGACAGAGAGAAAAACGCCGCTCATCGTCGTCAGATTTGGAGGTCCCAGCTCACAGACCGACACACAGGAGCATTTCAACCCATTGCTTAAAAAAAAGGAGGCGCAACTCCGCAAAAAAAGCAGAGTCTCCCACAAAAACTCACCCAGTTCTCCACCCTTACCTTAATAGTTCCGTCCATTTTGCGCACTTTTCAGCGGACCCGGACAATATCCCAAACATGACACGCTCCTCAATTAATTCCAGCCCCCGGTATGTATGTGGCGTGGAGAGAGAAAGAGACACTTTTACCGGATTGACTTTTTTTTTCTTTCCCCTCTAAATTTGGGAAGTGAAGTCACCACCACTGTTGAGAAGGTTTGAGAAGAAGGAAGCTGTGTGTCACCGAAAAAGCCCTGCCTTCAAAAAAGCAGCAGGATACTGTCCCAGAGAGATAAGCAGGGAAAACAATTGACTGTTCGCTCCGCTGTTATGTTTTTCTGCTCGGAAATATTTACAGGATGACTGCCTGCGTTGCGCACAGCCATTGCTTCGTATAGCCTGCTGGAGAATAGAAAAGGCTGGTGGGTGTTTTTGCTTTTCCCAGTAGTGTCACGGATTTTCTGTTTGTCCGGCTTATGAATTATTTCTGCACACATTTAACTGAGGTTTTTTTTAAGGAATGTGTCGCAGTTATGTGATCCCATGTTTTAGAGAGCTTTTGGTCCACGCCTACACTTCAGACTTGCATCTGGCCATGCCTCCATCCTTCTGTAAACCCTTCTGTATATTATCCTATATTTCATAGTGAAAGTGATAAAATAAAGTTTATCTATGAATGTGGACAGATGTTTTCTCTCTTCCTGCTGATGGAGCTCTAAATCAGAACAGGAGAGCAACCTGAACACCTATATATAGGCAGGAGTTGTTGCAACATCCTTCTGTAAATCACAATGTTCTCTGTATATTATCCTATATTTCATAGTGAAAGTGATACATGAAATATATGGTTTTAAAAAACACACTAAAAGAGCATTACTTAAGAAGAAACTTTAGTAATTAATAAGTATTCTTTGGTGTTTAAGGGGTATTAAGGGCTTTTTGTTTTTTTCATTTAAACTGTGTCAGTTGACGTGCATTACAATGTGTTATGTTAGTGTATGATGAGTAGTGTGAATGTGTATTTTTGTATTATCGCCATGTAAACTATGTTGATCCCAGGAAGAATAGCTGCTGCTATGCCAAAGCTAATGGGGATCTAAATAAACAAACAAACAAACAAATAAAGTTCATCTATGAATGTGGACAGATGTTTTTCTCTCATCCTGCTGATGGAGCTCTAAATCAGAACAGGAGAGCAACCTGAACACCTATATATGGCAGGAGTTGTTGCAACATCCTTCTGTAAATCACAATGTTCTCTATATATATTATCCTATATTTCATAGATAAAGTGATAAAATAAAGTTTATCTATGAATGTGGACAGATGTTTCTCTCTTCTTCCTGCTGATGGAGCTCTAAATCAGAACAGGAGAGTAACCTGAACACCTATATGTAGGCAGGAGTTGTTGCAACCTTGTCCTTTTTTGTTACAACCCTCTGTGAAGTTTTTTCCTGAGACACCATTAATAAAAAAGCCAAGCATTCAGCTCCTAACCGCACTACAGTCTGAAGGTCTGCTCTACACGTGTTGCGTCTGGAATGAATGGATGAAACGTAGCCTACATGCGTCAACAAAGGCGCGTTTGAAAAAGGGGCACAAATGTGTCAAATGTTATTATATTTTATTATTATTGACTTTGCTGTTGTTATTCAATAGTTTCCCCTCTACTCGCCTGAGCCTAAAAAAAGAGAAATCCCCTAATCCCCACCCCCACACAGGTATTTTTCCCCCCTTTTCGTCTGCCCTATGAAATTGCCCTCATCAATTCAAGCATAATTTTCGCGCAGATGCTAGACATGGAGCCAGCTCTGAACGTGACCAGACCAATAACACTGCAAGAAACCTCCATTTTCACAACACATTCAGCATTTCAGTGGGGAAACACATATAAATCTAAAAAGATAATTTAGATTTAAAGATTTGAAGGGAATCCACTTTTACCCATATATTTTGTTTTTATACTTTCTTTTTTTCCCTTTTTTCAAGGCTGTTTGTAATTACAATAGTCTATAAACCAACTTTTAAGTAGATGAGCTTACAGACAAACCCATCAAGTACACTAGAGAAAACAACCTCAACATTCAAAACCAAAACAAAACCAAGAAAAGAAATAACAATAACCCATATTTTTAAGGGATTTTTTTTAACAAGTTTATAGATTACTGATCAGCATCAAGAAAATTACATTTGATAATAAACAACTTTACTTTGCAGTAAGGTATCTCATAACACTGACACTTTTTTATAATATTTAACAATATAATATGATTTAGTTGAAATGGTGATGCTGGATATTTTTTGCAGTGTTGTGGTCCCAAACAGAGACTGACAGCAGGGCCGGCCTGTCTGCTCTCGACTTGGGGGTCTGGAGGGGCTATGGGCCCCCACCCTTGGGACCACCACATCTGGATCCTGCTAAGGGTCAAGGCTTCTCCTGCCTGAGGCCAGTTCAGACTCGTGTAATTAAGGGAGACACCTTGTTTAACTCTTCACTGACTGGTTTGGTTTCTTTTTTTTGTTGTTTTTCTATACATTCCGGTGTCTGAGGTTTTCATATGGGCATTTTATTTTAGGGAGACAAGTGATAAAGTGGCAAATTAAAGAGGTGCTTAATATTTGACCCAGAGTTGGTGATTCATACAGCGCTTTATGACCAGCAACAGAACCACATCTCTTAAAACACCTCATTCCTTTTAGTTTTATACTGCGATGTGCGTCTTTGGATTCATGTCATCAGGTTCCATTAATAAAAAATGTAAGCTTACCCTTTCAAAATCAGTTTTGGTTGTGTAAATAATTTAAATGCAGTGTTATGAAATACTTTCCAGGATGCTTTTCAAATGACACAAAACCCTCATGTTTTCCTGAGAAGTCTGATTTTCTAATCAAACATCCTCTTGCCAGCAGTAGCAGCTTGCCTCAGCCCAGATCTCTCTCCCTCTCTGTATGAACATACCTGCAATCCCAGTCATAGAGCTTATTAGGACGACTGGGGGTCCAGGACCTACCAAGACCATAATGAATACAGTGGTAACAAACATTTTGGAAGGCCAATAAACAGATGCAAGTTGGTTTACACAACGAACCACAGAACATCTGGCTTGACGCTGGAACTAGACAGCCAGACATTTCTTCCTTACACCACGAGCCAGTAGCTCCTCAGTCTCTCCGCTGGGGCAACCAGCCAGAGGTGGGCGGACACTATGGAGTTTATGTTCAGCAGCCTTTCAATTGTTAGGCCCTGCCTTTCTGTTTTAGCTTATAGGAAGATTTACTAAGATTTAGTGCATGGAGACTTTGGTCACGAGTGGGTATTATGAGTTTTATTTGTCACATAGGTCTAACAATCTGTCAAAATGGAAACACAAAAGGGGACTTCAACTTTAAGAGGTTTCTTTAAACAGGCACATTTCTGTTATAAGTGTGTTGAGTATTCAGCTTCATGCCAAGGTGACACTTTCCCGAAACAAGTCAACAACAACAAGCAGCTCACAACAAGAGTATGCTCAGACTTGCCAACAGCATTTCTTCTGATCCCTTACATGTTTTAAATGGGGAATATCAACTTCTGCCCTCCAAGAGGCAATTCAGAGTCCCTACATTTAACCTGCATCAGGCTAAAGAACAGGCTTTAGTCCATCAGTCCATCTTGTTGCTAAATAATAATTAATGTGCTGCTAAAGACATGTAAATCAGAGGACAGATGGTCATTTTATAATGGGTTATGTATGAATAATTGTGATGTGTTTTGTTTTTTTGTCTGATGTGTCCTACTTGTCTGCCTGTCTATGATAACAGTATGTCTATTGTATGTGTACGTTTTCTCAAACTGAGCTGCCTATGGATGCAAAATGAATTTCAGTGCAAACTAACAATAAAGTTGTATCGTATCGTAAGTAACACCATGAATGAATTATACTGGTATTGTGAGTTTTATTTGTCACATAGGTCTAACAATCTGTCAAAATGGAAATATAAAGGGGGATTTAAACTTTAAGAGGGTTTCTTTAATCAGGCACATTTTTATTATAAGTGTGTTGAGTATTCAGCTTCATGCCAAGGTGACACTTTCCCAAAATAAAGTCAACATACATGTGAAATTGTCCACACCATTTTGTTTCTTTTCTTGTGTTTTCTATAAACATACATTTTTTATAGTGTAGTCTATGAATTTAAGGTTGCTCATGGGTACCTCATTTGATCAGTCCTGAATTGGGAAATTAAGCATTCAGTACTATTGTGAGAAACTTTTGTGTTATTCTATAAGAAAAAAAATAGTCCCATGCAGTCAATATGAGCACCCTGCTATAACTTTGCTGTTTATTAGACAGCAGACTTGTATTCAGATCATTCCTTCTCTCGGGCTAAAAGACAGCCCGAGTCAAAATACTGAGGGCAAAAAGTGGAGTCTGCAGCAACATAGAAGCACGAACTGTCTGGCCCCTCGCTCTAGGCCATAATTAATTTGAGATTTATTTTTATTGGAGAGTTCCAGTCTCGCCTGGCCTTAACCAAACAAAACCAAATGTTGGGCCGTGGATTCGCTTGAATGGGGAATATTTCTTTAAAATTCTGTATTGAGGCGTTTCCACATGCTGACCAATATCTCCCTGAATGCGACTGAGCCAGGGAGTGGAGCACTAGCACGCAAAAAATGCACGCTATACCCCTGAAGAATAAAGCATAATAAAAAAAAAATAACATTATTGGATTCAGAACAAACAGAAAATAATCTAGAAACTAAATGCAAGCACTGTAAAATTGAAAGTTAACTCCTTCCATGCTTAAATCCCACTAACCTCTGTTTGTCCCTCCTTGTCTTCTTTATTTTAGGGAGCAAAAAGACTCATTTAAAAAGGTATATTTTCTCCTCAAACATTCCTGCTTTATTCAACTCTCTCACAACAAATCAGGAATTGTTCTGAGCCCTGAAAAGCAGAGTCTCTCTGCAGTGGCACAAACGCTGCATGGCTGCATGAAAAGAGCCCTTATTCTCCTTATTGGGGGAAATAAGTCTTCCAAACATTAACAAGTCGCCCTGGAAAAATACCTTGATTATGAAGATATTACCATAGCTCGACTCTGCACAATGGCTCATTTTAATAAGGCACAATGCGAGCAGTCACCCGAGGAAGATTATTATTATGATGGATGTGTGAGCAAACCCAAATTAAATGCGAGCAAAGTGCACGTTGAACTTGACATTATGTGGGCATTTTATATGGTCATATACGGCTTTATATAAAAATATTTAATGGTTTCAGTGCCTCAGATATGTAGCAGTCGCAGGTATTCACACATTGCACCATGTGTGACGTGCGCAATGCAGTTTTCTTTTTATGTGAAAACCAGATGTGCACTGTTTGCTTTATTTACATTCAGAGAGAGAGAGAGAGAGAGAGAGAGAGAGAGAGAGAGAGAGAGAGATTCATGACGTCAAACATAATAATGAGCCATTACAGCAGCATTTTTAAAATTCGACAAAAAGTTGAATCGACTCTGGCACTTCAAATAGACCACAGCAGAGCCACATGTCAACAAGTGACTTTACAGCGTAAACAGAGGGGAAAATAACAACATGGCAATCAAATGCAATAAGCCTGGCTTACTTAGTATACTTTTTGCAAGAGGCAAGTTTTTTTGTTTTTTTCTCTCATATAAAATCAGCAAAAGAAGCACTATAAACATTTTTATTCTACTTGTTTGATGCAAATAATTGGAGCTACTCATCAGGTTTAATGATTGTTTTAACAGTAAGAATAAGACTGGTTGGAACATCCGAGTAGAAAAAATGAAAGGACCCCAAGTTTGTCCCTCCAACATTACCTGTTTGAAGAGACGGTGGTGTCTTACCTTGACGTAAGACGACGTGTCAGGAACAGTTTGAAACATGTCTACTTGACAGACAGGCCCAAGGGTGCTCAGTGTCCAATGGGCCCTGCGAAAAAAAAAGAAAAGAAATTAATAATAATGTCGTTATTATTATGTATAATATATTTCCATTTGAACCTGGTGTTTTATTTGTATATGTATTATTTTAATGGTTATGTGACATTTTGCTAAAATGTAAAGCGAAAAAAATACATCACAAAAATATTTTCTTCTTGTCATCAAGACATCACTTTGCATGACAGCTACGTGCTGTACAGTAAACATCCAAAACGCACCACATCTGGGTTACCACTTCCACCAAAATAAAGGGAAAATCAAATAAGCTTAATGCCCCCCCTCCCGTATGCCTGACTGCACACATGATCCTTTGATTCATTCATAGAGGTCTCATTTTTTCTGCAGAGTGGTCAGAGGTATTAGATACGGGTAGGTTTTTTAATGACCACTGTCTGTACATTAACAACACCAACTTATACACCACTAACCTATACTGGTATAACATGGATGAATGACTCCGAGTCGCCCAATAGGAGCTGGGCAGCAAGGAGAAGGAGAAGAAGAAAAGGGCCCCATCCCAACCCCCATCACGTTTTCCCCTAAAGCTTACCACATATTGAAACACTTTTCGCTTTAATAAGTGCAGCTTACAAAGTCTAGGGTGAAAGGGCACTTAGAGGACGGTGTCTTTAGCCCTTCCCTCCCTAAGCAATTATTAGGAAGGCAGTGGCATATAGCATCACAAATGGCTTGTTATAGACTGTGTGATAAACAGTCTATATTGGCATTCAGGACGCACAGTTCAACATATCTTAAAGGTCCCATATCGTGCTCATTTTCAGGTTCATAATTGTATTTTGTGTTTCTACTAGAACATGTTTACTTGCTGTAATGTTCAAAAAACACATTATTTTCCTCATACTATCTGCCTGAACATACCTGTATTTACCCTCTCTGTCTGAAACGCTCCGTTTTAGTGCATTTCAATGGAATTGCAACGGAATTGCGTTGCTAGGCAACACTTTGGGTCCATGTTTACTTCCTGTCAGCTGATGTTATTTACATACACTGCAACCGGGAAATAAACTGGGACACATTTAGAATGTTTACGTTTAAAGCCGTGTAATGGTGTAAATATTGTATATTTGTGACATCACAAATGGACAGAAATCCTATAAAGGCTCGTTTCAAACGCGCAATTTCTGAATATGGGCTGTGTGTATTTTTCCGTATATTGAGCGTTTTGATAGTTTAACATTTATATAGCACTTAAACCTGCGTTATAGTATAAAAGACGTGAAAATCTATTTTTTTTTTACAAATATGGGACCTTTAACAAAGCCTATGGGACATCATTCTCCTGTTCAGTAGCACGTGTGATCTGACCTGTAAGGATTATTATACACATACACAAATCAGTAATTTTTGGATTCAGATCACGCGTCCTTGTGATCATAAAGCCGCTATAGAATAGAATAGAATAGAATAGAGACTTTATTGTCATTGTCATTGAAAACAACGAAAAACAGTTTAGCAGTTCTTGGCAGTAAAAGCAAACATTAAAAGCAAACATAAAAACATTCAAATCAAAATGTAGACAAATAAATGGATCATAAAGTGCAGGTGCCATGATTATGGTTCAGGTATGGTCAGGGAAATTCAACAAAAATGAAACAATAATAAAAAAACACAGGGAGACTTATACCTTCCTATACACACGACCAGGGGTCTAATATAGGACTACAATTTCTCCCTTTTTACAGCACAATTTCACGTTTTTTTCTCCATTGAATTCCTGCCCCCATGATAAATTAGCCGAGAAAGAGGGGGGTTATATATAGGAACGTGGCACACGGTATAAATACTAGTAGAGGACCAATGCTTTTTTTTTTTTGGGTCTTCTCGGCTCCTGCAGGCAAACGCAAGGCTCGCCTCATAAAGTTCCCCAAATGCATCCAATTTCTCCGCGGTAAAAGGAGCATAGGATCCCGCATCTGCAGCCAATTAGGCAGAGGAGGTTCTGGTGAATAACGGCGTGAACCTCCCTCCGAGACAGGGACCCCTCTAGTGTTACATTTTAACCATCTTACCTTGCTGTTATCCATCATAAACCAAGAGAGAGCCAACTGATTTCCAGCTCATTCCACTTTCTTTTTTTCTATATAGACTAAAAGCCCCTCTCAAAGGCTGAGAGGTGTTTTAATATATACTCAAGTCTCTATATCAGGAATGATCTGTCAGATTTTTGTTTCCTTTCAGTGGGAGAGAAGATTTTTTTCTCCTTTGTTTCCCCACATTTGTTGTTTACTCCGCAACTCTAAATTCAGAGTCGTGCTTTAATATAACATGAGTAAACACAATACATATAAAGCGCAAGTGGAGCCAAACTGACCTCTGCATCTGAAAACGTCTCTGTGCAGTGCAGCAAAGTCATTTCAGATCAGATGTGACAGACAGTGATATGTTGTAGACTTTAGTTTTGCTTATTTTTTTGAGACTGCGATGAGATGAGGTGAGCTGACACAACTTCAGTATTTTTCGATAGCAAAAACTCATATTTAACTCAGATTTTAATAAGGTATAACGTTGAATAACAAACCTGATGCAATAAAACAAACATTTAGACAAAGATTTGCGATGGACTTCACAGTTTTATTCCAAAACGTCCACTTTTCTTTTTTTATCGATTCAGGTGCAACCTGTTTTTTTTACGTGATCAACAAATAGCATTAAAACAAGTGGAACTGATTTATTATCCTCCTGCATGCACATGTAGAAGCTGCAGAGCATGCATGAGCAGGACTTTCTGCAAACAAAACGCGATCCTCAGTTTTTACTACTCACCTGTCGTTTTTCTGTCGCTCGTTTGATCTCTTTCGATCCAATCACTTCTCCGCCAATTCTCAATAATTAGTCCCGTGCAGGCAAAGCTGTTTTCCCGATGATGATGACAGTGAGTTATTTAGTAAAAGGGGCTGAAAAGGAGCGCCGGGTGTATGAATGGAAATGCTGCTGAGATGTGGAGAGCTGCGACCAATGAGCAGCGAGAGAAAACCTCCCCTTAGCCTGCAGTGTGAGGCCACTGAACCATGAAATAAGGGGAAAGCAGAGCGCGTCATAAATCTGCTTTATAAAGTGTTTCTGGTAAAGGAAAGCGAAAATATAAAAAAAAATATGGTTTTTATTGTTCTATTTTTTAGATGGTTTAATTAGCATTCATTTGTGATTATAGGCTACTGCAGTTATTGGAACAGCAGTGGTGCTTTGTGCGTAAAATGCTCTGAGTACAGTCAGAGGACTTCAAAAGCACCACAAAGATCATTGCAAAAAAACAAAATTTTTCTTCCAAGAAACTGTTCTCTCACCATCATTCCGCAAATTAAGTGGTAGGCAAAGTGTGTTCAGATGTATTTAGGCCTCCAAAGCATAATATCTGACACTAATGCCATTACGCAAGGATCAAGCTTGAGTATTTCTGGAAAACAGATCATCTTGTTGATTTTCACACATCTACTCTGCAAAATAAACCATAATGATATAATATAACCTGATGATAATAAATATTATTGCAAAAACAACATTTTTCTTCCAAGAAACTCTTCTCTCACCATCCTTCCTCAAATTAAGTGGTGGGGCAAAGTGTGTTCAGATGTCAAGTCAAGTCAAGTCAAATTTATTTATATAGCACATTTAAAACAACATGAGCTGACCAAAGTGCTTTACAGACATAGTGCAGAATAAAAACAGATCAACAGAGCAGACAACAAAATCTCACACATCCACAGACAGAGACCAAGATAAAAATCCATGAGTAAAAGATTGTTATAATGAGCATTATATAAAAGGCCAATTAGTAATCACAATTCAAGTACATTCAAAAGCCAAAGAAAAGAGGTGGGTCTTGAGCCGTGCTTTGAAATACTCTGTAGAGGGAGCAGATCTGATGTGGAGAGTATTGTATTTATTATGTGTTTAGGCCTCGAATGTAACTGCAATAGAAAGCATACTATCTGACACGAGCTAATGCTTACGCAACGATCAAGCTGGAGTATTTCTGGAAAACAGATCATCTTGTTGATTTTCACACATCTACTGTGCAAAATAAACCATAATGATATAATATAACCTGATGATAATATAGGCCTACATTCAGACTTTAAACCAGTACAAGGGACTTTAATTATCAGCCATCAGCGGGGGTTTCTATGCAGATATTCACTCATGTACTTGAATTGTGATTACTAATTGGCCTTTTATAAATGCTCATTATAACAGTCTTTTACTCATGGATTTTTTATCTTGGTCTCTGTCTGTGGATGTGTGACATTTTGTTGTCTGCTCTGTTGACCTGTTTTTATTCTGCCTATGTCTGTAAAGCACTTTGGTCAGCTCATGTTGTTTTAAATGTGCTATAGAAATAAATTTGACTTGACTTGACTTGACTCATGTCCCTGTCTGTCCTGCATGGTGACAGTTCCCGCAGGAATACAACCAGCAGCACGAGTTCCTCTGCAGCAGGGTTTGTCTTTTCCTGCTCAGTTGACCCCAACTCACTTCACTAACTTCATTTCCTTCACATTGCTGCCCTCATCTTCAAGCCCCCAAAGGATGTGGGGCAATTCACGGTGAGGAAAGTCGCCCAACCATAGCATTTTATAGCCTCATCAAGGTCACTGTTTCACAGCACAGCAACCCAAGTGAAACGGGGACTGCAACCTTTTTGCACTGAAGAGCCAATAAGTCATGCCAAAGATGAGATCTGCTGCTGGAATTTAGTCATATTTCATGTGATCGTCCATCATCAAGAAAAGATGCATATTTCTTGCCAATGATGAATTTGTATCATGTGATATTTTCTTGCCAAATAGTGAGGCAAAGACGTAAAGGAAAAAGTCTGGAAACGTTAGAATAACACTCCATTATGCAAAACAATCACTTATAAAAACAGACGACATATTATACTGAGTGATTTTTTACAGGGTTGGGGGGTGGGGGGGTCATCTGGTAAAAAGGTCGTCTTTCATCACCGGCTAGACCTTCTGTTTGTGGCACCGCTTCCTAATGCAATGATTAAAAACAACAACATTGATAATAGTGTTCCCAGCACCAAACAATGGGAGGAAATCCCAACATCCGTTTTACTGAAAAATGGCATTCATGCGCCTGCTGTGTTGCCTTCCTCAGGATACAGTAGAAGAAGTTTTCTAACACATTTGAACAGCAACTATTAAATTCTCAACAAAAAAAAGAAAAAGAAAAGAAATGATGTGGTCTGATATTAATATTAAAACACATAGAGGCATTAGCTGTGACAAAGCTCCCCATTTAACCAAAAATAGCTTTTGATGGGAACCTTAATGTCCTAAATCATGAGCTTTTAATCAGAAGTCACTCTTCAATGTGCCATCAGCATTTAAAACATCACATATTAATTTAGAATGAGATAACTATCTAATTAGCGCTGGCATTTGAATACAACTGTTTCAAAATAACCTCCACTCTTCTATACCTACACTAAGTTCATTAAAATTTGCATTTAATTATTAGTAGGGCTGGGCGACATGGAGGAAATCAAATCACAATATTTTTGACCAAATACCTCGATATCGATATTGCGACTCTATTGTGGAGAAATAATCATCAGTAATGTGGATATAATGACTAAGTGGGTAGAGGCAAATAGAACAGAGCAGTCTGGTGAGTTCAGAAAATGACATCACTTTACTGTAATGCAGCCTTTAAAACCAGGAAAAGACAACACTTATGCCATATTACGATATCCAAAATCTAAGAAAACATCTAGTCTCATATCACAATATCAGTGTAATATCAACATATTGCCCAGCCCTAACTATTAGTGCCTGTTTAACCTCAGACAGCAGCAAGCACAATGACATTTCAAATAGCGCCATATCAGTTATCAGAGGTTGTTGAATTGATCCACTGACTGTCTAAACGTTCTGACACTGACTGCTTTGTCCTATGTGGCAACAGTCTTTCTTGCGTTATTTTAAGGAGGTGAAGAAAAAACAAAACTGAATATATTTGCAAATGCCTCAGGTCTTTTGTCTGGTTGTTTCATCAACTCTTGCAACATCCAGGACTTCTTGTTTTTGCCATGGTATTGACATCACATGTGGAATGTGCCTGTTGAGGGCTCACAGAAGGCTCTCAATTGTCTTTCATGATTATTTAGCATATGCTTTCATATTGTTGACTGAATCTCCCTCTGTACTTTTTTTTTTTTTAAAGCAAACTTAATACTACTGTGCAGCGAGGCCAAACAATCTGCCATCAACAGTTTCCCATATGCAGTCCACTGCCAGTCTCTCCTCACTGGTATGTTAACATTTCAGAGCTCCCTCTCTTGGGATTCCACCAAAAACGCTTGTATTTGAGATGATGTGTGCAACCTACAGACATCTGCGATTACATCGCCCAGAGTAAATGAAGCTCCTTACTCTGAACTCTAATGAGTTATTTATTTAGTTGAAGGGGCTACCGAGAGATGATCTGGAGATGGAGATCGGTCCCATTCCAGCCTTTTCTTTCTTTTTTCTACTCCTCGGGGAGAGAGAAAATGGCAGTGTGGCACCAGGGAAGGCAGGGCAGTGTATCAAATCTTTTCACGCAAGCTTCCAGGCAGGCATGGGCCAGACATGGAACAGCATGTAAGCACAGGGCTCATGTTCAAAAGAGTGGGATTTCTCAATATTTGTATCATTTGTCTGTACTGAATTACAGTTTGAAAGATTTAACAGAGGCCTAATCAAGAAACAGAAAGATGTTTTTCATGATTATGGTAAAACTGTGACGAACTGTAATGATGCCAAAGCTTCTTTTGTTCCGAGAAAGAAAGTTTAGAAAAGAGTTGTGATGGTTTGTCCAATTTTACAAGACACTACCCAACAACAGAATTCAAAGAATTTGTCCATTGAAAATAGCTCACACACAGAGTGCAGACAGCAGCCTACTCGTGTGTGCGGTGATAATTAGCAAGGGGAAGTATTAAATTAAAGCAAGGCAGTCATTTTATGAGGCAAGCATTTATGAAGGTAATAGCATCCCTATAAATTAACGACCTCCCAATGCCTCCTGATGTGTTGCCACTCATCAGGTCCAGAGCGAACCACTGATACGTCCACGATGTGACCTCATCTGTTCAGTCTTGGTATTCTTGCCCCCGGGGGTTGGTGTGCTGAGATGAGAGCTTGGGAGAGTGGATGTTTGTGGAAGGACATGTGGTGTCGAGACGAAATGCATGTTGTCATTACATATAATATGTTCTGGTATGCATTTAATCAAAAGAAAGAGAGTGCATTTGGGTCAGTGTCTGGTGTGTGTCTGTGCTTTAGGCATCTACACTGTGTGTCCATGTAATCACTTTTAACAACACCACAAATTGCTGTGAATTTCTCTGTTCTCAGGGTGTATGCACGGATTTCCCAGAGCACTTATCTTGTGTCAATTCAGCTGGACACACCCTGCCTCTAGTCCACACTGGGCATGGGGATCAAGGTGCTCACTTTATATATTAAATCAATCTTGGTTGCCAGGTGGGGGAGTCATCCCTACATGAACAACATGAGGCTGAAATAAAGCCTCTGAAAATGACTGCTCCTGTGGAAAAAGGCAGGGCGAGCGGGAGCAGGAGGAAAGCAGTGCCATTTAGAAAGCCTAAATCATCCCCTGAACTATAAATCCACTGACCGCTCATCATTCAGCAACATTTTAAAAAGCCCTTAAAGAAAAACACGGAGTGAAATGAATATGCTGTCACCTCTCATTTGGGTCTGGCCCGCTGGCTCAATAAGAAAAGTGTTGTTCCCTGGAAGGCTGCGAGCCCGGGCTGAGCTCTCAGGTTTAGGGTTTACCCCTGTCCCGCATTCTCAAGGCTTTTGAGGCCCGCGTCTCTTTCCTCCCCCACGTCCCCCCAGACATGTCTGACAGGCTGAACTCGATGTGGGCTGCTCACCAGACTACAAAAATCATTCATCTGTGCCTTCAGACGGTCAAATCTGGATCTAATAAAGGGAGCTTGCCTATTGATCCTATTCATAGGGAAAGCTGCTGCCGGCTGTCACCACTGGAGGGCTCTCTGGCTCAAGCTAGGAGCGGCTCATGGAGGACTTTGGTACCCTTTTGTTCAGAATGGGAGACATTATGAACAAGCAGTGATGATTCACTTTTTTTGTGCAGATCAGCTCAGGTGATTCATTATTAAAAAAGCCTTAAAGGTCATAAGGAAACTTTTTTTTCATCTTTAAATGTGTTTGTATAAAACATTAAGATACCGGTACCTATGATTTATCCAAAGACAATAAACTGTACACAAATATCTGCATGATAAGATGCTTGTTTCCTATTCTGAGCTGCCTTGTGGGGTTATTGAGGCCAAAGACAACAACAGCAGCCTCCCTTTTCACCTGTGGCACAAACAAACATGTGAAACAGGAAACACACGCTGCCTTGCTCTGACACAGTGCCAGCCAGATGAGGGCAGGACATTGTTTTCTTTCAAACACTCAAGCGAAGCAGAATGAAAGCACAAGCCGCAAAACAACACGAGAAACGTCCTCACGCGGGCGGACAAGGATAGGGAGGCATCTGAGAATGAAAGAGGAGAGGGACGGCGAGAAGGAGAGTGAGTCACAGTCACTTTTAGGGTTGTGTTTATGTGTGGGTGAGGGCACTACCCCAAACGCCTAGGCAAAACCACAGCATTCCACGCCGGGTCTTAAAGAGACAGAGCGACGCTGTCATCACGGGTATTTGGGGAGTAAAGTGTTAACATATGGCGAGGGCTATTTGAGACGGCTGGTGAGACGCACAGAAGCCAGTAGGTGGCCATGCCAGCTCTCTCATCGCATTCTGACAGAAGACCTCAACATGTCAGGTTTTAGAAAAAGTAGGTTCAGGGATTTTTGTTTCAATTTGGCAAAGTCATATAATGTACAAAAACATCAGAATTTCACATCAGGTATCAAAGCCAAGGAGACATTTAGTTTTGGCTTGTGTCATGCTAAAAATGATAGTTGTACTGTACCTGCATTGCAGAGATCCAGTGATAGAGGGCAGAGTTGAGCTGTGAAAAGAGTGTGATAGCAGCAGAGTGTCATGGCAGGCTTGTGCTTGAAACTTTTCTCAATATCTTACACACCTTTGAGCAGAACAATGCTGAAAAGTTGCTCCATTAACTTCAAATTTCAGCATCATTATCTCGTATAACTTCCCAACTTACACAAAATAATATGTTTCCTATGAAATCAGCTGATGTGGATCTCTAAGATTCTTGTATCAATACCTTATGGTATATAGTTTTAGTTACAATTCTCTACAATTTGACAAAAATCTGTACATACAAGTGACAAGTGTACAAAACCAAAGTTGGATTTACAGTCTGGACGTTAAACAGAAAATTGTACGACTGTTTCTGAGCATTTTACGATATACAGTATTGTGTGTGCACTTTTGTTTTTGGGATGTTCCGTACGTCACAAACACGAACTGTATAATGTAAGGCTTGGTAAGGCGCTGTACTGAAAGCATCTCCCATCCATAGACATGAGCAGAGTGGGTGAGCGGTCTGAACGATGACAGGCCCAGATTGCACGTAGAGGCAGAAAAAACAGCTCGCTGCTAGGAAGAGAGAGAAAGAAGACGAGAAAATTAGAGAATTGTGTAGGTGTGAGGAGAGAGGTGAGAGCATGGCGGTGGTGGTGTGTTGACAATCGGGTGGTTAGAGAGAGAGAGAGGCTGAGGCTATAGGGTACGGGAGAAAAAGAAAGTGTGCTAGTAAGAGGGTGTTTCACAGAGAGGGCTTCTGAGAAGGAAAGAGAGGATGCAGAGAAGGAAATGAAACGGAGGTTAGGGGGCAAAAAGAGAAACAGCCTGTTTCCTCCCTGAAAATCCATGGCACAATATGGACTTAACATCCTTAAACCATCAACTGAGCTCTAAAAATAACCTCCGTTTCTGCACAGTAAGAGGTGGGAGTATAGGAGCAAGGGTGAGCGAGGTGGGGGTGAGTGGGGGCGGCTGGCGGTTGAAAATGGGAATCGGTGCATGAGCCTGGGAGTGAAAAGTTGGAGAGAAACAAAGGAACGCCACCCTGCCAGACAGTGGTGATGAGAGATGGGCCAGAGATTGCGTGGCTGCTTGTGCATGTGTGAGAGAGAGAGAGAGAGAGAGACAAAGAGATAGAGAGTGGGAGTAAGAGATTGAAAGTGGAGGAAAGAGAACCACGATCTAGACCCCAGGGACTGAGTTATCTCAGTATTCACTAAACACTCTCTTTTGGTAATACCATCTGTCTAATCTCTAACATTGAATCAAATTTGATGAGGGCTCAGCATGACAGGGCTGTGAGTTATAGGCAGTTTGCTGCAGTTACTGTTATATTGGAGATTCAGATTTCTCTTACAAAACACATGATGAGCTGCTCCCAGGCAACAACAGAGATCAGCGGATGCTACGAGGACCAGTGCTGCTCCTTTAGTTCCATATACCGTCTCTGGTGTGATCTTCCACCTGCTTTTTAAAGTGCATGGAACCATATCTTTTACAAGTTGGTCTCAACACTTTGACATGGCAGTGCAGGCTATGACTTCACCTGATGCAGATTTATCTACGGTGATGGCCTTCATCCTCCCTACTGGCTGAGCTGAAGCTGCATGACTGTATTGGAACAGCCTCCCTCTTTTAACCCAGAGAGACTGATTTAGTGAAGGATAAAGTTATTGGGCTAAAATACTCCCTGCCTTTTTCTCCAAATTCATGTGCAATGCAGACATCCCTCACCTTGTGCTAGAAATCTTTCCCAACTGTACCCACAATGCACTAGAAGGTGAAAAATGCTGATGCTTTGTTGCCAGCTTGCCTTGGAACCAACCTTACAGTCAAAAGATCATGAGATGGCTGCAGAGAACCTTGGGGAAGCGCTGCACCCGACCATTGCAATTTCTCCACACACTCTATCTTCTGAACTGGTAGCTATGATTTGTCCTAAACCTACTGATGGCAAACTCCTGGCTCTGCTCACAATGGAGACAAAAGAGCCAAAGAACTCTCATCCAGCCTTAAAAAAAATGCCCTATGATTGCCTCCTCTGTGCCAGGTCGTTCATTACAACCTGAGTGTCTACACCTGCATCTGCCGTGCCAACTCTGTCGGGCTTTGCCTGGTTTTCCACAATGGACCTTCAGCATGGCTATTTTCAAGTTGAGCTTGAGTTCGTGAAAAAACAGTACAGACAAAAAAGTCGTGAAGTTTTCAACCGTTCCTCTAAGTCAGTGCTGCATCAAGTTGTTGTCCCTCATGCCTTAAAAAACACTGTTCTACAGCTGATGCATAGTTCAATAGCTGGTCATCTGTCTGCAGATAAAGTCCTGAAACATGCTCAATACTGGCCATTCATGTCACAGGACATCAAGATGTGGTGTAAGCAATGTACTTGCAATACAGAATCCCACACATCACATGGGCCACGTGAGCTCAAATCTCCCATCTTCATCTACTCCAGGTTCTCCTGCTGACTATGTTGCACAGTTGACCCAGAAACTTTGGTCAGCCTTCAGTTCTGCTGCATGGAACCGAGACTGTGCCCCAAACCAGCAGAAACAACATGGCCAATGTGTCAGGCACACTCCCTATGTTTCTGGAACCCACTACATATAAACAAAACTTGCTCCTCACTGGAAAGGCCCCTTTGAAATATTAGATTTTTTTCGGATCTGATGTGGATTGTCCTTTACAATGGTTTCAGACCTTACAATGCTCCTATGAGCATGGTTAGCCCACACTGTCTTCTCCACCACTATGTTCTGAAGAGAGACTGTTGCTTTGTTTTTATAACTTGACTTGTTTCGTCTTATGTGAAACAAGGAAGTTTCTTTTATGAGAGAGGCAGGACATTTAGCCTATGGTTTATAAGTGAAGTTAATTCATATTTTTTTTTATTTAATGTAGTAAAAATGTATTTACAATGTTTACACAATTATTAATTTACATGGTTAAACATTTCTATTAGCAACTTTAAAATTAATTTAATTTTAATTCTCGCGAAGTTCCACATTCACAAGTGTAAATTTATCATAAAAAAAGCCTAATTTCTTTGTATTTATGAAAGAAATGGATCTATATCTGTCAACAATTTCTTCCTCACAAAACAAAAAAGCAATGAAAACAATGAATGTATGCAATATCTTTAAAGTTTTTAAGTGAAATTATTGTCATAGTCTCGCGTGGTCTTTTTTTTATTTTTATTTTTTTATATTATGTTGGTTTTGTTTCATTTCTGTTGTCCTTTTATGTTTGGCACAGCTCTTTGTTTATGTTTTTGCTATGCTTCTTCTGTATGGAAATGTATTTAATGTGTTCTGCTGTTATATGGATACTGTCATTTTGAAATAAAAAAAAAAATAAAACATTTTATAAAACTTCCTGAATTGCAAAAAACATTTTTTTTACACTTGCTTGAGGAGAGTTTTTGCCTGTATCAAAAAAAAGAGTTGATGTGCTAAATGTGTGATGGAAACACCTGTGCCAAATACATTCTGACATGGCAAACATTTAACTCACGTGACTGATTTGCTGTTTCCACTGTCTTCTTGGGTTTACCTCCCATAAAGTGTGAATGCTTGTCTTTGTCTCCGGACAACATCAAACATGGCCAGTACTAGCTGATATGAAAGAACAATTACAACTTGCCTAATTTGAACAAATTCCTAAAGACTCATTTTTCTCTCCTACATGGTTAGCTCATGGGTTTAGCTGCATGGCTGAAATCGACTTATTTTGTTTCCCGTTTGCTAGCTCTACTTCTTTACCACTCTTACTTATTAGCATAGCTTATAGCGCCACCTTCTGACCAAACTACTCTGTAGCTAGTGATGGGAATTCCGGCTCTTTTTAGTGAGCCACATCATTTGGTTCAGCTCACCAAGAAGAGCCGGCTCTTTCGGCTCCCAAACTGTTCCTCGTGTTTACTCGTCCCAAAAAGACCTGAGGTGGGGGAGAAAGTAAATTCTTTGTTTTGTTTTGTTTTTTTGTCTGTAAAAAGACAAAACAAAGAATTTACTTTCTCCGCCGCCTCAGGTCTTTTGGGGCAAGTAAACAAATACTTCATTTGTTTTTTTATTTCTATGATTATGAGTGTTCTACAGTATTGTTATACTACATGGTACAAGAGTTTGTCCACTACTTTAAAGTCAAAACTCCTCCACCAAATGAAAATCTGCTCAAAGATTGTAGGTCAACCCCTTGAGAAATTCTGTGAATCAGCCTATGGCTAACACCATCGTCTCTAACCATGTTTTGAACAGTGAATATGAATTGTTACCACCAAATCAGAGATACAGGGTTCCACGATTTAATAAGGTTAGACTGAAACACTCTTTTGTTCACCAGTCAATCCTAAAACTAAATACAGAGCCTAATCCCAGATCAAATGTACGTTGAAGTGCCCTGAATATTGTCTTCTGTGATCGTAATGTTTAAATGTACGTATCCTTGTTTCTTGTCTTTGTCCTTTTTGTGATGTTGCAAATGGAGCTGCTGTGATGCAAAACAAATTTCAGACCTGTCTGACAATAAAGTATTATCGTATTATCGTATTATCGTTATCGTTTAACACTTCTGCCTTTTATAATTCAGCCAAATTTAGCGCTGTTTTGACCTATGATTAGTATGTGTGCACATATATCACTTAAATTATTAAATATAATTATACTAAACCTTATAATTTCCAGAATACCATAATTTGACATGCTGCTTCGTTTCCACGCATCACACTCCTCTCTCTTTCTCTCCTCCTCTTCCTCCTGCTCTGTACCTGTAGACCGTCAGCGCGCCGTCCCTCCCTGCTTGATGGTATGATCCTTGTCTTTCATCACCTGATTGGTCGCACGGACGTCAATAACACAACATTTAGTCACAGTCAGTGCATGGAGTGCAAGTGGCGCGGAGAAGATCATTTCATTCTGCCTTGAATTAATAAAAAAAATAAAAAAACGTCTCTCGGACTCCCATCGTTCACTTAAAAGAGCCGGCTATTTGAACAGGCACGTTCACGACCGACACATCAATAGCTGTAGCCGAGTTTATTCGCTCCAAACCAGTCACCACCTCACATTTCTTTTTTTTCTTTTTTTTTTTTCTTTAAAAGATACTGGTTACATTAAATAAGAAGTTACCAACAAGTGTGCACTAAATCCTAGCCATGCAATCTAATCAAAGTGCCACTGAGTGGAAATCCTGATACTCATGCATGCCAGTCTTGTAGATAAGATAAATTATTCTGTCTGGCAAGAAACATTTCCACGGTCATGTGCACATGATTGTTTCAAGATGATTGAGACAGCTGTGTATCTCTTTTAGATTAATTTAGCCAGAATCTGTTTAGAAAAATATAGATCTGGGTCAAATAAATCAGTCTTGAAGCATTTGTTTCATAATTGGAGCTCCACATTGGCTTGGGCCAATCACCAGGACAGTACACTAGTTTATTACAGGAAAATATATTTTTTTTTTCAGTAGTTTTATTCAAACTTGTTGCGACTCACCTGTCTCCTTGGTGGGTTTAAAAAACAAAGTGTAAAAAGGTATTTTCAAATATTTTATGGCCCAAGTCAGGGAGGTGGTGTAATAGAAGTATTTAAGACCAGACACAAGACACAAGACAGACTCTGTTGAAGGCCAGCCACTGACAAGCAGCTCCTTCTTCCCTCTCATCACCCCGATAAGCCCTTCTCTGCTGCCTGAGCCACACACCTCATCACAGGCTGGATGAACTGAACAAAGACGACAGGTCTACCAGCGCGCTGATGTTGTTATCAGTGTGAACACAACAGGGATGTAGTGGAGCTAATGATACCTCTCTCTCACAACAAGTGACCAGGGAAATACTGACATAGCCTACTACAAAGGGCTCAACCAGGTCCTTAATTACTTCTCACATAAGATGACGAACTGTAATTATCCCAGGTTGTGTGTGTGTGAGAGGTGTATGTCACTTAAAGGAGGAAAAAAAAAGAACATCATCAATAACTCTCCAGAAGGAATAGCCACAGTATTATATCCTTTTTTATCTGTATACACTTTTCTCATTGATGATTGCATTTAAATCTGATGACTCTGCAAGAAAACTGGGCACAAGTTAGCTTAAATGCCTGTTGCAGATTCTATGAATATTAATGAGAATACCAGTTGACTGAGGTAAGTCATCATAATTATGTCCAGACTAAGTAGTTGTCACTCACATCCCTAGTTGGCCCACTCAAGTCAAAAATCTGGCCCCTCATCATCAGTTTCTAGTTTTCTTGCTGCTATCAACACTTTTTTCTGACATGCTCTCTCTCTGTCCCCCTGTCTTTCTCTCTCCCCATCTGTCTCACTGATTGCTCTCCCTCTACTTGCCTCCGAGGCCTGCCTCTCCTCTCCTCTCCTCTCCTCTCCTCTCCTCTCCTCTCCTCTCCTCTCCTCTCCTCTCCTCTCCTCTCTCACTCCAGCCTTCTCTCACTTCTCTAATGAGAGCGTGTGTTACACAGGCATTCAGAAAGCCTCCTCTGCTAATTACATGACAAGCATCTCGTTCTGGAACACTAATGAAGAGGAATAGCGAGCAGTAGACGCCACTGGAGTGGTGGTGTGTGTGTGTGTGCGTGTGTGTGTGTGTGGTGGGGAGGGGGTCAAGCTGGCCACTGGGTAGGGTGTTTGTGTGTGTGTTTGGGGTGGGGGGGAGTATTCTGGCGCCAGTCCAGCAGCTTATCAACCGGGGCATGTTGGACTCAGCATCTCGTTCTCTCCCTCCCTCCTCGTCCTGCTTTTTCCTTTCATCTTACTACACTCATCTCTTTTTTTTCTCGTAAAAGATCAGTGTAAGGGCGTTGTTTTGCCAAGCGTCGTTAGCTTTGCACTTATTAAAGATGGTATGAGGTTTTGAAAAGGACACTTGTTCTTACAGTCTTTGAAGTATGATGTAAAATACATGCAAATCCACGATCTGTCACCGCTCACTGTCCAATGTGCTGTGCTGGCTTTTTGCATGAAATGTGCAATGTTAGTTTCAATAGTCGTGTTCATGCCGTTAATTAAACACAACACTGACTGACAAAAGATGCAGTATATGCACACGCGTATACCCTACAGATAAACCCACACACAAGAGGAGACAGGAAAGAAAAGGGAGAGAGAGCGACCTAGGCAGAAATCCAGCGACTCAGCATGTGGTTTGGAGGAACTCGTTCTGTCAAGAGGCGCTCTCGGAACAGAAGATCGCTGTCCCGTACCATCCCTCGTGAAACGCTTGAGAAACACAAACCATCTGGAGGCTATAGTGCACACTCTCGACCCATCGAATATTGAGGATGTTTGTCTGATTTACAAGGCCTATTTAGAACTGTTTGGACAACTTGGCTGAGGGATTGGTGCTTTAATTAAAGATAATATCAAAAGCTAATATTGCCCCCAAGACCTTTGCTTCACAGTCAACAGTGCAACAAAGTCACGGTTCTGTGGGTGAGGTTGAGAGTCTTCTAAATGAATCTAGTCAGGTTTGACACAAAGGCCTCTCCATGTTCTTTATTTCACTGAGGTTACTACCCCATATTCCCCCTCTTTCTCTCTGCCGATGCCAATAGCAACGCAGGCTTTTTCAGGCCCAAGCCCACCGCGGTGATGGCATATTGATACTGTCATAAAATATTACATCCTCACTTTATTCATTAGAGCTGGGCTTTAATCTAAAAATATCATGGGCAGGGAATAAAACAGAGTTTTCAGCGGCACATAGATTAGGCCTGTGCTTCTCTCACTGAGCGCCGCAGCTCGGAAACACTGAGGCCCGAAATAGACGTTCTTCTCATAAAGGGCTCCTTCTTTGTAGTCGGCATACAGCAACAACATCTGCAGGGCAGTTTCTATGGGGGGAACAGATTCGGGCAGGCTATCAAAGAGAGAGGCGATCTCCTGTGAGAAGCGGTGGGCGGAGGACTTCCATATTCTCTCTCCCTCGTTCTTTCTTTTTTTACTCTCTCTTGCTCTTTCCCTCTATCTCTTGCTTCCAAAAATCTGTAGCAATCAGGACGATGCTAATAAAAGACCATTAATATCACCTGTCAGCGCTATCTTTGGAAGATCCAAAACGAGAAAATGAGACAAAAGGAGTTACAGTCTGGAGCTGCTCACCGAGAGGCAGGAAACCAGCGGAGGACAGACAGCCGTATGGTTTTGGTGTGCTGATTTAAATAAAGCATTCGGATGACAGAAATCAATCAATGTCCAAAAGACAACACGAGGGCAACAGGACAGTCCCATTTATTATTACTGTACTGATGTTTCATCTACAAAACATTTGGTTTGTGGAATTTATGTCTCAAAGCATATTTGCTTGTTTTTGTCAGACAAGCTTTAAATTATTTATCTTTTTTTGGTGTTTTCTTAGAGATGTTCAAGTAACCCTGATTGGGGTTTGAATTCAGCAGTGTATGGTGGAATTGTCACTCCTAAACAGATGGTAAAGATAAGTAATATGACCCCTATCTGACTCCAGATATCTTTCAAGGTAGAGAATGAACCCGTCACAAAACCTTTCTGTCACCTTTCAGAGTTTAAGTTATATGGTTTTAAACTCCTGGTGGCTTTAGGTGAGGAATGTGGCATTGAACACTGTCAACTATGACAAAAGGAAAGAAAGATTTCAGATATTCAGGTAGAGCTGGACCCATATATGTTTGATAAAGAGCTGATGTAGATACAAGAACACTATTAGACTTTACAGAGCGAGTGATGGTGAGGGCCATAAACCCCTGCAGGTCTTATGACTAACGGCTTTTACTGCCGGCGATGGCAAGGCGTTCACTATCTGTTTAATGCAAAACATGAGCGCAAGCCAGCGCATAGTTGGAGGCTCTGATCGGAAAAAGGTGGTACCATAATGGGGAGGTGAAAGGCAATGGGGCAACGTGATGATAGTGGCTTCATGCGGAGCAGAAGTGTATCGAGGGCCTCGCCTTTGAACTGGCGAGCCGGCTAATTGAAACAGCATTGCCGGGGCATCGACTGAAGATCTGGATCGCATTCATCCCCCCCCGCTTTTATTCAATTTGGTCCCATCACAGGGGCGCGTCCCGTGCTTTTCTCTCCACATGGCAATAAGTCATACCCTCGCCTTTTGCCCTCGACGTGTTGCCCATCTGTGTCCCCCGGGGGCCCGGGGCGCTGAGGCCCACAGAGCGCAGAGGGATTCAGACGAGGTCTTGAGAAAATGCAGGCTGCCTGCCACTGAGCCCCTTATGGTACTTCTTCACGCCTCTCACCTTGGACTTGACCCCCTCCCCCCTCCTCAGCTCTTCACTCACACACACACACACACACATACACACACACCGCCTTACCCCAAGACTTTTAAGATTTACTGTTAAGAGCAGTGGCTGTCAGGAGGATTGAACCGTGCACTTTCTAATTCAAACAAATGCTGCACTGGGGTCACGGAATTATCATGGAGTCACAAGGTGTTTCAGATGACTCGCAAGTGTTGAGTGTTAAGCTGATAGAGAGAGAGAGAGAGTGAGAGAGAGACTCTATACTGTTAGGTAGCAGTGCAGCGGAAAGCTTGCGACCTTGCAGCGTGGAAATAAATAAACAAATAAAGCGATAAATAAGCAAATAGATAAACCTTCACACTCTTACCTGGTTATCACCAGCCTCTATCAGAGCACCTGGATGTAGATCTGGCGTTGTACTATAAGGGGAACTTCTCATTTCGCAGAAGAGTGGTCAACGTTCCTGTCATGGCTTTAATCAGTGTCCCACATGCGTCGGCTGATGGTTGGGCTTAGGAGGTACTAGGTGGAGGATGATGTGATAGTCAGTGATGTACAGTAAATAAATATTCAAGAAGCAGATGCTTCTCAGGTGCATTCTGGCAAGACCTGAAACAAATTGATTCGACGGCGACACTTCTTCTTTTAGTCTTGTTTGATGCCACATTTCAGAGGTTCACCATGCAGGGATAACATGCCAGGAGATGTTTAGCAGCAAATTTCAAATATTAAGGATTGATTGAACATGTCCAAAATGGCACATTTAAAGCAACCCATGTGACACACATACTGTACATGCACAGATGTTTTTTTTTTTCTTTCCAGATGACAACATCACAGGAAGATCAGCTATTGTCATTATCATCACACCCCCTCTCTCTGTGTGATGTTTTCCTGCCTCTTTCCTGCTATTTTTCCCAGTACGACTTTTGGCTTATAGGAAAGGAAAAACAAACAAGCAAATAAACAAACTTTATTCAAATTTAGCTCAAATTAAAACATTTTTTTATTGAAACTTAACCAAAACAACAACAGAATATAAATCTGGGTTAGAGGTTTGGGTCTGGGAATGACGAGTCTAAAATGACACATCAGTTGTTGCCTTTTCATTGTTTAACTGAAACAAAGAAACTTCCCTAGCTGAATTGATATTGGATAAATATACTTCCCCCACAGGATTGTTTTTGGAATATCACAGTAAAGTGGATGTTAGACTGGAAAAGTTTAGTCACACTGAACCCATTATTGACCACCACAGGCTCTCTACAAGTTTAAACACCTGTACTGGCTGCATGTGTGAACCAGAACTGCATGTGAAGTCCGAAGCCTGCACACAGAGGAGAAGAGAATTTGGAGAGGATCACCGTGTGATTGAGGGAGGGACTAAAAGTGTGCATAATATTCCTTCCTCTGTGGGACTCGCAGTGAGCAGGTAGAGCATCTGTGCAGTCCACAGCTCAGCTGTCACACTCAGCTGCCCAGCGCTTCCACTTCACAGGAAACTTCTCGCACCGCAGTCGGTAAGTGCAAAGTTTTATTGTACCGTAATTAACTGCAAGTCAACTGATAGGATGAGAGGATGAGGGATATTATCGGCGCTCTTTTGATGCATCAGAGGTGAAAGTGTTGGCTTTAAAGTTTTCTGCTTCTCCCGTCAGGAATTCTCATAAATGTGTGCAGCCAGCGCGCTTTTTTTTTAATTGAGATGCGCTGTTTCATCTCTGCTTATTTTTGCGACCCTTTGCAGCAGAAAAAGCAAAGTTGCATGCACATGTTTATCTCTTTTTAAAATGAACTTTACTCCAGTGTTTTTCAATTTCTTATGGGCTTGAAGCTGCATTAAAATAGATCACTCAAAATATACAATGTATAAGTAGGATCTATTTATACACCAAAATTAATAATTGGGGTTATATGAATGCTTTTATTTAGCATTGATGTCTTGTTTTTCCCCCCCCAGCAAATCAATGACATTTAAGCCTAAAGGTGGGAGCAAGCATTTGAATGACAGAACTGATTTGCACATTATTCACTTTGTGTATGGGTACTTCTTTTTCCTGAAACAAGAGCATGTGAATGTTTTTTTGAGCTGATGAACATCTGCAAGCATTGAGCAGTGGCACATCTTCCTTCAGTATGTGAGCAGCTGCCACAAACTAGATATGCCAAATTGCTTAACATATGAATGTGAGGAGGATGGGACCTGCCACTGCCCATATCCACCATTCCTCCTCCTCTAATGTAACCCTTCAGCTCAGTTTCCAGTCTCTTTTGTTGATGCTGCTTCAAGTAAACCATGTGAAGTGATAAGCAAAGTGTGTAGGAGGAGAGGAAGGGGAAGGAGAAAGAGGAGGAGAAAGAGGAGGAGGAAGAGGTGAGGCAGATGAGATGAGGAGGCAGTTTTTTTTTTTGCACAAGGAGAAGGGGAGTGATACGGTGAAGGAGAAGAGATGGAAATGTTAGGTTGACAAGCCTCTGGATGATGGATCTGCTTCGGTGGAAATCCTTTTTTCCACATAAAAATCAGCAGTGTTTGATTTAAAAGAAATATATCAACACTCCTAAGCCCTATAACCTAAATCCGATAAAGATTGACGTGTTTTTAAAAAGCCCCGAACCACAGTTCTTGCCCTTCTAAACTGTGGAGCTGATGTTGCAGGTTATTGAAACACAGCTCAAATGTCTCACTCTCCCACCTCTTTCTGTTTTTGACCCTCTCCCCTCCTTCTCTCACACACCCACACACACACACACACACACATAGTATATACCACACACACACTTGCACACAAAGTGTAAACAGCTTGTGATAGATAGGTCGCTCCACCCTGCCCCGTCTGTTTGCAGCGTTGATCCCTTCAGCAGGCCCTGCTTCTCCTGTCCGCAGCGTCCGTGATGAGTTACTACATGGATCCAGTTTCTTCCTACCCGGCCCTTCACCCCTGTGACCGTCTGGGCGTAATGGTAAGACCTCCCTCGTAAATTACCCCCGTGTTAAGGCTGCCTCAGCTACCTGCCACACAGCCGTCCAGGAGTGTGAGGGAATGAGCGTATGTGCGTGTGTGTGTGTGTGTGTGTGTGTGTGTGTGTGTGTGTGTTAGCTGCAGTGCAGGAATGTGTGCAGGAGCATATGAGCAGTATGTGTGTGTTAGCAACTCTGGATTCCATCACCTCACAGGAACACTCTATCTTAACCTTTTTCCTGTTGAGCTTAGTCCACCACAGTTGCAGTATATCTGTACATGCTGTTCCGTATGATTTCGTCAAAAGTTAGGAAACAGAGCTGTTGAACAAGAACATTTTCTACAGGGCTGTGAAATTGCCCTTATGAACTCATCTGTGTTTGCACAACCACCGTGCGCCAAGATGCACTTCTCCTTAGCAAGTCATGTTGTAAATATTGAGACCTACAGGCCTCCAACCTTGCCACTAACCAATCAAATTGGAGTCAGACCATCCCCACTGAATAACACTTTTCTCAGCTAAGCCACCCGGCACAGTGCTCCGCAGCAGTCTGTTTGCAAGAACACCAAGGCTCTTAACGCTTTCCAAATGAGAGAGCTGAATACAGAGTCAGACACAGTGGGAACATTGGGATTCCTGTCAGATGAGCATTTGAAGGGTGAAGGCCAAGGAGCGGCAAAATAAATGCCTCCATTTGTATGCAGAGCGCCGGCACATTAGGATAAGAGACTGAGGTTATATGCAAATGGCAACCCCACCCTGGCCTGATAGAACACATAGAAGGATACAGCTCCCCGGCTCCTAATTGGCTCAGGTGGTGGGGCTGTCCTTTGAAATTGAGACTACTGTATACCAGGGCAGACTTGGTCAAAAGGTGAACCCGGATCACCTCGGTAGCTCTATTCTCTTGAATTTACATGAATTATCAGCAAACAGCAGCAGGGCTTGATGTGTTTTATTTTCTCTGTTTAGTCATTGCCGGTGTCTTATATGTATGCTTCACGAAGACTGTGTGCAGAGAAAAAAATCAGGGCTTTCAAGCAGCCAAGCAGCAATTAAAGAGAAAGGGACAGAAGCCACTTCACTGCATACAGTAGGTGATCTTTGTTTAGAGGAATTATACACAGTGTGAGGCTTCCTTATTGTAGTACATGTACTGTAACATAAGCAACATATTTTTTAGCACAGCACTCTTCCTAACGCATGCTTTGGTTTGGAATGGCATGCAGTCAACCTTCTGATTTAGTTCTCTTCTTGAAATGGCTCTAATGATGAATAATAACATCATGTATAGTGCATATATTTCACACTCAGAAGTTGAACACACCAATGAAATGGCAGAGGGTAAATACAGTGCACTATGTGGTGAATAGGGAGTGATTTCAGACACAGCTTTGGACCGATGATTGCAGAAAAAGCGCAGGTGTCTCTAATAACATTAACGACAGCTCAGTTCCATAAAGATTCGAAGCCATTCGGTGAGCCAACACACACACACACACACACACACACACACACACACACACACACACACACACACACACACACACACACACACACATACACATCAGAGCGCTGGAACAGCAGCCTGTCATCTTTGTTATTGATTACACCTGTGATTTTCCTCTCAAACACACAGGTGCATTTAATTACACCTGTCTGTTAAATGTACACACTGCAATTCCTCCTTACTAGGGGGCAGGTAAACTAAACACACGTCATAATGATTGAATGAATGAATTAATGAATAAGTGCAGGAAATGACTATTCCTGTAACATTGCATGAGAACAGTGAGTCACAAATGTCACAATGAAAACAATGCTTCCATATATATGTCGTTTTGACACGATGTACTGTAGGTTTTATGTTCCCATATTGCAAAACTGGTTTGCAACATATGTACTTTTCGTTCAGTTCACAAATATCTGTCTGTTTTACATTCCCATTCTAATCATTGTATTTGTGTGCAAAATTGCTCATAGCCGTAGTGGTGTTGACACCGTGCTGGATGTCTGTCTTTTGCTTTTTTCGCTGTATCACTATAGGGTTAGAAACGAACAAACAACAACAAAAAAAGAAGAAAAAGCAAGCCAGTAAAATAAAATAAATTACACTGTTTAGTCAAGATGGGGCGGATGAAGGTTGAATTTTAATGTCAGTATCACTCAGATATCAAACTGATTTATATTGTAAACGTTCAGATGTTTATTTGTGGACTGGAGATACATATGAAAATGGACAATACAGAAAATGTATACAGCACAGTATTTATATAATTACTAAGTTAAATTGAAAGGCATACACGGCTCCTTCAAGGTTGTCGTCGGCCTGTTCTTTTTCCAAATTCAACCTCTGCATTGAAAGTTATTCTACACTTGAACTGATCACACAGTATTATGGTGTCGATGTTATCTCCACTGTTATCTATGTCAGTCTCTCTGTCTAATCCATAAATCATCCATGTGGCTCCCTCCATGCCTATCTAACTTTCCCCCCTCTTGCCGACTGGACTGATAGGAGAAGGCAACGTCCCACGCAAACCTCTAAAGAACCTCGTAAACTGGCCTCCCTGATCCTCTGGTCATGTTTGCCATCCATAAAGCTGGCCGGCTACTGATAAATGCTGCAGTGCTTAAACGGGGGCTGCTTATCAGATCGGCAGTCACTCCGTCAGCCAGTCTGTCAGTTACACATATGACAGTCTAACATCCCTCTTATTGGAAGCTAACTGAAGGATTGCTTTGAGTGTCTGTTTGCATGCAACAACATTAAATTATCAAGTCTTGATCTTTAGACTTTATATGAATATTCAAAATTGCATTATAAAAACAGCATTTATAACCCTTATTTAAGTTACAAAGAGCACATTTCATCTAGTTAGACACACTCTTGTGAGAAAAATGTCCATACCCCGCTCACATCACTTTCAAACAGAAGCGTCCAACGATATCTATTGAGTTTCTTGTTTGTTGTCAAGTGAAGGCTTTGATATGCTAAAAATACTACTATCTCTTGTATCCACACAGAATTGCATATCTCTCCTGGCTCCCCTGTCAAGTGCTGACTTTAGACTTCCCTTTTAGTGCGACCTCTTACGTGAACATTTCTGATGATAAGCAGGATAAATCAACATGGCAAAAGATAAACTGAATGAGTCAAATTTAGCAACGAGGGTTATCTGTGCGGGAAAACCATGAAAAAAAGAAATGAAAAATGCTTTCAAACTCCAAGGTTACGCTGTCGGCCAAAGCAACAGTTTGATCAGTTGTTTTCAGCTTAATCTTTCAATACATCCCCCACGAACGTAAATACATGTTTTTAATTGTTTAACTGATAAAACTCTGGCTAAACTTATTTGCTACATGAAAACACACACTGATCTGTTTTCAGAACAGTAAAACACTGGTAGGATGCACTGCCCCTCCGATGGTTCAAGTACGATTGATGTGCTTGGAGTTCCGGTTCAACTTTATTAGTTTAATTCTAGCCGTTTCAGATATTTAAATAATTGATTCTATAGCTTGAATTCCATTCAGAACTCAAATGTTTTATTTTATGCTAGTTGAGCTGGATCCTCGTCATAACCAAAGTCATATTTAAGAAAACCCCATCAGCTATTGTCAGAAGCATTAGCCAAGTGATTTGTATAATGTTTATAAAATAGCAAATATTCATGGCACAAGAGTTTCTTTTGTTTGAGTTCAGGTGGTTAAAATATACAAAATTGTATTACTTACTTTCACATCTATGAGGTGTGGAATATTGCTCTTCAACAGCACGTTAAAGCAGATAAAACCAAGCATACGGAAGTAAATCAACTGTACAATAATATACAGTATGCATCAGATCATTATGGCTAAACCATACTGTGTGTTGTTTGTCTCCAGAGGCATAGTGGCGGGGTGGCAGTTGGCCCTCAGACCCACCTCCCAGGTGTGGTTCACCCTCAGCAGCAGTACTACCCGTCACAGCCCCTTTACATCCAGGATATACCCCTGCAGGAGGTGCCCAACGGACGCGACGTGTGCCCTACAGGTAAGAAAAGGACACAGACAGTCTGACCTCAAATATGGTATGAGGTACTGGAACAAGAGGCAAAACGCACATTCAGTCATAGTTAATACTTATTTGTAAAGATTTATAAGTGTTAAACTATTAAGAAATAAAAGGACACACGTTACCTTCTTTTTTTACTCATAGTGTACATGCTTCATTATGTAATGATCAAATAGTTCATTGTGAATAAACAACTTAGAGCAAACACAAGATTTTGTGTTAACTGGAATGCTAAATGGGCAATCATTCACGCTCTAGCATTCATGTTGACGCACACATTTAAACTTCCTTATTTAGTTTTTTAGAACACACACACACACACATGGTTTTGACTTGGCCTGTTGTTCTGCACGAGGGATGTTGGTGATGCTGACCCTGAGGGCAATGCCTTTACCAGATACCCCCCCACACCCACCCCCACCTCTCTCTCTCTTATTTTCTTCTGAGGACAACCAAATGCCGTGCATTTTTCTTCTTTCAATCCTCTCTTTCTATTTTTCTTTCATTTTTTTTTCATATGAGTTTTATTTTAAACTGGAACATTCCTTCCAGTGCATTTGCCTGCGTTTGACTTTGGCCTCTTCTCGTCCTCAAAAGTGATTGATGCCGGCGGACTGGGACGCACGCCACGGGAGTAGGGCAGGGGTGCTGGGGGGCACAGGCTTTCTTCCGTCACCTCCCTGAGCTGGATGCAGGGGGCAAGACAGGGGGCAAAAGGGCGGCCATCTTTTTCCCAAGCCTCTGGTTTGGTCTCTGGAGATGTGGAGGGGGCCTGAGTGTGCACATGTGTGTGTGTGTGTATGAGAGGGAGTCAGGATTTGATGGGATTTGCTGATGTTTGTTGCCAGAGACACACTCCTTTGGAGCCCTCACTTCATTGCTCCCAGCGCTAAACCGTTGACATAAACATTGCTGAGTGGAAAAAAATGACCGAGCGTTGACCTTTTTTTTTTCTCATCCGTCTCCTAAATCCTACACTATGCAGACCACAGGTCTAAGAGCATTCTAGCCACCTGGAGATGTTGTTAGAGTCATTTAGGTCTTGTTGGTGGGGTCATATAGAGCTGCTGAGGTTTTTGTGCTACCAGTATACGGCGTTATGAGTCTGTGCTAACCTTAACAGCAGCCAAATAACCTCTGACACAGTCTCCACACCCTGCAGCCGTTGCTTTGACTCATCTCTGTCAAACTGAAAACACGGCTTCCCCTTCAATATATTGCACTTGCAAATTCCAGAACACTCATTCAATTTGTATATAATTAGAAACTAGTCAGCTTCTTTCCTGCTGTGTAAGTGATTTGGCACCTTGGAGATTTCTACTTCAAAGTCACATGTGCATACCATTCATGTTTTTTTTAACCACTGAGGGTGTGCCCGTTTTTAATCATGATCATTTGCTCCTTAACAGTGAGCAAGTGTTTTATGTAACCAATCAGGATACATCTGAGTCAGTCAACTGAAGATTTGCTGGAATATAATCACTTATAGAAGGGCTACACCAATTATAAGGCACCTCTTTAAGTGTATGCTGTTTGATATTAAGGTGTGTAAAAAGTAAAACTGTCATCAGCAACAATACATTCATGGAAACAAATAAATACAAACTCATCTTTTGATATTCCTTAAACCTACAATAACTGATTTTTTTTTGGCCACTTGGAGGCAGCGTAAACACAATGTGAACGTAACATTGACATATCATCGCCTTTTAAGCTGACACTGCAAACTTGTTAGCAAACAGCTGCTTATGTACACATGGAGTAGTTACCATTCATATGGAGCCGTGTTGTAGGCCACATGGTAAATGTAAGGCCAGTATTCACTCTCTTTTAGCTCTGTTTTTGGTCTCCACCAACTCCCGAGGGAAATATCCAGCTCTTTAACTGCTAAATCCTCCACTATGTTCACAAGCTAGTTGCTAACTGTGTATGTCTGTATTCTCTTTAGGTTCATCACTACGAGCACCCCCTTTCACATTGCCATATTGTTCTTTGATATATTGATTACACCCGCTTTAAGTCAGACTGAAATTTAAATTATAACACGATAAATCAGCCATTTCAAATATTTTACTGGCACAATAGTTTCAAGGTGATCAAGATAAGATAAAGATATAACCAGTTACTTTTTAAAGCACCATACATAAGTCCTTAGTTTACAACATTCCTAACTTTCTCACAAACTAAATCCACTGTCTGGGATAAGGGGTTGATATATTTTATTTAACGTTTAAAGTGGGTAAGTTACATATAGGATTTTACAGCTCAAGTGACTTCTCGGAGAATGGATTGGGTGTTGTTAAAATGAAATGTGCTAGTGTGAGAAAGAGAGAGTACAGAGCAGATGTGAGGCGGGGATGTTGGATGTTAAAGGACCATCGCATGTTTGGCCCAGAGCCCAATGTCACACACACTGCTTCCTGACAACAGCCATGCCATGGTGGTGTTTACACTGACCCAGCTCTACTCTTCACTATCCAACACTCACACCACAGGGCCTGTTGTAAACTCCCGTTGTGGAAATTCACTATGTGTGTGTGTGTGTGTGGGTGTGTGGGAAAATTGAGTGAGTGTGTATTTCTGTGTGATCTCACTGAAATCCAGGCACAGATATCACACATGCATACACACTCCACCAACATCCTGCAGTGATGCACACTCCACATATTCATTCATTAAATTCACACCCTGCACTCTGGTGTGTATTGTATTACAGCATCCTCCCATTCAGTAGAGCAGGCGCACACACAGACACACACACACACATACAGTACATACACGCACACACACACACTCCCAGGCACTCATGAGTTCACTGTACATTTAAACATACCCTCCCATTTAGTACACGCAGAACACAGCTGTGATCTGGCACTCAGGGACCATTGGCCTGTGTTTTATTTGATGTGATTTGACAGCTGGACAGTTGGAAGAGGAGGGGAACGGGGTGGAAAGCAAAGGAGTGGGCGGAATACAGTTTGAGGAGAGAAGACGGATAAGAGAGAGGGATAAGTCTCAGGACTGAGACTGGGGTTGGTGGGAGGAGAGGAGACGTGGGGAGGGGAGGAGGATCTGGGATGTGGAGCCTTGAGGGGAGGGGGACGAGGGGCTTCGCCTCTGATGAGGGGCACGTCCTCACGGGCGCAGGCCCATTTTTTATTTCTAAAAGTAAACAGGCAGCCTGCGGGGGTCTGGGGGGTTATGGGAAAGGAGGAAACAGTGATGCTAATCAGGCCGGCGCACACTTCCCCCTCCAACAATAAAACAAAACAAGAGTGGAAACACGGAAAAGCGACAGACAACTGTGGAGGAATGGGCTACACCGCTGCCATGGTCCTAGAGTTGAACTGCATGGTGTGATGACAGTTGTGAGGCAAAGAGGTGTTAGTCAATAAACAGAGGAAAGAGGTAATCCGTTACTACTACACTGTACGTTTGTAGATGTTGGAGTATTTTTAGAAATCTGAAATATTTGAGTTTCCACATTAGACTTCTGAGAAGTGGTTGCATTGTGCATTGAAATCGGCAATTACAGTAGAGTCACTCTGGAATTTCCACCCCATAACTCAAAGTACTGCTTTGCTGAACTATAAATAAACCATCTCAAAGAAAGATTTCTTGTGGATTTACTTTCTCTTTTGATGAGACATTTATTGGAGTATTTATCCAAATGAAAACTCTTGACCTTAAAGACCTTGACACACCAAGCCGACGGTCGGCCGCCAGCTAATGTTGGGCCGTTCGGTGAGCGTCTGTCGGCCTAGTCTTTGAGGTATGTCCCACAATGTTTACTCTAGTCTGCCCTTGTTGGTGGCTTTTTGACCAATTCAGAATGTTGAATCGGTGGTCGGTTAGAGAAATTCCTCTGATTGGCTGTTCAGCTTAATCTCATCGGATCATTCCAGTACACTGGAACTCTTTTCACAAAGACATGGCCATCTGGAATGAAGCTAAGTGGTGAGCGAGAGTGGTGTGAATATGGTCAGCAAACGCCACTTTATTTCATGTATGTATCATAACAATGGCTTGTAAATCCGCTGTCCTCTTCCGATTTCCTTTTTTGAATGATGAATACAGACTACCGCCGCCTGCTGGTAGGGAGAGTTATTTTCTCTCACGCAGGCACAGATCGTACGTGCTATTTGGCCGTTGACTGTAGTCTTTGCGATGTGTTCAAGTGCAACTTTTTGATCAAGACACAGACGGTGTTTGGCGACATAACAGTCGGCCTTCGTCGCCGCTAGTTCTTTAATGTCGGTTTGATGTTTAGGCCTTTTGAGATGTCCCACACTAAAAGCTTACTGGCATTGCTGCTTGAAGAAAAACACCTTACTTTCCTTTTAACATTTTTAAAGATTTTTAAAGATGCTTTCAGCCAAATACCCGACTGTTGAACTTCCCTTTCCCAGAGTTCTAGGACTTTTATTTCTAGGAAGTGTTAGTGTCGTAAGTTCCTCTTGATAGTGCGGTGACTAAACCACTTTAGTTGGAGAACATGCACTTCTGAGACATGCAATCACTGACGGGTGATGATGCAACAGATGCCAGCTCATCAGGAAAGGTGGCGCTTTAATGAATCCTAAGAGAGACCTCCCATTGTGTTAATGTTTTCTATTGTGTGCTTAGCAATATTCACACACTGTTAACTACAATGAGTGTACACCGGTAATGGTAAGAATGAATACCTCTTACTGTGTCTTGTAATGTGCGTTCATAGTTGAGTCAAGTCCATCCTATTGTTGGTAAAGATCAATTCTTCCCTATCATCACTCAATATAAAGAACATTAATTCAACAATTAACAAAATACAACAAGCAGCAGCCGTATTACCACAGCCAGATCCTTATCGTTTCAGAATGTACCGTTCTTTTGAGCGTTGCTGCTTTCTATAATGTACAGTCTTCATTTGTTCAGTGAGAAATGAATTAAAACCGCAGACTGATGTATTTTCCCCTCAGCTTCAGGGACTAGTGGAGCTTTATCTGAGAGCGCGGTGGTAACAGAGAGGAGGGAGGGCAAGATGAGAAGAGGGAGGTCTGGGAGGCAGAGAGACTCGGAGGGGGGTGGGGATAATTGAATTATCTGCACAATGGAGTGATGGGGGGCACGTGGTGCCGCTAATGGAGGAAGAGATGTCCTTTTTAGCGAAGCTAATTGTTCAGAAAAGAGCTGAGCCTTTGTTCAGGGAGGCCCTGCTACTTTCCCAGTGCACTTACATGCACACAGTTTAGGATGGCGCGCACACACATACACACACACACACATGCACTCACTGACACACACACAGATGCTCTCAGCAGAGACTTTGGAATGTGAGAAGAGAAAGATGTACACTACTACAGTACACATACATGAGCACGCACACACACACAGACAGGGATACACCACTCCTGTCCCAGCTAACCCTCTGATCTCCGCAGGAGTGCATCCAGCCTGTGGCACCTTCAGACAGCGTCCACCACAGATAGAGCTGAGACTAGAGCTGCTAGACAGAGGCCACAAGGACCCCACTGTTTTACTGTCTGCTGTCTCTCTCTCTCTCTCTCTCAGTGTGTCTGTGTGTGTGTCCATCACCCATCTGAGTGTGTGCTGTAAATGAGTGACTGATTGATTACATGCTAAATGCCGCCTATTCACACAACATACCAAACGTGTGAGGCCATTATCCATTGTCTGGGATGTTTTACACTTTGCCTCAGCTATGTCATCATTTCAGATTTTATGTTTGTGAATGTGAAAGGAAGCACGGCGTTGAAATCTAAATAATCTTGTGACTTGCTGCGAGGGCGCCCGACATCAAAGACAAATATCACTTGACAGCTGTACGGATTGCTCTGAATCGAATAACCTTTCAGTTAACTCGGTGAAAAGTAGCAGGTGCAACGGTTACATCTAGGGATCATAGACAGGCAGACAACACAGATGTGCCAGCGAGACGCAGACAGCGAGCAGGAGAGAGCAGCGAGGAGAGGGAGAAAGCTGCTTCAGCTAGGGGTGCGATGCTGCAACACAAAATGAGTAACTGTCAAAACCATGGCAACAGCATGTGCCAGGTGAAGAAAATGAGACATTGAAACCAAAACTTGTTTGATCTGGGACATGTGTCCTCAAGTGTACTGGTAGCTGATTGTTTTATGAGTGTAAGACAATTAACAATCCCTTTGTCTAAATAGGAAATGACGCAGTTTGTTTCAACAATAGTTGTTTTTTTTGGGTTCGTAATGTGCAAAACTTTGACACAGGCAATTCCTACAAGTTGATATCGAGATCTCCATGAAGATAAACTAAATGTTTAGAATTCCATTTTTTTTTTTTTTTTATGGAAATCATTTTCCTCATGTCAGTGTCCTGTTCGTGAAAATGTGTTTGTCTGCAAGGTCGTTGTACAGCAGGCTGTCCAAGGGCAATAGAAATGGTCATTGCTCTGAGAGGCAGATCAGTCACACACTGTTCTGAGCCACAAGAACAGAAATGTATTCAGATGTTTCCTGGCAACAAGAATTTAAAGCGACAATGCTTTGTCAGCAAACTGCATGTTTAATTTCACTTAAATAGTTATAGTTTTTATCATATCGGTTCTACACATTCTGAAAATGAAAAAAATGCAATTTAAAAGCTTTGTTATAATGCTGAAAAAAAAAGAAGTAGTGAAGACTGGCAGAAGAAAACCCAAACTGAAATAGGCTCCAGTGACGCCAGCCTAGATATTAGTCAGCAACACCATTAAACCCCTAATGGCCACCCTCAGGCGCAAAAGGACCCAGGCTGTCCTTTTAAGAACAGATACGAGGGAGTTCATTAACAGAAAACAAAGAGGTCCAGTCAGCGAGAGAGTGACTGACTGTTGAGATGAAGGGAGAGGTACTGTTCCATTCTTCTCCTCCATCACCCCCTCTACTCTGCCCCTTATATGAGGCAGCTCCTCTCACCACAGAACCTAGCAGCACTCTTCCCAGACGAGGCTCCTATCAGGCCAATGAAACCTGATCCGGGGCTGCTAATGGAGCCGGTGAAGTACCACCGGTTGAAAAATCCATGTGTGATCAATATCCCTGGCTCCCCAGCCTCCATACATACATACATACGTACAGTACATGCAGAAGTATCATATTGAGGTTGCAGGTTGTGCCATGACTCACTCTTAACAAGATATGGTTGGATATATGGAAAAAAACAGGGCTGATGCTTTAAAGAAAACCATTTCCGTAGTTTCTTTAATGGACAAAAGACTGTACTGAGCTCAATTTGCTTGCATTTGTTTAAAAGCAGCAGGTTCCAGAGGTACTTGTGCGAGAATTAATATTATAATCTGTTATTACATTTTTCTGTTGCCATGGGAGGTGTTCCCGAATGGCAGTGGTTTGCTCAGAGTGGAGCCTTACTGTGGCTAAAAAGCCCAATCTTACTCTCGTCTTTGTTCTTTTCCAGTGGCAGAACAAATTCTTGATTCGATTTCCAGTAAGGCATGGTCATTGTCCCTGATTATTGTAGATAAGAAAGCACAAAAGTAAAAAAAAAACTCAGAATTAGAACAGTTTGCCCTGTTCAAACTGAATTTTCATCGATGGTCTTGGTGACCCAGTTTGATTGATTTAAATATCCGCACCACTAACCTATTTTTTAAACCGTGCACTGTTCACGAACACTTGTAAACATAACATTTGCAAAGATGCACTTTGTCTAATACCTGTGGCAGCTGTGTAAAGAAAAAAGGTTGTTTTTTATTGATCAGTACAAGGTGAACAGGAAATACTCTGAGGTGTTTATGAGGGTGAGTTACAAGTTATGAGGAAGGCCGGACCTGCAGAATATAGGACACAGACGAGCCAGACTCTCCTTTTAGCTCCTTTTAAGTTAACGGTCCTCCACACGTACAGCTAAACTGTGTGTATGTCTCTATTTTAAGATCTAAAACCATCTCCAAAGACATCTTACTGTTCCCTAAAATGTTTCTATAAGGGCTCAAATATGGCAACCATATTGTACTCCATACTGTTTGCCCCCTATAGTATATGCCTGTAACATTCCAGTATAATTCATTCATGGTGTTACTTACGATACGATACGATACAATACAACTTTATTGTCAGTTTGCACTGAAATTCATTTTGCATCCATAGGCAGCTCAGTTTGAGAAAAAGTACACATACAATAGACATACTTTTACCATAGACAGACGGACAAGTAAGACAAAAAACAAAACACATCACAATTTCTCATACATAACCCATTAAAAAATTATCTAAATCGCCTCTCGGAGGGCAGAAGTTGATATTATAATTTACCATGTTTAAAATTTTATTATTTATTTTTTTTGGCATGGATGATGGAGTTGTTGAATGAACTGTGTTTGCTATCATATGTTGGAAGTAATGTGGATACACATCATTACAGTTCATTCTCAGCAGAGAATGAGTGTTTCTCATAGTATTGTAATTGGCATTTTAATTGAATTGTGAATCAACTGGCACGAGCCAGACTCTCCTTTTAGCTTCTTTTTAGTTAAGCTAAAAGGAAGCTGAACTGTGTGTATGTAGCTATTTAAGATCTAAAACCATCTCCAAAGACATCTTACTGTTCCCTAAAATGTTTCTATAAGGGCTCAAATATGGCAACCATATTGTACGCCATGCTGTTTTTGCGCCCTATAGTATATGCCTGTAACATTCCAGTATAATTCATTCATGGTGTTACTTATAATAATTTACCATGTTTAAAATTTGTTTTATTTTTGGCATGTACGATGGTATGATGGAGTTGTTGAATGAACTGTTTGCTGTCATATTTGGGAAGTAATGTGGTTAAACATTATTAAAGTTAATTCTCAGCAGAGAATGAGTGTTTCTCATACCCTGTAAAACGCCAGCAATTTACGGGAACATGTAGACTCCTGCTAACTGCGTCTGTCTGATGACGTGAAGGGGTCTTGGAACTAAGTAGGTTCCCACAGACACACGGGGGAGGTGGTAGTAGTAGTGTGTGTGTGTGTGTGTGTGTGTGTGCGTGTGTGTGTGTGTGTGTGTGTGTAAAGGGGGGGGGGGGGGGGGGAATTGTAATTGAATTGTGAATCAACTGGCAAGTCAGCCCCAAACACCGCCCCCTTCAGCTGTCGTCGCACTCCGGCTCTTTGCAATGCAACGCCCATAGCCAGAGATAGAGAGAGGAAGAAGTGAGTGAGTGTGTGAGTGAGTGAGTGAGTGAGAAAGAACGAGGAAAAGAGGGAGTGTGTGTACATGTACCGGAGAGAGGGAGAAAGAAAAAGAGGGAAAGAGAAGTTACGAGTAAAAGAAACTGAATTTGTAGTGTGAGAGGAAAGATTTTTAAAAAAAGGTAGAATTGACCGGCGCGCCAGAGGAAGAGAAGATTCTTATTCCTTATAGAGCGTGTGTTTGGAGCTGTTAGAATAAAAAAGAGGAGACGCGGCGTTATTAAGTCACTCTGATCTGATGGTCATGACGGCAGCTGTCGATATGAAACCGACGTTAACCATCATAAAGGCTGAAAAAATGGACGGTGAGTAATAACAACTCTTCTGTGACAGTTAACACGAGACTATAACGTTACTCCTGGATGTGTTTCACTGAGCGCCGTATAGCCGGCTGCTGGCTCATGACGTTGATGTTGATACTAGTAGTGATAATTCTCAGTGATTACATGCGGCCGAGAGGGACACAACGTCCTTAACCGATTTCAGCGTGTGTCGGTTGCTCAATATTGGACAACACGCAACACTTGAAAGAACCACGCCGGAGGCTCCACAGTCATTGTACATGCAATGCCAGTATGTGTGTTTCTCGTGTTTATTGGATGAATCACACTCTGACGCTGCCTTTCTTATAATTAACAATATAATGATGTGTGTGAAACAATTGGGCTGCTATGGAAAAGTTATTTTTACCAGGAGAAAATGATGTCATGTAGGCAAAATAAATTGTCACAACATGGTAACAAAAATGTTTCAATTCATACAAAAAATTATGATTTTTTTCCCAGTGTTTTGATATTAATACATACTTTCAGACACAAAACTTTTTCAAATTTGCTCACATGCATCCTCAAACAGTTATTGTGTAAGTTTTGTCATGTTTTGTTTAGTGTTGCTCAACTTGACTGTCAATGCAGGCTTTTGTAGTTTTGATGTACTCTCTTTCTTCCTGCTCTGATCTCACTGGGGCTCTGTCTCCATCTCCCATCTAAACACCCATCTCTGACCCTATATTCAGTGCCATTCTGGTGAGAGAACAGGGCACTCTGCCCAGCCGGCATGGGAAGACAGACAGGCAGTATAGTGCCTAATCACTGCCCTTCCCACCAACCCTGCTGTCTCCTCTACCTCCCTCCCTCCTCCTCTACCTCCCCCCTTCCTCCGCCGTGGTTGAAACTGACTTTCCAGAGGGAAGGAGAGGCAGGCTGAGGTGATGAATCTGCAGTGCTGAGGCTTGCCTCTCTGACTCGGCTGCGTGGAAGACTTGGCTTGCTTCAGGGGTAGTCCAGTCCGGGTGCACATACAGGACAGGGATGCCCACCACAACTGTGAGCTGTGTTTGGGTTCAAACCTTTCGTGTGGTTTCACTTCTCATTTTTTTTTTTGCAGTGATGTTACACATGGTGGCATGTTTGGATAGTTTGCATTTTGCAGCTCTTCACATTAACAAAATCCCCTGTGCTTTTGCAGCTCAGGTGGCGTTGAGCCTGTTAATAGAGCAGCGAGCAGGAACATGGAAATTTGATACTAATTGCGAGTGTTGACCCACTAAGGGGGCTGTGACTCACCACGTTAACCACCTTCTCCTCACTGTCAATACCTGCAGAGTGTAGATTCACACGTCTCACAAAACGCACATAAAAAAGTGCTGACAGCTGCAGTTGGGCTGCCAAAAGCGTAGCGCTATCTTGCAAAGAGCATTTTGCAATGCTCGCTCCTGCTTACGCTCACTTGGGTGCACCGGGGTCAGGCCGAGGCTGCCAAGGAGCAGCTCACAACTTCGCAGAAACACATCTTTTTTCTCCGTCACGCAGACACACGCTGTTCTGTTCACTCAGTGGTGTTACCATGCTTACTAGATAAGTGCACTACACGTGTCCAAGGCTGTTCCTGATCCTTAAAAGACACAACAGTGATGTTCAATGTTGCAGGCATGTAAAGGACCATGACAGGCTCTTTGCTGAGAGCGATAAGTGCTCCATACAAAGCCAGAACGCATTTGTTGAGTTGTTGGATTTGTGAAAGTAGCAGCACTTGTCCCAGTGGGCATGGCCGCTCAGCTTTTCACAAGCAAGAGCGCAGAGCTATGGCATTGTGGGAACTACAGATGCTATCTTTTTCCAAACACCTGCAACCACATACTGTACATACATGCATGCATACCCCACTAACAAGCTTAAGTGGCCCACCTTACTACATTGTTTGTTTTCCTTTGCGACGGAAGTGCAGCCAGTGTCAGCTTACCCAAGGCCTGTCCTCTCTCTCTCTCCAGCGGAGGTAATTCCCTTCAAAGCGCTCACACTGTGCCAGGGTCAGAGGTGCACCCAAACAAGGCATCTAATGTTCCACAAAGCTTTTCTTCCTCTGTTCAGTTATAGTAGTCAATTCCTGACACAGCACACTTACTTCCATGTAACCCAGACCATGGTAGCTTATTATTGAAAGCATCATGTAGTCATAACAACACTGTCAGCTCGACAGAGACAAGTTTTAAAGATAGGAGAGAGCGTTACTTAACCGGGGAGGTGTTTGATTGTAGACATGAAAGTGCTCTTGTATTGCTGAAGTTCTTATTGAGCGTTAAAGTATACTATAACATTGTTCTGAGGTCATAGATTTAATATTCGATAGAGTTGTCAATCATTTACAATACAAGGTGTTGTCCCCTTTAGACTTGAGTGAGTTGTCTCTCTTTTACTCTCCTTCTGTGTTTGTCAGGCCTGAAGGTCGGGGTTCAGTGACTGACAGGAATGCTTGTGAGCATGCCCTGCTGGGTGGCATGCATGGAGGCATAGAAGGAGCTCAAGTGGGAGGCTCACTTTTATCTGATCAAAACGCTGCTGTTTGTTGTAACTGGCGTGCCTGATGCTTCTTCTGAGAGCCCTTATAAGGCATCTCGCTCCACGCCCGCCACATACGCTATGCACACAAGCACATACAGGCCATGCCACCACACGAATGACTCTTAGAAAGGCTTCGCTGGTTTTCTTTTCCAAGGTGCCTCCCATGCCGGTATGGTGCGGAGAGGGGCAGCTTGTGTCAGAACAGAGGGTGTTACATAAGCTTCAGGTTTTTGCTTCGGTGTGTTTGTGTCAGCACTCCTTCAGTAGCGCAGTATAATATATGCCAATGTTTGAGTGTGCGTGGCCGCCTGGCAGCTGTGCAAACACTGTTTGGGTGATCCAGGCTTCTCTTGATGTGGTCTGTCAATGAATCGGGCCAAACGGAGCTAACCGGTCCATTTTTCATCTGATGTGCGCCGTGTCAAACTGAGGACGATATGGTTTTGCCGGATCAAAACTTGATTAGTCAGTCCAGTGTTCAGCTCATCGCCCAAATGTCATTAGGTGGTGTTTGACCAGACCGTGACTGTGCCTAGAGGGCAACTAATACCAGCTTCCTCAATGGGCCTCCCTGTGCTGGTCACACTTGTCAACAGACTGGGCGGATACAAGTGAAGTGGCTATCTGTGAGTTTCCCCAATGACCATGTCTTCTTTCTTTCTTTCATTGATGCCACTGTGTTACATCAAATGGGTTATCCCCCCCCCCATTCAGTCGGCGTTTCATTCATTCAGCCCGTCATCTGCTGTGTTGCCCATCATAAAACCATTATACTGCGTGGGTCCTATCTCGACGCTTCCCCGGTGACTACACGCCTTAATCTTTGCTTATAAAGCTTAGTCATAAAGCAAGGCGTGTTAGCAGCAGATACAGCAGACTGCTAAATAGTAAGCATATGGTGTGAGAGAGGGGGTTGGGTGTTTGAGGGACGGAGAAAAAGAGGCCTTCCAAGGTGTGGCCGATATGTTGTTAGCGAGTAGTCCTCGTTATGCTAAAAAACAATTAGAGCACAAAATGATTATGCTGCTCTTTGCAATCAGTCTTCAACAGCTTCTCATTTTTACTCACATTCCACAAAAAGCCAACCAAAACAAAGGAAAATATGCTCCTCGGCTGGAGAAATAAAGCACTAACAAGCTTTTTTTGTAACAGACAACTCTTTTTCAGTCATTCACCCACCCACTCACACAATTCCTACTCAAGTGCTCCTCCCCCTCCTTTCCCTTTCTTCCTCTGTTTCTAATGTCTCTCTGTTGGCCACATGGGTTTCTCTCACGGCACCTTGATGTGGTGTATAGTGAGTTCCTGGTGAGTGCACTTTGTCCCATCCCCAGTCATTCCTGGCTTGTAATCCCTGAGTCATGGCACTAGACGCCTGCTGCACCACACGCCACTGGCTGTCCGACTGTGCGTCTGCTCGGCTCGCTTACTGGTTTCTGCCACCACAGGCCTCTCCCCTCCCTACATCACCAGTCTTGACTGCGAAGCCTAACTGGCCCGACGCTGCCCCCAAAATGGCTCCACGACCTCCCACGCATTTCAACATCGTCCTGAGTGCGTTAGAACTTTTTTTTCTGTCCTCTTGCTCTGTTTCTGTTTTACTGTTCCGCATTTAGGGAGCTGTGTTTCCCATAAAGGGATGGAAACTGGGCTAGTTTAGAAACATGCCTGCTTTGAGAATCAGTCCAGTGTCCTGAAAGGCAGCGGGTTTGTTTCACTACGGATGTTCAGCTGTCCTCAACGAGGCCATGTCACTCATTTTGTGCTGTATGTATGCTCCAGATTTTCTTCCCTTGTTTTCTGTTGTGTCTGCTGCACACCACCTGTTTTTAGAGTCAGCGTGCTGCTTTTGTAATCAGGTGAACAAATGGGGCACAGCCACAGACCGTATGTGTATCAGACCTTCAGCATCAGACTTGTATTGATTGATTGGCCTCCCAAAGCAAAGGAAGATAGAGAAGGGTGCGTTTGCGTGGGTGGCTGGCTGCTGGTGTGTAGGTGCGACTCTGTAGCGCTCATGATGAGTTGGGCCTCAGTGACGCAGTCAAATGGGAGGCACATGTGTTCTGGCAGCTACAGAGGAGGTCGAGGAATGGGACTCGGTGTAAGTTTTTAGACTGCCTCTGGAGTTTAGCTGTGAGAGTAAAAGCAGCTGGATTCCATTGCCTGCCTACTAGCCTGACCTCCCTCGTATCTGCATGTTTGTTCTATGCATAGTTACAGGGTAACTGTGACCACTTTTGACTCATTGAGTAGGAATTTTACAAGATATGGTCACTGCTTTCATCATGACCAGTCACATTGTCAAATGAAGTCCAGTCATTCTTTGATGGAATGAGTCATAGTCTGTGCGTGAGTGCCTAAGAGAGAGAGAAAGAGAAACGGAGAAAGGGAGATAGAGAAGACAAGGTGATCATGAGTTTACACATCTGCAACTATATGCGCGTGTTTTGGAAATCACTTCCATCTCTTATTGCAAAACACTTGACTTGTAACTTTCCAGTTATCACATCGCGGTTTACATCTTTTTTACTCAGCCAAGTCAGCCAAAGCTGAGGTTGTTCACAGCGTCATGAAAAATAACTCCGATATCTTAAATAAGATAACGGAAGAGGAGATGGGGCCAGATGTTTTATGCTCCTATTAGCCATGGAGCCTACATTGAGACTAAAATAGAAGGGTAATTCATCATTCTGAGCTGAAACCATTTTGCCACTTAGGCCACAAGTCATTTTTGGTTGCATTAGAGGAAAACAAGAAAGCTGTGAGAAGCACATTAGCGATTGTAAAACAGAGGTGGAATGTGAGGCATGCAACATGAAAACACTGCGGTCTCGGGGGAATTTATTTATCAAGTATCCATCTGTCGCCCATAGCTTGCCTTCAAACAAGCAACAAGCTCTTATATACTATGTGTGATGTATAATTAGATCCAGCCACTACAAGACTTCCACGCGTATGTGTTGCACAAAAAAGAACGGTTGAGTGGCGAACAGTTCCGTTGATGTTGTGTGTGAATGTGCGGCTGTGTGCCGTCCCACACGATTCACAATTCTTTCAGGAACCTGGTTGTGGAATGTATCAGTTTGGACTAAAAATGGGGCAGGCACCATGTTTTGTGGAAAAAATGCAACACATCGAGTAAACTGTTTGTCAGATATGTCGTGTGTTTGGTTTAACGCCTAAACAGTTCCCCCGGAGCATCCCCTGTCTGTTTACAACAGGGACGGAGCCTGGGAGGCCGGCTAGCCTGGATACAGCTAGGCTAGCGCCACCTGCACTCTCCAGTACACGCTCGCCTGTCAGTTCCTCTTTCCCACCACCATGACTAACACTGATGGATAAAACAAAACAGTCAAATCCTTTTGGACTAAGTAGGGCTTTCATTATAAATATTTAACATATATGGAGGTCATGGAAAACCTTCAAGTTGTGTGAGATTTGTCAGATCTCCACTGTCTGTGTTGTGCTTTAGTGCATGCTGGGTTGTAGCTTTGATCCCAACATTATTTGTCAGCCTTCTCAAAGTAATAAGAGAACTTGAAGGTTGTGCAACGGGCATGTTGTGAGAAGTACATTACTGTTGCGCAACCTTTTTAATACTTGAGGCATACCTAAAAAAACACACACACTGTTAAAGATCACAGAGCAACAAAGCTTGTAGGCAGTTAAATAAGCAACCAAAGGAGCCAAATCCTGCTTGAAAGCGCCCTGTCCCTGTTCCCCTCGTTCTTCTGGAAAAGGAAAGAATTTCCATCAAGCTTTTAGCAAAAATATGTTTAGCGTCTGTTGGCGATGGTGCGTATCATTTCAAACTCAGAGGTAATGTCATATCAAGCGCTGAGACTTTGGCATAAACAGTAGAGTTAATGCACTTTCACATCATAAGCTAATATGATTTCAGAGATGGAGGGAGTGGAAGAAAGAAAAGACAGCAAGGCAGCTATGGGGGTATTAGTCTCACTTATTGTCTGCTTCAGTAGCCGCTATGTCTGTGGTGGTGGTGATGATCCTGGACAACTCTAGTTTCATGGCCAAAGACAGATGTCAGCAGTACAGTGGCCTCGTCCCGTAGCCTACAGCTGCTTTACACCGCCACAGGCTTGTGCTTCAAGAGGGCAGCCAGGAGCCAGCGGTGGAGACCTAAGAATAAAACGAGTGTTTCAGCACTGTTGTTTTGTGATGATGGGATGGTCCTTGTTTAACACAGTCCTGTGCTGGAGCAGGGTCTAGGTCTGGTCTGGCTTCTTCACTTTGGGTTGAGCTGCAGGCCTACACATCTATTCCTGGTCTTGGCATTGAGATGGAAATCTAAACAGCGGAGCGGCTGGCCGAACAAGCGGCCCTCTCAAAACCAGACTGCCACCCCGTCCTCCTCCTCTCGCTCCACTGCAGCTCTCAGCCGCCACTTTATCACCCTGTGGCGCTGAATGGGCCCCCTTTATGTTGGTCGGGTTTATGACCCCGCGTTCTCAGACCAGGGGTCTAGATACGGATCTCCATCAAAGGCTCTCTCAGATACCACTGCCACCTCTGGTCTGTTGTGGATGGACTGGTCTGCTTTAATGAGACGATTATAAATCCTTGGCAAGTAGCCAAGACCTCGACTCTTTTTTTTCCCTGCGCCGCGTTGTGACCCCGCTGATACCTGTATGCATGTAGGGATATTCAGGAAGGGTATGACCCTCACCTGAACCCACAACTCACCTCACTTCCCACAGGAAGTGGCAACTTAGCCACAGGAAATGGACTCTTTCGCTGATTTGAATAAAGCCCACCATACACTCAGCTACAGAGGGGCATAGAGAGGGAGACACATGCTTTGACACTGATATAAATAAATGACTATTTGACCCTAAAGTGTTTCACTTTTCAAAAACCCAGTTTCGAATAGCCTTTTTGATGTCATCCTCATTTTTTTTTTAACAGCCGACTCTCTCTTCCTCACGCCAACACACACCCACTCATTGGCCGAACTCTATAGGTCTATTTATAGCTCAATCGCATGATAGAAAGCATATTGTCCCTTATTTGTTGGGTCTGGTTGCCTGCTCTGCTTGTGTCGTTGCATCATTCAGAGCGGAGGCAGAAGTCCAGGCTTTATGAATGAAGCGAGTCTCCGCCAGAGGCTGGGAGATGGCACTGATCCCACTGTGATGTCACTCCAGAGACAGAGCAGAAGAGAGGGAGCATTATGAGACCTCCCATTCATTCTTCTGCCTCTCTCTCCACTATGCCCACCCCCGGTTCTCTTGTCCTGTGATGGGCTCATATTACAGGCCGGTGACTCATCCCCCCCCCCACTCCCCTCTACTCAGTCTCCCCTCACCCACCAGAGATGCTCCCTTGCTATCTTCCCCAGCCCTGAACCTGCCCTGCCCAACCCAACCCTGTCTGTTCCAGCCCCATAGACTTTGGCCCCAGTTGCAAAAATCCCAATTTCACGCCCACGCTCCGGCGCACAGGCGAAGAAGGCTGCTAATTTGGTTCATGTGTGTGTATGTGTGTTCATATGTGTGTCAATTTAACAGCCGAAGGTGCCAAACTGGGGCTTGGTCAAAGGGGCAGGGCGGTGAAGGTGCACAGTCTGTCAGCGACAATCCCTTGGGGAAAATATGGCCGTCGCACTCAGCAGCCTGTCCATTATTCATATCATGGCAAGAGGGGAGTGGCTAATCAATAGCTTTTACTGTAAATCCAGACTAAACACCAGTCTCACTTCATTCTTAGAATAGATGGACTTATATTATTCCTTCTACGTCATTAGGAGAAATTGGTTTCATTTCATACTTTTCACTCCGGACGCTCTTTTTACTCTTGCTAGTTGGTAGCGAAATGCCATAATGTTGCCTGTGATTTACACCCACTCCCACATTTTGTGAGCTAAGTGGATGGGACTCATTTTGCGGACAGACCCACACGGTCTAATGTGGAAAGTGATGACTTGTGGATGCTCTAACTCTCAGTACATACTGACCATTCTGTATCTAATGGGACTCGCAGGCATTGAAATTCTATCAGGACTTCATCATTTACTAGAGATTGTCTAGATCCGAGCTCGCCTCTCTCTCGCTAATGGATGCACACTGTACATTAGCTCTGCCGCAGATAACTTTCATATGGATCACTCACCATGGAGGCTGTTCCGTTATCACTGCACTTTTAGGTCTTTTGTTTGCCTTGCAGCCTTGCTTTGTCCTCTGCTTTATGTTTTTAAGATTTCAATTCATGAAAATACAACAATGCACATACATACTATTGAGAAAGTAAATTGTTCTGTTGAAAACGCAATTTCTCTTTGTAGAAATCTGTCACCTAACAGTCCAAACTTGGAAGACATTTGTTGTGCTTTGAATTTCTGCAAGACGCTAAACAAAAATCCCACTTCAAAACTCATTTTAAACTGGAGAAATGAGTAATTCAAAATAAAAACAAAAGAAATCACACAAATTGCAGTTCCCATTTTAATTTGCTCTATAATCATGGTTCACATATTTCCCTCTTTAGAGTGCCTAATGGTAGTTCTCATGCACGATGGTGTTGAGTGTCTTTGATGGAGGATTTAGTGCTAAAGTGGATTCTAAAGTCTGTGTGGGCAAGCACAGGCTGGGGCCGGGTTGATAAAAGCGATGAAGAGGGAGGGGCGTAAGCGGTTCGAAAGTGCAGACAAACTCCACTCGATCCAGCTTAAATAAACTGCCACATTTCGCCGCTGCCTTCACATCAAAGCGCAGACTGTCTGAGCCCCAGTCCCATCTCAGTTTGCAGCCGTTTGCAACATGTACGTTTTAGCACTACCAACACTACTTAAAAGAAAAATGAGCTCAGCAGAGGCCAAGACGACCCTGTTGTCAGGGCCAACCTGTACACTAAAGACACCTCGCTCAGGTCTTATTTTCATTGTGAAACTGCACGGTTTTATTTTGATGTGCGAACTGTGTCTGACAATAGTTAAACTGAGGTCTTATGTGAGGCTGTAAAACAGCGTTTATTCTCAGCTCTTCTACCTTGCTTTTACTCCTGACTTGAATGAATAACTTTCTGTTTGCTCACCACCAGTGTAACAGAGAGCAATATATTATTATAGGCCTAATTGAATCACATGAAGAAGCAAAGAGCTCTTGTCTGTCCTCTGTCTTTGGCCTGTTGTGAGGCTTCTTTCTTTAGAGAGAGAAAATAGAGGGGAAAAAAAGAGCCAAAGACAGAAAACTAGGAGACCTAATTTTACAAACAGCCAGACAGACATTGGTTACATGGGCGAAGGAGAGACAGCTGCTGTGCATTCCAGACGAGGTCGAGACGTCAGCGAGTGGTGAAAACAAGCATGAACTGTATGTTGCCCCAGTGTACTGCTGGCAGATTAAACCGCCAGCCAGCGGAGATGCCAGAACATCTGGGTTCGACGAATGGCGGTGCTGTGAGAGGAGTGACACAACTCTTCCTCATCACGATTTTGCTTTCAAGCCATGCCTTTTGTGATCTGGTTTCTAACGATTTTAATTAACGCGCTATGGAGACAGACAAGAGGGATGAGCTAAAGAGAAAGACATGCCGCGAGAATCAAAGCCTGATTGAACCCTTGGGTTTGTGTGCACCTTAACCCGCTGAAGCCCCGAGTTAAAGTTTTGCCTCACGCATTTTAACCCCCCAAGTTGATTGGACGAGTTAATGCTATTATATACCGCAGACTCCAACAGATCCTGACATATCATGTCTGTCTTCGTTGTGTAAATGAGTGTGGGCGCATTGCAGATAAAGACAGTTAATTGGAGCTCTATAAGGCCTTTTTATGTCTATTTACAAGTCATTGGTTGAGTCTTTGCCAGATTAGTTTTTAGCCGTCTATTCTAGTGTTAGTGCCCGGGGGTCTTTCCCCGTCTCCCCTCATCATCTCCCCTGCTTTGCCCCCTCATCCCCACACTTCTGCAGCCTGGTCAATCTAATTAGATGAGTGCGAGTCATCGGGCACTGTTTAAAGCCATCAAAGGGAGCTCTGTTCCGCACTGGGTGCCCACTGGCTGTGAGCAGAGAACAGTACGCCCAGTGTGTGACCGAGACCCTCGAGACAGCCCACCCCCAAACTCTCCTAGCCACCCGCCAGCAGCCACGGTGACATCATCACCTCATCCCTCGACCCTTGACCTCTCAGAATGTTTGACCCCATGCTTGGTCCAGTGACAGTAGGCCCACTGTGTAAGGGCAACATGGTAGGAGGGCTAGTGGGGGTCATGGTGTCACTGATGGGCACCAGGCCCTGCTCTCCCACCCAGGATTTGCGGCTAGGAGAGAGTTTGGTATAAGTATTTGCAAGTAAACGTGCGTGATTACTTTGTGCCAGATGAGTGGGATTTGCCTTAGGACCCTGCCTGAAATACCAGAAACTGTAGACAATTGTAAAAATGTGGTTGAAAGCCATTGAAAGACATTGCCCTAAATTCAGTTTAAAAACTGCACAAATTGTTTCCACTATCTGCTATTCAGCCTTTCTGAAACATGCACGTGTATCAGTGTGCACATGCACTGTTACCTCCGTTTGTAAACAGTTCATATGCGACGGTGCGACAGGTCTTGTTTAAATAGATTGGATCTGATGCGGAGACAGTGTCTGTCTAGACGGGATGTAATTGTTGAGCCATGTTGTTGATCACGGGCAGATACAACTGTTGATTTTGTTTGTGTGTGTGTGTGTGTGTGTGTGTGTGTGTGTGTGTGTGTGTGTGTGTGTGTGTGTATTTGTGAATATCTAACTGAACCACATTCACAAATCGCTCTTTCCTGCTCCCTTCTCTGTCTCAATTTAATTTCCCATTCAGTAAGCTTTATCGGCATGAAATACAATACAGAATGCATTGTCGTAGTTTGGGTTGTCAATACTTGTTAAAGCATTATGTAACATTAGAATATTAGTAATTGCAATCCCAAATGAAATATATATTGAATAAGAAATATCCTAATCAATGTTGTTTGTGATTGGCAGATCCGGAGTGTGGCGATGTCCCCTTGCTGACTCCAGGAAGTAAAGAGATGATGTCCCAGGCTCTGAAGGCCACCTTCAGTGGTTTCACGAAGGAACAGCAGCGGCTGGGTATACCCAAAGGTAACACTGTCAGCTGCTTGTGTTCTTATTAGACCCTGTTAACGTTTCCATTGGGGACGTTCAATGTTGTCAGTAAAAAGCATGAGCCCTCATCAACGTGTCACATGTCAGGCATGCACATTCTTTAAATCATTTCACATTGTAGCCTGCGTTAGATCATTCAGTGAAGGCATCTTTTAGAAGGACTGAAAACAAGGAGACACCCAGTTATTCCACAAAGGGCCTTACATTACATACATTTCAGTCCGGGCAGACTGTCTGACTACCGCATCCAGAGAATCTAGACCGTAAAATAAGGACTTAGCTACTTCAGTGGAAGCCGACCACAGAGCCTCCTCATGTAAAAACAGCAGGACAGTATCTGTCTATGTAATCTTACTATATCTACAAACTATGGGTTTGGCTTGTCATTACCACTGCTCACATCCTCAGCTGCCTCCTTGTTTGTTTTTGATTGACTTGTTATCGGTAGTTATTTACCACAGAGGCGATGTGAAAGTTGGCGGCATAACCAAATATCAGAGTTTTCTCACAGTGAAAACGGAGCAGAATGTGCTGCAGTCCATAGAGCATGTGTAGTATTTGCACCACCTCAGTCTGAATACACATCATGTGATTTTAACAGAAGGATTATATTGTATTTCAACAGTGAACACAGTATAATAATCGCCAATTGTGATCTCCTTCAGATCCCAGACAGTGGACAGACAACCACGTGGCTGAGTGGCTAACGTGGACAGTGAACGAGTTCAGTCTGAAGAACGTCGACTTTGACAAATTCTGCATGAACGGAGCCACCCTGTGTGCGATGGGGAAGGAGCGCTTCCTGGACTTAGCACCTGACTTTGTGGGTGACATCCTTTGGGAACATTTAGAAATGCTTCAGAAAGGTAAGGCCACATTGGTCTGAAAAAAAATTTAGAATACAGATTTTTTTAATTTATTTTTTATGGCACTTTTACGCATTATCAGCTGGTTTTGTGTGAGAAAAAGTCTCACCACACAGGGTGATATCACTGCTTGCACCAATTTAGGATGCTACAGTAACAGGAGCCAAACAGGAAGACACTATTTAGCTCAGGTCATTAATTTTTGATAATGCTGGATGCAGTTACACGATACATGAAATCAATGGCGAGGTCACTGACGCTCGTTCTCTATTTATTTTTCATGAAGAGGATGCAAAGCATTACCCCATCAATGGACTGACCTCCAACTTCCAGGAATCCCGTTATACCTCAGACTACTTTGTCAGTAAGTACCCATCACACTCGTAGTCAGTCACTGTATAATAGCACAATATGCATGCCTAATTGGCGTTGTGAATGAAAGAGTTTGGAGATTTAGTGTTAGATGATAAAATGGATCTTATCCCATTATACATTTGGATTTAGATCCCAGTAAAAAGCCTGTGTATATAGGCGTATATTGACCACATATCACTGTAAGTTTAGCTAAAGTTAGGTACATATCTAATCAATAATTTCGCCTCAAATGTGCAAGACTCATCTTATGCACTCAGGGCTGTGTTTTGTTATGGACTATTATACACTAAGCTTTTGGCCAGCAGTTCAGCACAAGACGGATAATGACTCCGCTCTCCTAAGATTGATCTTCCTCCTTTGCTTTGCTCCTCGCTTTCCTTCTCTGCTTTCTATCCAAACTCATTTCCCTTTGTGTCTCCAGGCTACGGTGTTGAGCATGCTCAATGTGTCCCTCCTTCTGAATACTCAGAGCCCGGCTTCATCACAGAGTCCTACCAGACACTTCATCCCATCAGCTCGGAGGAATTGCTGACGCTCAAGTACGAGAGTGAATACCCCGCTGTCATCCTGCGGGACACGCCCCTCAACCCGCTGCAGGGGGACTACTTCACCGTCAAGCAGGAGGTGGTTTCCCCCGACAACATGTGTGTTGGACGCCTAAGCAGAGGTGAGGGGTCACACACTAGATATGAGGAGCACAGTTGAGATTTAAAGCAGAGCATTTCGGTGCCGCATTTCTGTTTTAATCAACAGTTTGTTTGGAATTGATAAATGGGTCCGCATGCGTGTGCGAGTGCATGTAAATGTGTTTGCGTGGGCGTCTGTGTGCGTGTGATTGTGCTGAGGCTACCACAATCTTGTCATGCCACATCAGCGTGCATGTATTAGAGGAGAAGAAAAGCAGGCCCTCCAGTTGGTTTGTGGTTCAAACAAACCCGGCTCGTACACTCTAGACTGGGTCGGGGAAAAAAAAGAAAGCTCTATTGTTTTTGTCAGTGTGATACACGAACCAAAGCCACAACGTGTTCTCTTCTTGCCGCCCCGTCCTTTATGTAAAACAGCTCAAGTGGTGTAACCTTCAAGAACGTTTTTTTTTTTTTTCTGTTGGCCTCTTTTCCTCGACTTCTAGGTAAGGAGATAGAGGTGTCATCCTCGGTTAGCGAGCGTGGGGTTTTCTCATGAAACTGTTTGCTTTTCTCAATGCGCAGGCTTGTTTTCTCTCCCAGTGATAGTTTACAGAGGAATTAGCAGCATGGTTTACATTTATAGCCATAAAGCTAGGATTTTCTTCTCACAAATCCCCAGCTGTATAAATGAATAGCATGTGCCATGTACACTGTGCAAGCCTCCTCTCAGTGCTTTAAGCATTTGCCTGCAAGGTATGAGGTCCGATCCTCATGCCTCACACACAGCTTTTGAGCGCTGCATTGTGCTCCCTCCCGACGTGGGAAAGTATTTTGTAGCACAACTGATATCCACATGTGGCTTCAATTTCAGCAGTTGAAGATTTCGGCATCAATCGAGGGGGCTGCATTATCTGTCATTTGATAATGACTGAGGGCTCCTCTTATCTTTCCCAAAGCCAAAAATAGCAAGGCAATTTGTGTGATTGTCTTCCATTTAAAATCAAATCCAAATGGTGGTTGTAAAAGGGAGATGAGGTGTGAAATGGAGAGAGATGTGGCACTGTACAGAACAATATAGCTTAGTTAGGATGCATAATTTACTACTATGGTATTGTTTATGTCACTTTTATACAACTTGTATGCATTCAAGTATTGCATTGAAAAAAAAGCTACACATCTGTTCAGGAAAAGCAAAGTCATACATTTTACAAATTCAGGCTTTATTAAAGAGTTTTTCAAATTAACAGTTTGCACCTTTGTAACAACTTTATTTCTCTCTCTCTCTCTCCCTTTCTGCCCGTCCTTCCCTCTCAGGTAAGCTCGGTGGCCAGGACTCCTTTGAGAGCATCGAGAGCTTCGAGAGCTGCGACCGACTGACCCAGTCATGGAGCAGCCAGTCCTCGTTCAGCAGCCTGCAGCGGGTACCTTCGTATGACAGCTTCGACTCGGAAGACTACCCCACCGCCCTGCATAGCCACAAGCCCAAGGGCACTTTCAAAGACTATGTGAGGGAGCGCTCAGACCTCAGCAAGGATAAACCCGTCATCCCAGCGGCGGCGCTGGCAGGATACACAGGTAAGAGATGTCTAGAGGTCAGAGTTTATACAGTATCATATTTATATACAGTTCTACCTCCAAAAGCGCTGCAGCTTTTTATAGACCTTTTTCCACAGCAGGCATTTTTAAAATGCCATAGCAGGGAAATCACAAGGTAACCAATGAAATTAACCATAGCTGTGTTCTGTTCTGTTCTGGCCAGCATGCACACTCCCAGGGCTGTGATACTGGTACACATAAAAGGAATGTAGAACTATGTTATTTATTTATATATTATAGTATTATTATCAACTATACATATGCAAGTGAGCTCACACATGGCAAGAGGTACAGTTAAAGAATACTATTGGTGTTTCGGATTATTCCTGATAGTGTGTGCAAGTCTTATAAGGAATAAGATTCAGTGCAGCTGTAACACACTTGTTGATGCTCTGCAAAAGCCCCAGATGTGGGGGTGCCTTAATGCACTGCTTTTACACCGAAAGAAAAAAAACAACCCCCTTTTACCCTGGCAGCTCGAGTCATGCACATTACAGGAAACAAAATAGATTTTGCTCGTACCTTCTTCTTCTTGATCTTTTTTTCTCTCTCTCTCTCTCTCTGTCTGTCTATGTCTCGCACTCTTTTGTTCTGTCTTCACTTCTCATCACCTCCTTGTTATCTGCAGCCCGCATCTCAACCTATTTTTTTCCAGGTCGTCCTAGCAACGCTGGTAAAACATAGAAATTATGCTTGCCCCTGATATCTCTTCATCTCGTGAGGCCTCTTCATACTCGTACACGCTCAAAGAGCCGGCTTATGTATGTTCTCCAAGTTCAATAAGATGTGGAGATACCTGCAAAGTCTTCTAAAGCAAAAACACAATTTTAGCATCTGTCCCCGGTTTTTAGTCTGAAAAAGGTGCATGAAAGAACAACTACTGTTACTACTTTTAACAGTTTACCAAGATGTGCACGTAAACACATGAAAACGATACTTTCCAAATCATGTGTTGCGTAAGAAAATACACGAGTAGAGTGTTTAGTTCAAGTCTTTATGACATACACTGCTGTTTGAAAATTGGATTGTGTGGAGCGTTGAATCGCCTCTTAACGCCAAAGTGTTTGGGACTTTTTCAGCCATGTTTAAATCATAGTCACAAGGCTGCGAGATTGCCAGCATTGGAAAAGGGGAAATCCAAGCAAATTTCTCAACGTCACTAACAATGCATACATCAGATCTCAACAGACTGTCCCTAAAGTTGGTATGCACGAGTTAATTGGTCATCTGTATGGTTATTAGTTCAAAAGCCGTTTATAGAACAATGAGTCATTCATTCGTAATGATGTTGGAAAGATGGCATAATGCACATATAATCAGATAATGAAGAGTAGGACAGTCTAAAAAGCCCCTCTAGTGACCAGTAGAGGCTGTGTTTCTCCATACACCATATTTGACAAAAGTAGACTGAACCAAGATACTGAAAATAAATGGATGAAAATAAATATGATGCATCAGTTGATAGGATGCACTTGAGTTTCTTACACCCTTGAAGAGTCGTGTAAGTACATTTTAAAACAAGCTATGATGACCTCTGTTTTTTTTAAATTCGCTTTGACAAAAAAATCTGTATAATATCAAAATGTAAACCCGAGCATGTGGAAATATCTTCTTTCAAAACCTTTTTCAAATGTACACCGCAGCATTCTGGCTCCATTTACCGCTTCGATCTCGACGTCTGACATGTATCAGTTGTTACGGCTCCAAAGAGCTCATGTGTGAAAGCCTGGCGAGTGTTTCCAGCCTAATGCATAGTAATGTACTCTCACTGAGGAGAATGTGCTTCCTCTGAGCTTTTACACAAAGGGGAAAAGGGGAAAGATGAAAATCATGCTAAAATACCCTAATTTTCCTGAAAATGCCAAGCAGCCGGCCGTCCAAGCTGTTATTAGGAGCGGCGTAAGGAGAGTGTAGTCCTTCAAAGATGGAAGCATTCTTTGAGTGTACGTGTGTGTGTGTGTGTGTGTGTGTGTGTGTGTGTGTGTGTGTGTGTGTGCGTGTGCGTGCCCGTGCGCATATGTGGGGGTGGATGAAGAAATACAGGAAGAAAGGGAGAGCGAGAGAAAGAGAGAGATAGAGAGAGAGAGAAACCTCAACCAAAAAAAAAAAATTTGTAAGATTCCAAATTGGTGTTTGTGACAGCTTGCTCTGCTCGGCTTCCTGTCCCAGTCACAAGGTGACAGGTGACACTTGACATTGAGCCTGATAAGGCTGCAGAGAGATAAGTGAAACTTTAGTTGTCATCTCAGCGATTTCCTGTGACAATTTATCATTTACACCTCTGTCTACAGGTGGACTCTCAATCTGTATCATGATACTTTGCTATCTCTGTCCTCCGGCTCCCTGTCTCACAAGTCTCACAAGTATAAACATACAAATACGTTGCCACTAGATGTAGTGGTAAAATTGTTATTGATAAGTTAAAACACTACATATTAGTCCGTTTCATCTTTCCAAATGTGAAAATTCAACGACGTATCCTCATTCAGAGGGGGGTCGTATGATAAGTTAATTCTCATTTTTCGTGTTTTCCTATGAATGTCCAGCAATACGTTTCAATTCCTGCTCCAGTCTTTTC